>NC_088354.1:12090000-12425000 GCF_036884655.1 Musa acuminata AAA Group
TTTTTCTAGTTTCCTATCAACTGTTTTGATGACAAACTAATGACCGATGGAACTTGTTAAATGCCAGACCAAATGCAGTTTAAATATGCGATCGGTAAAAAATGCAACTACTTTATGCAAAAATCGATTCTATGCGATTCAACACAAGATGCGTTTAATAATCAATCTTCACACGAGTAACCTGACTCTGATACCACTGTTAAGAAACCGCATAGAGCATTACATGTATAGTTAAAAATAAAAATTAAAATTAGTTTCCCAAAACAGATTTATTAAATCATCGTGTGAAGATCAAGAGTAAAAAACTTGAAAATGACAAAACTAGATAACTGCATAAAGTAGTTGAGACGTTCTTACGGGCATCGACAAGAGCATGATCTACCGACTCTTGTCCACCTTAATCTCCGGGAAGGTCATATGAGCCAATTGCAGGGTGCATAATCCCTGGCAGTAAGGCCAATCCCCCTTTCTCCCCTTGCTGGACCACTTGTCGTAAGCGATCTATCATCCCCTATTAACCATGATTTCAGGAAGGTTCGGTAGAAGGCTTTAATCCTAGGTGGTGTAGCCTAGTTTCCATTTTTCCTCTTTCCGGATGCCGAGCATAGGGGACCATCCCCACTTCTCCTAGATAGGTTTCAGCCCTTGCAAACGACACCCCTATAGTCATCCTTTTCTGACACTACCTATAGAAATGTGTGCCCATCGATGTCGACATAAATGTGCCCCTATAGGACACAAGGGGGGACACTAACCAATGGTCAATCTCACTCCATCAGCCACTCAGATATAAAAGCCAACCCCCAAAGCTTAAAAACGGGACAGCTTGGTCATTTTTTCAATTTTTAATTAACTTTACCATCGGAGAGATCGGATTGGGAGCATCCCCCAATGCTGACCATTTGTACAGAAACCTTAGCGAGATTAAAACGTACCTCGAGACAATACCAAATCTACCTCTGCTAATCAAGTGATGCCCCGTATTTTTATCAGTATGCTCCCTTCTCCAATCTCATGTCGTGATCCATTGTGGATCCTCATAACGAGTTTGCGTCTTTGGAATCGAATCAAACCGTATTGACCCTAACATCATCAAGTCAACAATAGAGAGCAAAAAAGAATAAACAATTTCATTGTGGTTTCTTCTCTCACGAGTTACATGATGAATCATGAGAACCATAAGTGTTTCATATAACCTGTGCTTCTTACCCTAACATCATAGAAGGCTTCTGTGTAGCCGATCCCAGTCATTTCAATCCAACGACACCTAAATTTAATTTAGATACATCTTTCAAAATAAATATTTCTATAAATGTACTACTTAAGTGATGAACCTAATCGCCATAAGTCTTAAGTGATCAAATTCAAATCACAAAGAAAAAAAAATCTCTTCATCATAAATTTTTATGTCTCGCATACACCATGAATCAATCATCCTATCCGAATCCTGACGCATCATCCTATTTCTATATTATCTAAGCAAGGTGTAACCAGTCGCGTGATTCAGAGTTGATCATGTCAAGCTCTCATTAGGCGACATCGTGAGGCCTTTCATTTGACCCGTTTTGCATTAGCATCTTACTCGATCGATAGGGAACGTCGACAACGGGTGATGGCGACGTGACCTCTTAAAACCCTTTCACCTTATGATACTTGACTCGTATTATTCTTCCAATCGAGGACACGTTTCATCGTCTCTTGATGTGACGGCAATGCACATTTCGGTCACATAAAGTTATCAATATAAGAGCGTCTCACATATGTTAATTAATGTAATCGAATGAGTTTAATTACGAAGCTACGTGACACATATGGAAGATGCAATCCACCAATAAATACATATATGAATGAGTCCAAACTCGTGAATTGCGTGAATCACAAGGCCTACCGTACGTCCCACTATTATTCTTTTTGGACTTCAATTCATGCTGTTAGCCAACCTGTATCCAATTCAGGATCCTAAATCATATATATTTTGCAGATAGTATACCTTTTTCCTCTGCTTGTCAGTAGGAAGAATATATACATCTTCTGCCTCATCAGCATAAACCAACAGAAAACCCTAATGTTTGGATGAGAGTTGATCGAGGAATGCAACCCACACACATATATTCTTCATCTCAGTGTCACCATGGTGTCTCTCCCGGCAAGACTGCTCTCACACGTCCGTTTCATCATCATCATCATCTGTGTGCCAACCACTCTCTCATGATCTTATTTATTGTCTCCCTCAAGTATCATCCACCAGCCACACCAAATGCCACTAGAGTTGCAGGCTCTCTTTTGGAAAAGTGAAGCAACTCTTCATTTCTTTTCCTACTAAAAGGTGAATCAATCCGCCTGACAGCAACTCTGTCAGCAATCTCATGACCTGCTCGATTGATTTCCTTTTCAGCAGAACCAACGTCCCTGCAGAAAAAGAGAGAGAGAGAGAGAGAGGGGTCAGTGGTTCTCCAGAGGGTCTGAGGAGCGCACATTGGTGTCAGCGGTGGGTTCGATGATCCATGTACGGGGGAGCAGCGCCATTACAGGGGCACCTGCGGTCTTTGCTCCCCTCAACGTGGGCTCTTCTTCCACAGCAGCAGCAGCAGAGGGGGAGGGGGAGGAGGAAGGAGCAGCAGCAGCAGCCGGGCCGGCGGGCCCCGGCACTTGAATCCAACCAGGTGCGCCTGCTGGTGGTCCTCCACCCCGCACCACCACCGTCTCCCTCATCCTCATCGTCCTCCCCCTGTACGCGACCACGCTCACATCCGTCCTCCTCACCATCATCAGCTGTCTTGTCTCGCCACCAAGCAAAGCTCCATCGCCCCCGCTTGGACGTGGCGGACTTACCACCGCCCGTCCCCAACCCATGCTGGTTAAGGATAAGCACGTGACCCGAATCAAAGTGTCAACCCGGGTCGGACCATATCCCTACCGTCCCACTATGTTCCTTAAGTCGGACGTACTCATCCGCCTCTGAGGCCACCAACACACGAAGCACACTCATATCACGCAGAATTAATGTCACTATTACGTCTTCACATGAAGGCTGCCACATGCACGTACGACACGAGGAAGTGGGCCAGACTCCATCCACGTTGGTTCGGTGGGTGGCCCCGGGATGCTACATCATTGTTTTGCGTGCCCCCCCTTCTCTTCGCACCATTCGCGCACACGTGAATCGTCGTCTTTTCTCCCGCGAACCGACCCAACAAAAGCAAGCCTCTTAATTACGATGGCGCTTTGACCGGGCGCGATCGGCGTATCATGCTGCCTACAGACCACGTATCTATTTAATTGAGTCACTCAAATCATGCACCGGTTCATTATCCCCACCATTAAAATAATGGACGAGGATACCATGACGCTGATTAGCCGCCTAAATTAACCGATCCGAGGACTTTATTTTGTTTGTCTCCGTAATGACCAGCAGAATAAAATAATGAAGCAACGATTAACTTGTGATTTGAGAAGGTAGACTTACTTAATCATTAACGTATAATCTCCATCATTGTCCTATAATTACCTACCAGCAGCCTGGAGGCAAACGCCATCACGCCGGCGTTGTTTGCTTGCTTCCGCTGCAGCGACCCACCAAACCCCGTAAACGTCTGACACGGATCCCGTTACCGTTATCAGCTTTAACCCGATCCGGTCCCGGGTCGGAAAAAAGGGCGGGGGGGTTAACTGAACCCGGGGTGATGGGCGGTGGTGGGGTTGGCGTGGGACCCGGTCCTGCCGCGCTCCATTGGCCGAGGTCAGGGAAGCGGGGCCCACCTGGCTTGGGCAGTGCGCGAGAGCTGTCGGCTCGGGAAGTAGCACGCGTGGGACCCACCCTCGCTGACCCACCGTCCTCGACCGCGGCTTCGATCTATTATTATTATTATTATTATTATTATTATTGTTGTTTATTACAGGCCTTACCCCCCACCAACCCGCCCATCGTTTTTACTTGCAAAAAGGTCTTCCCACGGGTATCGGCAACCCACCGCCCGATGGACGGCTGAGGTCAGACCACATGGTTCCCATCCCCGTGTCGCGAAAAGTCTCGTGACGCGCCCGCGGCCACAGAGTCACATGCTACAGCCCTCGCAGTCGGCCGCCGCGACCTACTCCATGGCCTTCCCAATCAGCTGCGTCGAACGACACAGCATACAGTACGCATAACACGCAATCGCGCCGCTCGACGGTTTCCGAACGCGAAGACGTTATGAGATTGGAAGGACGCTGTCTGATCTGGGGCAGCAAAGGCACGAGAACGCGGAAGCGGTCCGTTATCTCGGGCGAATAGCCCGACGAAACGTGGCGGGGGTTACTTTCGGCACATCATGAGCTCGCGGGCCGCGTTACGCTCACCTTCCCGGTATCAGCACCACCTTCTTATGACGCCCTCGCGGGCTCCACTACCACCCAGTGGCTTCTCGAAACGTGTCCTCCTCGGAGGCGGGGACCACGGGGGAGGAATATACGATTTAATTTTAATGTAACTGTGACGGGAGTAAAAGGTGGTATTATTTTTAATTTCAGGAGGCTGTCCGATAATAGCACGACATGGGAGCAGCGGCATCGGGGGCGAGACGGGCAAGCGAGACGCCGTCTCCTCATTTCCACATCTGTGGAGGGGCTCAACTAACGGAGCCCTGACGGCCCCCGGGGGAACCGGGTTAAGCTACCTCGTACGTTCTAGCGCAGGACATCCCTGCAACTACTAACTTCCAATTCGGATCACCACCCTCCATTCCCGTGAATTCTGCTCTCAGTGCATTAGGTAGAGCGAGCGGACGGCTGATTTGTACTTTGGTAGATGGACAGGATCATTTATACAGCGGTCGACGATAGTACGAAGTTTCTCTGCTCTCTTCTTTGGTCTCTTGGCTCGAAAGAAAAGAAGGGGAGATAAAAGAGAGACACAGAGGGGGAGTAATATTGGGGAGAAGCGATCGGTGGAGTAAGTGGAAGGGGAAGTAGAAGGGTTATTGAGGGGGGGCGGTGATCTCTTTGATTAGGTCGTCCGCGTCTCTGTCGGTCTGGGATCGTGGGTGTTGTTCGGGGGGCTTCGATTAGGGTTTGTGATGGGTTACTTGGGTTGGATCGGTGGTGGATGACGCAATTGTGGAGTTGAGATGGATTCCGGTGAGCTCGGAGGGGGGCTGATGGCGTCGTCGGAGTTGTCGGTGAAGGGGAGCAGCGGAGGACAAGGGCAGAGTTTGTCATCGGGGTGCAGCGAGATGCTCGAGGGTCCGTCGGTCAAGGTCGGCGGAGACGCCGAGGGGAGCCTGGGATTTTCGGGCGGTGCTGTGTGCGGGAAAGGTGGGTTTCATCCCTGATCTCCGGATGTGGCCGGAGGTAATGTAATTATTGTGGTTATTGGTGTAAGGTTTTGGTTTTGATTATGACGTGATTTTTACTGTACATTCAGAAGATGCGTTGTACACTGAGCTATGGCTCGCATGCGCCGGTCCTCTGGTGACGATTCCCAGAGTTGGAGAGAAGGTCTTCTACTTCCCACAGGGGCATATAGAGCAGGTTCGCGATGGGAATTTTCATGAAAGCTCCAATTTTTTGCTCGAATTCGTCCCAAAATTTCTGAATAGGCTTCCTCTTTATCGTTCTCCTTATTTCTCCATCTTTGTTTGCGTTCTCGTGAAGGCTCTCATTGTCTTCAATTTTTGCTGCTCTTCTTTGATGTTTTAGGTGGAAGCGTCCACAAATCAAGGGGCGGACCAGCAGATGCCAGTGTACAATCTACCATGGAAGATCCTTTGCCGAGTGATGAATGTCGACCTGAAGGTGCTCTCATGAAATCCCTGTTTTTTTTTGTTGTCGTGTGTTTGTGACGTATACGGAGAACTACAGATTTCTCCCCTTTTTTCTGATTCTCATCTTTAAAGAGTGAAACTCTGTTAATAGGCTGAGCCGGACACCGATGAAGTATTTGCTCAGGTGACTTTGCTCCCTGTTTCAAAGGTATCTCTTCAAAGCTTAAGCATTTTGGCTAACTCCAAATTGTTCACTGTGGTTACTGTTAAGCCTTGAAGAGAGTAATTAGTTGAATTTTAACAAAACGGCTGTTACTTCAGCTAGATGAAAACACCGTGGAGAAGGAGATGCTTTCGACTCCTCCGCCACGGCCTCATGTGTATTCTTTCTGCAAGACGCTGACCGCATCGGACACGAGCACCCATGGTGGGTTCTCGGTGTTAAGACGGCATGCTGATGAGTGCCTTCCTCCGCTGGTAAGGTTTTAAGACTGTCTTTTCCCCTCGCGTATGTTTTGACTTTTTGTTGATTATTTGGTTGGTGATCAGGACATGAGCAGGCAGCCGCCAAGTCAAGAGCTGGTGGCGAAGGATTTGCATAGAGTGGAATGGCGCTTCCGCCACATTTTTCGGGGTATCCTAATTTTATAGCATGTACACTTGGTCCTATTTGTAGTTTGGTTATGGATTTTGTATCCTCTTTTTGTTGATAATTCTTCTGAATTTATGGCTCATTGACTTCTAAATCGCTCTGTATATCATAAAAAATGTTTTTGCCCGCCTTGGTTACCAAATAGTCATGGGCTTTGTCTCAGAAGTATATATCCATAATTAATTATTTGAAAATGTGCATACTGCAAAGGTGGCATGCTGTTGAAATTCCATGATGTTGGATTGTCATGAACTGGTCTTCTTTCAACTAAATTTTGTAGATGGCCAATATGTTGGATTATTGAGATTTGTACATTGTAAACTATATCGCAATGAAATGTATATTTTTGTTAAACAATGTATGGTTAATCTGAAAGCTAAATATATCTGTTTTTTTTAATCTTATGGTCGTTACCTTGTCCACCTGATAAGACATAATATCTGCGGACCTGATAATCTGCTCCATTGTCTTTAAACAGGTCAACCACGAAGACACCTGCTTCAGAGTGGATGGAGTGTCTTTGTTAGTTCTAAGAGGCTTGTTGCTGGGGATGCCTTTATCTTTCTAAGGTCTTTTATTGTTCCTGCCCTACCTGACATATTCAACTCCTAGTATCATGCACTAAGTAATTGCTACATGGTTAGCAGAGGGGAGAATGGTGAACTTCGTGTTGGAGTGAGACGTGCAATGAGACAGCAAACTAATGTTCCATCTTCGGTTATATCAAGTCACAGCATGCACCTGGGAGTCCTTGCAACAGCATGGCATGCTGTCAACACTGGGACGATGTTTACAGTGTACTACAAACCACGGTTTGTCGCCTATGTTTTTTTTTTTTCATTGCATTATTTCACTCATAATAAGGCATACAATGTAAAACATTAATTTGGATCTTGGAAAGAAATTTTACAAGGGTGGGAAAAAACTCATTACCTTTCTAGCAACTTCTGGTGATTGTAGTACGAACCAATAAGGTACTTCAGCTACATGTTCCTTTTGTTTATGTGACAGGACTAGTCCATCAGAGTTTATTGTTCCTTTTGATCAATATGTGGAGTCTATCAAGAGTAACCATTCTGTAGGGATGAGGTTCAAAATGAGATTTGAAGGTGAAGAGGCCCCAGAACAGAGGTATCAATAATCTATATTTTCAATTTACTGTAGGCATAAGGTTACTTTAGCAGTATCTCGAGTTAGATGATATAATCTTTTCTGATCTACACAATTTTTTGTGCCTAAAGGTTCACGGGAACTATTGTCGGCATAGGAGATGCTGATCCAAGTAGGTGGCCTGGTTCAAAATGGAAAAGCCTCAAGGTAACTTGTTATGACTGTTGATATTATTCCTTGTACTAAATTGACCGACTGCATTTCAAATTTTAGGTGCGGTGGGATGAGCCATCTTCAATTCCTCGTCCAGAGAGGGTTTCTCCCTGGAAAATTGAGCCTGTTCTTACACCTCCCCTCAATCCCCTTCCCATGCCTAGGACAAAAAAGCCACGAACAACCTCATTTCCTTGTTCCCCTGACTCGTCTGTTCCTAAAAGAGAAGGTAAAGAATGATTGGTAGGACTTCAATATTACAACTATCATGATGCATGTAAAACGAAATTAAATAATGTGACATGCTACTTAGATGCTGCTCCTAAAGTCACTGCAGAGCCTTCCCAATCATATGGAGCACCAAGGGTCTTGCAAGGTCCAGAGATGATGACCTTGAGAAGTTCTTATGCTGATAGTAATGAGTCAGGTGCAACTCACAAGCCAGTAGTATGGTCAATGAATGATGAAGAGAAAAATGATGTTCCTACTCGGAGAAGATTGGGATCAGATAGCCGGATGCTTATAAAAAGACACGAGCAAACATATAATGGGATATTTTCAGGATACTGCCCTCCTGATTCAAGTGGATTTCAGACACCATTTTTTGAGCAGACTCCAGGCGATAAGAATATTTTAAAGCCTCACTTTCAAGTTCAAGAGGCCAAACATAACTATTCTCCTGGCTCATGGTCCTTGATTCCTCCAAATTCGAACTTTGGAATGAGTGACCACAACTTTAAGACAACTGCACAAATTGGTGAGGTGTCTTATCAGAAAGCTGGAAATTGTAGATATGGCACACGGGGATTTTTTTCTGAACTTCAAAGTTTAGGAAGCATTCAAAATTCACCTAATTGGTTTACACATTTGCTGCCGGATTCTCAAATAGAGAACATGGCACAACCTAGGGTTATGAAACCTCTACCTCTGTTACCATCACAAACTGATGTGGCAAAGCCGAAAACAAATAGTGGGTACAAGCTATTTGGGTTTCATCTGAACAGTAATCCAGTAATATCTGAATCTGTTATGCCACGGAGCAACTCAGCAGACATCCTGATGCCACATAGCCATCCAGAAGCAGCATTGCCCCATCAGCAAGGCTTAGAGGTTGACAAACACTCTGAGTCATCTGTAACTGAAAGGTTGGTTGGTGCAGCACCAACAAATGGTGAAACTGAAAAACTTATTCACGTTTCTCCACGGACTCCTCAAGATTTCCAGAACAAACTGCAAAATGGTTCAACTAGGAGTTGCACAAAGGTAATCCTTTTGAATTGCACAAATGTAGTATCTTTTTTTCTTCTTAATCAATGTTAGATCATGCTTCTAGTCATCTTTTGGCTACCGTCATCACCCTTGACATAGTGTGTTGCCTAGTTGATTTCTACCGTGCATTATATCTATCTTTTAGGTTACAATTTGCTTATATTGACAATGGCAAAAGGTTAATTTTCTTCAAAAGACTGGTCTCTTTGCACCAACAGTCTGCTTCATGAAACAAGTTCTGGGGCTTAGGGATCTTTAGATTTTGATTTAACATTTATGAAGATCACTGTAAGTCGTAAGTTTGATATAGCAAGGGCTTTGACCAAGTGTTTACATTTCAGGTGCACAAGCAAGGTATTGCTCTTGGTAGATCTGTTGATCTCACCAAGTTCAATGGTTATGATGAATTGATTGCCGAATTAGATCGCATGTTTGAATTTGAGGGTGCACTAGTGTCTCCCAACAAAAGTTGGTTGGTTGTGTACACTGACAATGAAGGTGATATGATGCTTGTTGGAGATGATCCTTGGAAGTAAGTATTCGTATTTACTCTTTTTTCGGCTTTTCTTCATTTTGGAAGAGCTTAATTTCTAGGAAGCTAACTTGCTGCTGATTGCAGAGAGTTCTGTAATATGGTTCATAAGATATACATCTACACTCGAGAGGAGGTCCACCGGATGAACCCAGGAACACTAAGTTCTAGAGTTGAAGAGAGTCCAGCCACTTCTGACGGAAGAATAGCTGGCAAAGAACCGAAGGGCCCTGTGCCTGCTGCTAATTTTGAGAATTCTGAAAGGTGTCCAAGTATTGGCACGGTAAGTGGATTTCTGAGCGTCTGCCAAAACAAAGTGTGGTCCTTTCAGAACTTACCTTTTATCAAATAACGTGGGGCCATCCCTACCTTTCGGTTCTCAGAATTAAAGTAGTTCCATTAAATATTTGAAGTTAGTTTAAGGTGCAGTAGTGTTTTCCTTGCTCTTTGAGCTTTAATATCATACTAAAAACTCCACCTCATTGATCGATCATTATATATCATGACGATGACAAAAGATACCCCCATATATGACATACTTTGGATCATCTTTTTGGGTTTCGGATGATTAGAACTGAAAGGGACTCATCTTTCTTGTCTGTCTATTGCACTGTGCAGGCTTTTTGAAGATGTTAAGCCAAAAAAACTGGAACGTTGAAGATAGCTTTTTGTGGTGGGTCCAACTTATGAAATGCTTTATGCTTTGGTAAGCCCCCATCTTTGTCCTTGTGCTTGCTGCTGGGGGCTTGGAACCTTTCTTATTTCCTACAGTTTTGGTGGTGCTGTAATTTTTTGCTTACAAAATCCCTTGTGGTATATATACCGGATAGGTAAGGTAGGGCTTGATCTTTTGCGCCTACCATGTGAATAGCCCATCCGTCTATTATAGTAATTATAACTCTCATCCCCCATCCTTTTGCCCTCTTCTGCATGCCACGGTAATTTTCCTCTTGGAATGAACATGGAGCGTGATTATATTCTCTGGATTGCTCAAAATCATACTCGGTTTAAGAAAATCGATAGATAGTTCTAGTTTGCAGTTTCATATTGTGTATTGTTCACTCTAAATTTCTGATCAAATATTTGCAACTGAGCACCTAACCTCTGGTTCTCAAGAAAACCCTAAGCTTGACAGGAAGTTATTGGAGCTTGTGTTGTCTCCCAGTTTACAACCTATGCTGTCACTACTGCACAGATTTGGCATGATGTGGATCATGGTACAGGAACGATGGATGAACAGTGAAATTTCTCACCGTTGCTAGTTTATACTTGGTAGTCAGCAAAACGTTGTTTGTGGATCTCTTTTCTTCGCCAACAATTGTGGCTTCATATGAACTCCAGTGCTACATGCAGGTCAGATATGGACACCTTTGTGGGTAAAAAACCTACCAGGGTTTAGGTTAGACAATGCATTTCATTGAATCAATTAAATGCAGTCATGTTTTTTTTTTTCTTATAAATGTCCAGGCCATGATGAGTTGAGAAAATCATTGTTTTGAAATGTCTTCAGAATTATGTATAAATGTATCTCAAAGGCTGGTAGAACATGACTTGCAGTTTGAAAGGAGGAAGAGAGTATCAATTTCCAAAATCTTCCGTCAAAGCAGTTTTAAACCGTATGTGTAGTACTTTTCCTCACCTTTCCGTGCAGGGTTTCTGCTAGTATACATATGACAAGCTACTGCTGTGCTGTTGGGACATGTCATGAACGCTGCTGGCGCTTGTGGCAGGCAGTCTGGCCCCATACGTGAACAATAATGCGGAGAGGGGAGATGTAAATTGAGATCAATCAATAGCATTTGCCTTCAATGCCCGTCTGTTCGAGGTACGCCCACTAAGTGGAACCCCTTTCTGTTCAATTTCCTCTGTCTGAGAATTGACGTGCATGTGTACGTACAATGCTGTGATTTTTACCTGTTACCAAGGCTAAATCTTCTCATTTGTTTGAGACCTTATGTGAAGTTTCACTATTGGTAATATTGCAATTTTCGTTGTCAGAAAGTTGCATCAGACTGCAGAGTTTCTGTGTTAAGCAAATTGGCAAACGTACCTGCACTGAAGATCGTCATAAATAGGGGAGTTTTGTGTGAACTTGATAAGATGTCATTACGGCAGATTGTGACTAGTCGGTCAGAGCACAAATGGGTTGATGGGCTATTTAGACCAAATCGAACCGTTACTGTGTTAAGAAAGAGAATGTAGTAGTTTATTGATATGTATGGCATACAAAAACATATGGATGGATCACTCGGCTAAAGAGAATGCTGCCACTTTAACTGTACTTGGATGTTTGGTTGGTTGTATTGAAGAGGGTATGGATTTTGATGTTTAAGCAGGAATTCTTATGAATATTAAGGCAAGAACTCAATTTATTATTGTCTTAACTTGGCCATTAGCAGAGAAAACATTGTTGCTTCACTGCCTGGAATCATCTACTCTATTGCCTTATTACATACATACAATGGGGTGTTCGAAGACACAAAGTGATCTAAGAGGATAGGAGTTGGTAATATGATCCTAATTCCATTGATCGAAGAAGCATTTTGGACAAAGCTCGAAACATTCTAACGCGTAGGACCAGCATCCCCAGGACAGCCCACATGGCTACCACCCATCACCATTAATTCCAGATACAATGATAAAGTCCACTCCCAGATTGGTATGGTTTATATTGTCTTTCATGAAATGGACCTCCATTCCTTTCACTGCCTCCAACTAATGAACTAAGATAAGATCATCGTGAATGCACCATCTCCACTACAGTTTGGGTCCATGCACACACATGTAAACCAGTTGTGACCAACTCTGTCATGGGTTAATCCCCTCCGGCATCGGCAAATTAAGGTGCTTGTAGCTTGTGAACCCCCCATCCACCACGAGATTATGACCCGAGACGTACTTGGACTCATCAGACGCCAAGTAAACGGCCGCCTTCGCCACATCCATCTCCTCACTCCTTGCTCCCCTCAGCTCGCTCACACTATCCACGATCTGCTCCATCCTTTGCCTTCCCACGTCGCCGTACAACTGGGTGAATTGATCCACCACCAGGGGCGTCAGGGTCACGAACGGCGAGATGCAGTTGATTCGGACCCCGCGGCGGCACAGGTCGCCGGCCAGCGACCTCACCATCCCCGCCACCGCGAACTTGGAGATAGCGTACGGGTGCGTACCGAGGCCGCCCATGAGGCCGCTGATGCTGGAGACGCAGATGATGGAGCCGGCGCCCGCCGGGCCCATCACGCGGGCAGCGTGCTTGACCCCCGCCAGTGTCCCCCGGACGTTGACGCCCATGACGAGGTCGAAGCTAGCGAGGTCGAGGCGGGCGACGTCGGTGGCCGTCGGCGGCCCAGCGATGCCGGCGCTGTTGTGCATGATATCAAGCCGGCCGTGGCGGGCCACGGCGAAGTCGACGGCCTCGGCTACCTGCGGCTCCACGGTCACGTCGCATTCGACGAATTCGGCTTTCGGGCCGAGCTGTTGGGCTGCTTGCCGGCCCGACTGCGCATTGACGTCCGCGAGGACGACGCTCGCACCCTCCTGGATGAACTCGAGGGCCGTCGCCTTGCCCAACCCGCTTGCTCCGCCGGTCACCAAAGCCACCTTCCCCTCCAACCTGCGGCGGTGCATTTAGAACAGCGAAACAGTCATCAAACGACTGTCGCGTCCCAATAAGAACTTCGCCTCGCATGAAGCCAAGACGGACTCTTAGACTCACCTGCCGCTCCGCACCGCCGTCGAGAACTTCACCCGCTTCTGCCACGAGCCATCCTTCCTTCCGGCCACGGCCACTCTCCTGCTCCGTTTCACAACCCACAGTGATCACAATTCGAGAACAATCGACAGCCTCCACACCTTTAATCTCAATCCCGGAGGGCAAGAAACCACGTAAAACCAAAAAGGTGGAAGCCAAAGAAACGGAAAGTACGTGCCTGGAGACAAGTCGGAGCATCCTAACAACGGTGAAGGTGAAGGCAGGGTGGGACACGATCCTTGGACCACGGAAGCTCGCTTATATTTCTATTGCCTTCGCAGCTCCTTCGGTCTGCGGTCTCTCACCTTCCTCCACTATATAACGACGACGAGCTCGCTTCCCCATGCAACCCGCTTGCCGATATAATATTATCTGCGATAAAAAAAGAGTAGATCTGCTTTTTGGATCCGAAAAGGCCAATTTGGGATGGACAAAATGGAAAACATAAGCCCTGCCAAGAAATCACGTCGAGAAGAGCCTATCGATGCTTCTGTTACACGTTAACTCGCAGCAGACCCCCTCGCAGGGAAACCATTGTTTACACAGCACGAGATGTCGCCCCCTTCCGATGACTTCATACCGCAAAACAGGGGAGGCCCCGTTGGGCCCCGCCTCGCTGCAACTCGACTCGTAACGCAAAGCCCTGTCAGCCACCGGTTTACCGACGCGTGTCCCCCCAATCGGGTGGCGCCCATGCTTTGGAACTGCGCGTTGCTGCATGGTGGGCCACGTACGGCAGCAAAACCCGTGGCGTTTGCTTTAATATTCGCGTCGGCTTTTGTCTTCCCGCCTGAGGGAGAGGAGGGGACGGAGAAGGTCACCGTGTGACAGGCAGCGAGTGGTCTCGTCAACGTATAAGGGGAGGGTTTGGTGTGCTGTATCATCGTTGTTGCTGCTTTCGGGAGAGCAGAAACAGAGGCAGGTAGAGAAAGAGAGAGAGAGGGTAAGAAAATGATGGCCCGGCGTGCTCGGTCTCAGCTGAGTTGAAATTAATTGCAGAGCAGGTGAGCGAGGAAGGTTTCGGCCATAAAAGCTGCTCCCAGATCTTCCAAGAGCAGGTGGAGAAAAGATCTCCGCAGTAGCAGCTTCACCTCGTTTCGTTCCTTTGAGGGGTAAAACATCCCCGATTCTTTGACCGGAGGAATCAGAGAGCCAAGACATCAGATGAACCATCACGTCTATGGCAATAAAAGCTATGAATACAGGTGATGACATTCCAGTTTCAAGAGGACACAGAACACATGGTTTCGGCTCGAAGAAGCTGGCATGACAAGCACAGCTCACTCACCTTCTCCCTTCTCTTGTCTGTATTATTAATGTGTTGGCCATGGCTGGTCGGTCTTCTGGACCATCATCCATGGCGTGGCATCAGCTAAATGCAGGGAAAAAGGGTCCAATCGTGCTGTGTTTTGACTCTGCAGTGGATGACTGCTGCCATGAACTCCAAAAAGCTGGTGCGCCTAATGCCACTACATCCAAAAAGCAACCCCTCTCTCCCCCATCATCTTCTTCGCCTCCTTTTATCCCCCATGCAGTTGTGTTCCACCCCTCCCTGCGATCATTTGATGGAATTCCTATGTTGTCTCTTTCATCAGGGTGGGGAGACATCCCCAGCTGGCCTCCCCTGTTGCTGCTGTACGTGTACGCCACACTATTAACAACAGGGTGTGGCTTTCTTTAATGCTTGTGCCATGCAATGATGACGGGCTGGCCGAACCGCACGATCGCAATCGGACGGCCCTCGATTCGGATCATTACTGCCTCCGCCGCCGCCGCTGTCGTTATTTGGTTGGTCGCCGGATTAATGGTGTCATTTAACTCCCACCTTTCACGTTGAGTAGCCGCAGGTTTCTTTAAGTAAAAGGAAAGCTTTGTTCTTGTCGACTTCCAACTTTTGGGACGATCCAAGAGATAGCTTGCAATTTAGGCACGCATTAGCTACTTGTTGGTTGCGAGAAGGATTAGAATAGGCTGAAATCATTTAATTTGCGGCTCTTCGCCGACGGCTTCATTCGATTAATAGAAGGAGATAATGTGTACTGCCAAGTATAAAATAAGAAGCGAACAAGCTGGCCATGCATGAAGCTTCGCATCTTTGCTTAATTATTATGGTATATTACTTTATCATGCAAGCTTCTTCGTGTCTCTCTCATTGTCCTTTTAGCATGTGGCATTAATACAAAACACACTTAGATATGTTAATTGATAAAGGCACGTGATAGAGATACACATGAAATAATATCTTTTATTTTTTATTTCCTTTTAGCATGTGGCATTAATATAATATCTTTAAGTGTTTGATTGAGGAAAATATCAGAATCAAAATCTATACAAATACTTATCATTTCAATGAATAGAATCATCTATTTTATAATATATTTCTCAATTCTATACAGTATCAGACTTTTCCTCTTTTGCTCGATGATCTTTCTCAAACCTCGACATCTTGTTATCTTTGCTGTCATTGCTACGACTTCAGTCATCGAAAGTCGTGCTACCCTTGATTGATCTAACGTCTCCCCTCCCTCTCTTCCTTTCCACCCATCGTCGGTGCCCCTCTTCTCCACCTTGTTGCAGTTGTCTTCCCCCTTCCTCCCTATGCCGACAACAGCCTCCTCCTTCTTCCGAATTGATACGACAACGTTTTCGCAGTGGTTGTGATTGCCCTGCTTCATCCGATTTGCTAATACTACTCCTCTCTGGCGATTTTGTTGTCCTGCTCATAGATCAGACCCCTTACTGGTTCTCGCTCAGGTCGTTGGACTCTCTCTTCTTCCTCCGAAGTGTCAATGACACCACTACCCTACTCTGCTTCGACAAGACCAGTTCTGCTTCCTCCTTCTCTTGTGGCATTCCCTACCCCTAGATCTCGTGGAACTCTAGTGAAGCATCCCCACTTGTTTCTCAAATCATCGCATCTTGCCGATCTTTACTCTGAGCGCTCTCTGCCCGAGCGCTCTATCCTCAATGGCTTCTTCCTCGGTGATAAACCTCACATTCCAAACTTAAAAAAAATCAAAGTATTGGGTTATTTATGTTATCCCTAGCTATAACCCTATGCTTCATATAAGTTAACCTCAGGATCCAAGTCTTGTATCTTCATAATATTATGTCATGTTAATTTTGTTAATGTTAGGAACAGGGTCGGCACTAAGAGGGGGGTGGAATTAGTGCAGCGGAAAAAATGTTGGTTTCCAAAAATCCTTTTGTACGATAAAATCGAACTCAGAAATGCTTAACTTTGAAAGCGAAGTAAGAGCGTATTGAAGACAGTTTGTAATTAATGTAAATTGCAGGAAATAAATGCAGAGAACACGTCAATTTTATAGTGGTTTGGTTGTCGTGACATACATATACTCCGCTGATTCCTCTTCCGTCGAGGCCACCGGCATCTACTATCGATCTTCCTATAATAGGCGAAGATCAACCTCCTTCTTACACCCATCTTCTCCTTTTACCGGGTTTAGGAGACAATCCTTACAAGCACTCAGTCATCTCTCAAACTATTCTAATACTTAGACTAGAGGAGGATTCTCACAAGAGATTTTTACAGTGTTTTTCCCTTTTTAAATTCTCTATGCTTGTGTTTTTTAATCAGGGATGAGACAGGTATTTATAGGTCTCAAGTTGATTCAAACTTGGAGCCTAAAAACATCTCACCCCGGGTTTCTTGGGTCCGGGCGATACCACCGCCCAGTCTGGTGGTACCACCGCCTGTAGCTTCTCGGAGGTTGTGTCTGGGCGGTATCACTGCCTGACACAGTCTAGGAGACTGTGCCACGACGGTGTCATCTCTTGGGATACTATTTGGGCCTTTTCATTGGGCCTAACACCGTTCCTACATGGGCCCAACTGGCCCCTAAATGTTTTGACCCAAATCTAATCCCAATTATGTGCTAACTACGAATTCTAAGACATTTCCTAAGCTAAACAAGTCTGTATGTCTAGTTTCTTCCGGCGAACTTCCGACGATCTCTCGACAATGTTCCAGCGGACTCCCGGCAAGCTCCTGGACTTCACGATAATCTTCTTGGTGAGTTCCGACGAGCTTCTCTAGCAAGCTCCAAGACTTCTCGGCTAGTTCCTGCAAACCTTTCGATGAACTCTCGAACTCCCAAAGAAATCGCGTCCTTGACTCCGAGACTTCATTTTGCTTTATGCCTTGCTATCGTAGTTAATCCTGCATATGTAATATATACTTCGATCTATATAATTAATACTAAGCATTAATCATGTTGTCCGGCATGTCATTGGTCCCTCGACGCTTCATCCGATTCTTCGGCGCATCATCCTCTCTTGCGGCTTATTACCCAATCGGTTAGTTGACTCCGCAACTCCGATATCCTTGGCGCAATATCCGCTCTTCTTGGCCCAATGCCCGAATCCATGGCCCAAAACCTTCTGTCGATACGTCGATCGATCCTCCGGCCTGATGTCCAATCTTCTGACATGTTTTCCTCTGGCCCAACATGATTCTTCTTGCTTTAATTGTCACATCTTGATTGAAGCATCCTGCATCACTCAAAATGTAGATCAAATCATAAACACTTATCAATTGGTTTCATTATCAAAATACGAGATTCAACAGTTAAGTCTACTTTTCTCTTCCAAAATCATAGGTCTTTAGCTACGCAAGCCACTTCAACAACCATACATATTGGATTCATATAAGTATACTTTAGACCCCCTCAAACATACCTCTTACTATGTCAACTAGTAGTTTTCCTCAAGACATACACTCCCTTATCACTCTAGTTCAGCAACACCTCACACCCTCTATAACTTCTCCATAAATTCACCCTGCGTTGCCTGATGAAGCAATACCCTAAGCACTAAAAATGATTTTTTTTATCCTCTCCTCGATTAAATGATATTGAAGTACATCAGCTTAGTTAGGTATGTGTCAATAACTCTTAACTAATTCTCATATGTCTAACACAACCCAATAATACCATTATGCTTGAACATCACATGACACATACTAGTCATAGATACCCTACAAGCAAATCACGTGAGTGATGACACTTGTAATATGATATGTACTTTTTTTACATATTATTTATTTTATATTCTTCTTATTTTATATTATTCGTGCGCAAAAATCCCTAGGGAGATCGTATATCCTTAGGAAGATTGGTGCGCAAAAATCCGCGAATCATGAAACTGCGTATATAGTAGATTGTGTTACCTAGGGAGATCGTATATCCCTGTTTCCTTGCAGATTCTTAGGAGAGGGTAAAGGAGGTCAAGTGTCCTCCTCTCTAGCGGTGATCCACACAGCAGGGTTGCGACGACGCTCCTCAAAACTCCAGGCCTGATCTGAGGTGGAGAGGAAGAGGAGAATAGGAAAGGCAAGCAAAGGCTCTAGCCTATGAGGCTCTGAATCCCTCTTATTTATAGATGTCTCATGTCAAACCCTAATGGGTCCTCCCTTAGTGGGTATTGGATCTGCATCCAATAAGACAAGGGCTCCGTCGGATATCTCATATCCGAACCTCTACTCATCGCAATGCCTACCATATGTGTGTGACCCTCTAGGCCTAATATCGAGCTGGCCGTGAGTCATACCTGTCAGAACTCCTTCTAACTCAGTGAATTATTATCTCTGTAATAATTCACTTGACTCATCGACTACGGAAGTACTAGGCCACTACGCCGTAGTCCCCAGACGATACAGGGGAATCCAATCCATTGGACCTGTCTGTCCTCAGTTACCGTGTACCTATAGTCCCTCATCCATCTAATATCCTAGAGACCGTATATTGAGCATGGTGATGTCAGACCCATACGGTTTCTACTCGAGTCTCGCTCTAATCGGATTCTCTCGGAGAACTCTTTCTCTCTCAACCCGAATGACCCTGGCTAGGGATTTGTCTGAGCAAGATCACATGGGATATTCCTCTCATAACGCCTAGAGTGGATGATCCTCTATCGACACTCAATAGCCCTCGTAAGGTCGACTACCACTCCCAATGACCAGCTGTACTAGATCTGGGACAGCCAAACCTATAAGTCTGGTATCAAAGAGTGGAGCACTCATACAGGACATCCTTGGTGTCTCAAGTCTAAGGACCAGATACACTACTAAGACTACGGAATCGCTGTCTAACAATAAGGCATCATCAACCATCCAGCATTCCGTAAGCGGATCAATTAGTGAACTCATTCTCCAATGAGCACCTGTACTGTATCCCTAGTGTCCCTACACGAGCAGCTATGAGACCAGCTGCATCCATCATATGGACGGGTATACAGCACACTAGTCTATCCGGTTATCACGATGTCCCTCTCGAGTAACCTATGACCAGGATTATTTAGGATATGTGTTTAAAGGTGAATCGATCTCATTATCGTGATCTCATCACGATCCGATTTTCATTACACAAATCCAAGGACATCATAATATATGTATGCATTTATGCAATAGTTATAAAGTGATATACGCCAAAATATAATAAGCAAAAAGATTCTGTATTAAGTCACACGTGCCATCACTCACGTGATTGGCTTGCTGGGCACCTATGACTAGCAAGATATCCGTCAAAGCCCCTATCTTATTGGATATCCTATAAACCCCTAAATTATTGTATCTTATGGATGAGATCTAATAAGTGTCAATAAGATATTATTGGGTAGAGATCCATTAATCCAAGTGGCTTGGGTAATTTGATGAAGATCTAATACCCAATAGGCAGGATCCATTAGGGTAAGTTTATAGGGACCTCTATAAATAGAAGGAAACCAAAAGGTCATAAGCTAGACATTTTTTAGCTACCACCTCCTATTCTCCTCTCTCCCTCTCATTCTCAGCCAACAACCTCTACTTGGGGCACGTAGAAAGCAAGAAGAGCTTATCCCTTCTTGATCGCATGGTGCGCATGGAAAGGAGGATTGTGTAGTGATTTAAGGAGTGTCTTCGCAGCTCATGCTATGTAGATCACTGTTAGAGAGGAGGACAATTGACTTCTTCATCCTCTCCCATAGATCTATAGGTTTTCAGGGATATACAATATCCCTAGATAACACATCTTTCTTATATGCGTAGTTTTTGATTTTGTGGGTTTTTACGCACCAATCTTCGCATGACGATAAAACCTTCTTATTTTATATGAAAGTATGAGATTTTTATTTTCTACCCTTCCACTGTGCATATGATGTTATTCTAAATTTTCCAATAATAATACGCTCCAAAAATAACATCTTTAAACTATATTAAATACTTGACCTTCATGCTATCACAAGCTTTTCATGTGAACCTATTAAACTCACAATTATCACTTGAGCCTAAAAATCTCCACACTAGCACAAAGCCATACCTAAAGAATATGATGTCATACTCTATAATGACAAATAGACCCTTATACTATTTCATCATACATAAAATATTATCGGATGTAAGTAGATTTTTTTAATTAAGCAGAACTCAAATGGATTCGTTGCCAAATACAAAACATGTCTAAAAGCTAAAGGGTTTCACCAATGACCAGATGTTGACTTCACATAAACATTTAGTCCAATTGTTAAACTAACAATAATTCTACTTATCTTAAGTTTGGCTGTCACTCAAGGCTAACATATACGTCAATTAGATATTAACAATACTTTTTTATAGGAGACCTTAACTGAAGATGTCTTTATGCAACAATCTCTTGGCTTTATCCACCATCTATATCCAAGCCATATTTGTAAACTACAAAAATCTATTTATCGTCAAGCTCGAAGAGTTTGGTATATCAAAATTGGCTTATTTTTGGCATCAACTTACTTAATCAACTTCAAGTTTGATACCTTATTATTTGTACGGTAACAAAGAGAAAATACTATATATCTATTAGTGTTTGTAGATGACATTATTATTACATGTAATAATCTTATGGCGATAAAGTAATTCCTTAAGCAATTGGCAAATCGATTCTTCAACAAAGATCTAGGAACCTTAAGCTACTTTTTGAGAGAAGAAGCAATGTTCATATCTTCTAGACTTTTCTTATTTCAAAAGAAGTATGTTCAAAATTTACTATCAAAGACGAACATGCAGAATGCCAAAGAAGTTGTCACCCCACTCTCCACTTTTAAATCACTCAAATTATATGATGGTAGCCTTACTACGGATTCTACACAGTGCCAACAAGTACTTGGTTTTTTATAGTACTTATCTCTCATATGTTTCTATATCTCATTTGTAGCTAATAAATTATCATAATTTATATATCAATCCTCCACTATACATTGGTCTGTAGTAAAACGAGTCTCACGGTATCTAAATGAGACTCTCAATCATAGACTTTTTTTTCATAAACACTCATCACATCATCTTCATACATTCATCGCTACTGATTAGGCAAACAACATTGATGATAGGGTGTCTACGTTAGCCTATATTGTCTTCCTTAAGGCAAGTCCAATCAGTTTAAGTTTTAAGAAACAAAAAAATCATAAGATCCATCACTAAAACTGAATACTAAGTCATCGCCACCACCGATGCAGAACTCAATTAGGTCACCAATCTATCGTAGGAACTTAACATTGCCTCAAAAACAACTCCTACAATACACTGTGATAACGTCGATGCCACCTACCTATAAGCCAATCTAGTGTTCCAATCATGCATGAAACATATTATCATCAATTTTTATTCATCAGAGATCAAGTCATTAATCATCAACTATATATTTTTTATGTACATACTTCTGATCAACTAACAAACTCCCTCACAAAGCCTCTCCTCTGCAAGACATTTCAATTACATCGGTCCAAGATTGACATCATTGATAGAAGATTAATCTTGCGGGGGCTTAAACACAAATGGAATAACATCCTTGCTTCCTTATATCCTCAATCAATCTATGATTTGAGGATTAATCATGGATTTGAATAGCTAATCTGATTACCTGATTTGAGTGTTTGATCATGGGAAATCTTTCAATTAAGACCTGCATAAATACTTATCATTTCAATGAATAGAATCATCCCTTTCATAACATATTCTTCAATTCTACACTAATTGACCTCCAAAACAGATCTCCATGTCCAAATTCTAATAATCCAAAGTAACATTATCTTTTACCTAACTATATATCAGAATTGCCAAAGTCGCGTGGAATTAAGGGACATAAAAGATGGATTCAATTGAATTGGATTTGTGTCCATTGGGCTCCTGATGGTCTCTGGTGTTTGAATTGTTGGGCCGCTATGTGGCCCGAATTAAATGGTGTCATTAATCGGCCCATTAGGCCTTCAAACCCACACGAGTTGCAATGTTGGGAACGATAGCATATAAAATGAGTTGTGATAAGGGAAACAAAACAAATAATATAAAAATATTATAGAAATATATAAAAAAAGATGTAAGTTAATTGGATGATTATGTCAATGATTTCTTAATTAAATAGAGAAATAATATCTCAAACAAAATGTTGAGCCATCATAATTTAACCAAATGTGTATGAATTGGATTTGGCGTGAGCTCAATTATTTTGACAGGAAAAAATAGCCTTGTTAACGGGTTAGCGGATTCGGATTCATCACTGCCATCCGTCAAGTAATAGGATCCACTTGAGCGGGCCATGGGAAGACCCGATTTCCTCGTCACGCGAATCGTCACGCAACCGATCGCTTTCATTCACCGTATCATTGATGACGTCCAACACGGTTTTTGTACCCACGACGCGACCTCCTCGTGCGTCGTATAGATCATTGGTAGATCCAATCACTAAGAAGGTACAAATGGTGTACGGTTTTAATGGTCCAGAGAAGGTCTTCTGGGAAGAGCTATAAATGTGTCGCGCTCCTCTCGGCGTCCTCGCCGCCGCCTCCTCTCCCTTCGTCCCCTCGTCACGAAAGGACGGGTGACGGGTGGTCCGCTTCTCCTCACCTTCCCTTACATCTGCTCTTAGGGTTCGTTTACTCGGTCAGCGCCAGATTTCATCGCGTCTATGATTTCATCTGCTTGTTTAGCTCAAAGATTGCCAATGTCGGTGATGAGTCGTCGTTGTGTCGATTGATCCTCGCGGAGGCATTCCGGCGATTCTGTTCTTGGGTTGTTATGTTTCTGCTTCCATCATCTTGTTGATCTCCCATTTCCTTATTTTGCATTGGGTTGCTCTTGGGAATCTAGATTTACATGTGATCGGACGCAAAGATGTTCTGTAAATAGCATTTAACTCATGCGATGTAGCTATTTTGTAGTTGAAATTGTTGTCTTGCACATGGTTTATACCAATATCTCTTCTTGGATGATATATAGTGTAGACAATGAATTCAAGTGTCTGGTTGGCGTAGAACTTGGGAGGCTTTGGGAGCATCAGGGCATTTTTTTGGTTAATGATTACATGTATCGTGTATTAGGTTTTTAGCGACAATGTCATTCTAGGTAGCTTAATGTTTGTTCAAGACTTTTCAAGGAAAAGGTTATGTTTTTTGAGGTGCCAGAAAGCTTGGATTGAGCTTCTTCTGATTTTCTCTCTTTCTAAATCGTGGCACTAATTCATCTCAAACTGGAGAAAATATTATTTAGCATTGTTATCGATCCATACTTATTCTCAATCCGAGGGATGCATTCCTAAGAAAGTATTCCTCAAAAAATATTCTTGAGAACATAAACAAAAGTTTGTTTGGTAAATTGTGATTTTGAAATAATTTCAAAAGATTGAAAGAGTATGGAGACAGATCATAAGTTATCATATGCAAAAGGAGTGAGTGTGGTAGAGATTGGGAAAAAAAATCACAAGTTACCATTCTTGTTTGTCTAAATTTTACCTGTCACCTTATGGCATTTCCTTTTTCCTTTTACCTTTTACCTTCAGGCATTAAGCTTGAGATCTCCAATAGTACTAGTCACTATGTGGTCAATTATCTGAGATAATAATTTGTTGATATAAGAAGGTGCTAATATTCATGTCTAACAATATCTTGTTGCCTGCAGGTACTGCAGCCACCTAAGTTTATTTGTCTCCTATTAATTATTAGAAGCAGAGATGGCTGGTTCTTTGGTTCAGTCGGCAGTTCTTCCTGCTGTCATCATGAACAGGAGCCACAGTCAGCTTCAAGGTTCTGGAAAGGCTAAAAGGGGTGACAGAATGATATGCCAGCTGCGAATGCATCCCTTAAGACTGCAAGGGTTTGCAGGCTTGCGAGTTGCAGATAACTTGTTCTCTTCAAGACATCGACAGGATTTTCATTCAGTGGTTTCAGGATATGTAACTAACCCACGGGGAAGACCCAGTCGATTAGTCACCAAAGCTATGTTTGAGCGATTCACGGAGAAGGCAATTAAAGTTATCATGCTTGCTCAAGAAGAGGCAAGACGTCTAGGCCACAACTTTGTTGGAACAGAGCAAATATTGTTAGGCCTTATTGGTGAAGGGACTGGTATTGCCGCAAAAGTTTTGAAATCAATGGGAATTAGTCTTAAGGATGCCCGTGTGGAAGTGGAAAAGATTATTGGAAGGGGAAGTGGATTTGTTGCTGTCGAGATACCTTTTACACCACGTGCAAAGCGTGTTTTAGAACTATCTTTAGAGGAAGCTCGTCAACTTGGTACTTAAACTGTCCTGCAGACAGTTTTGTCTTAAACCTGTCATTTAACTCCTGTTTCTATAAACTTGTAATACTTTGTTGAAAGCATTATACTGATGATCACCTATCTTCTGATTTGCTAATGTAAATATATGCTGCTCTGTTTCTAGTTCATTTCAAATTTCCCTTTCAAATGACCATGCAATCTTAGTGCCCTTGTTTTTTCATGTAACTCAGGACATGTTAGAAATGCAGTTTACTATACGTGAATCTAGTGCACTTTTGTTTAGTTTGCAGTCAAAGTAAGAGGTGAAGCATAATAAAATATAGAATTCAGCATTGAAATACCATCAACTTCAAAGCAAAAGCTTTAAATGACTGACAACATAATTTGAGTCTGTTAACTGATTGATACAATTTCCACTCCCTTTAATCTAGGAAATGGACTTATATAAGTAGAGTTTTTTCTGGTTCACTTCATCGGAACAAAACCAATGGAATTTTGAACTTCCCACCGAACAAAACCAATGGATAACTGTGGCCATATGGTGTACTGCCACACTACCATCACTGTTGCCATTGCATTGCATTTCTGCCTTAGCCAGCCTGGATTCCTCCAGCCATATGGTGCGTTGCCCGCACTCACTCTTACTGTTGCCAATATGTCACAATGCCACTTCAGCCACTGAACCAAACGAGTGCACCTATGTTTTTAGATTTTGCCATTTTCTGCACCTGCACCAGCACCAGCATCTCAACCATTTGTGACCAGTTTCTGGCAACATAGACGGTGTCATATACATTATGAGCTTTTCAGCAATGTGTTTGATTTCTGTGGTGGTATACTTCATTTATTTATACAAAGATTTCTGGAATTTCTGGATAACCCAGCATCTCTACAAGGACATCATTGCCTTCGATACATATGTGCATGCTAAAAACCACTGTGGTAACCTCTAGTTTTAGCTGTCCCCAAAACCCTGACTAGAACGGATTAACTGTCTCCCCACAGAATGCTTGTTGTTTCCTAAGGGGATGTTTGTTCTCATGCCTTCTGAATCACTCCAGCAACATTCATCCATGAATTCTGCAGATAGACGCTGTTAACAAGCATGATCACATGAATGCATTTCTTCTTTTCCCTGTGTGTTAAGTTTGACTGATTCACATATTTTGGTGAATTTTCAGGTCATAATTATATAGGATCTGAGCATTTGCTTCTTGGGCTTCTTCATGAGGGTGAAGGTGTAGCTGCTCGTGTGCTTGAGAGTCTTGGAGCTGATCCAAGCAACATACGAACCCAGGCAAATTTTTGTTTAGTCCATGTTCTTCGTTGTTGTAAATTTTTAAAAGTGATGTGAATTTTGAGCTTATTATGGAATAGGTAATTCGAATGGTTGGTGAAAGCACTGAAGCTGTAGGTGCTGGGGTTGTGGGGGGAAGCAGTGGCAATAAAATGCCTACTCTTGAGGAGTATGGAACTAATTTGACAAAGTTGGCTGAGGAGGTATTCTTTCTTGCCATCCACTCTGTTTCGTCCTGGTTGTTATTACAAAACAATCATCTAAGGCAGATAATTACACTGCAGGGCAAACTTGATCCAGTTGTTGGCAGGCAGGAGCAGATAGAACGTGTTACACAAATTCTTGGAAGGCGTACGAAGAACAATCCTTGCCTTATTGGGGAGCCCGGTGTTGGAAAGACTGCCATTGCAGAAGGACTTGCCCAGCGTATAGCTAATGGAGATGTTCCAGAAACAATCGAAGGAAAAAAGGTTTGTTGGATTTTTTCTCTTCATTTTATACTTATATGCATAATGTATCCTTGTAGTTGTAGGTTGAGGTTCATCTAAGCCCTTGCCTCATATCGTCAGCTCGTATATCTTGATTCCTTGTGCCATAGGCTTCATCATGCTTCCTTTATTGAGATTGCTTCTTCTTGTCAAAATTTTCATCTGTGCTTCAGTATGACGTTGTCCTTGTTTAATAGCATGTCTGGTTAGCTGAAGAATATTTCATGTTGGTTGCAAGACTGTCCTGTCTGTATCACTGTTGTCTTTAAATTTGTTATAATTAACACTAACTTTAAATGTAGGTGATTACCCTTGATATGGGGCTTCTTGTCGCTGGTACTAAATATCGTGGAGAGTTTGAAGAAAGATTAAAGAAGTTGATGGAAGAAATTAAACAAAGTGATGACATAATACTCTTCATTGATGAAGTACATACATTAATTGGAGCAGGAGCAGCAGAAGGTGCTATAGATGCTGCCAATATCTTGAAACCAGCTCTTGCAAGAGGTGAACTGCAGGTATAGTGTATGCATTTGTTTTTTTTTTTTTCCTTTGTTTCATCATCTATGATCTATCTTCATATGTTATGAACCAGTTGTTTTCATTCATGGAAAGCTTTAAGCTTTTAATGACTTAAGGCAGTGATTCTTTGGCTAATTTGTTTCAGTGTGTTGGAGCGACAACACTCGATGAATACAGGAAACATATTGAGAAAGATCCTGCTCTGGAAAGACGTTTTCAACCTGTAAAAGTACCAGAACCAACAGTAGATGAAGCAATTCAAATTCTTAGAGGGCTTCGTGAAAGATATGAGATTCACCACAAACTCTGTTACACTGATGAAGCTATAGTTGCTGCTGCTCAGTTGTCCTTTCAATATATTAGGTCTGTGAGCTATGTTTTAACAGTCCTTTATACTTATCCAAATCTAACAATCATTATCTCTACTTGTTTTACACAACTAAATATTTTGGATGTTTTGTAACTTCTATTTTCTTCCCCTTATCTCTATGGATGGAAGCATGAATGCCTAAATAATACTGTTCTACTTTTGTTCTTTACTCATTGTTTACTTCATTGGGTACTTGGAATGGATTGTAAATATTTCATAGAGTTCTTTTCTTTTGTTGTTATATTTTTGCTAACCTCTTGTTTTGTACTGGTGAAATCTCCAACTGAAAAACAAAAAATTAGATGGAGTGGTTGTAAGATTCTTTAAAAGAAAAAGGTGATGAGGATTCATTGGATAAGGACTTTTTTTGCTAGCTTGATGAGTAAAACAGTGAAATTCTGGAGCCTCAACATTTACATGTTTTGTTCAGTGTGCACATGAATTGTCCATTCTAATGCTAGAATAATAATATTCTAGTTGATTCAAACTAATACTATCTTGTTATTGGATTCGGTTTCTTTAGATACGAGGCATTTATTGCCTATGAGAATGAATTGAAATGTAGTGATCTGATTAATTTCCTAACAAATGTTCATTTTGCTGTTAGTGTCATATAATTTACTTATATGACACTAGAAGATACTAGTGCAAGTTGAGCCTAGAACAATTATAACAGAAGTATAAAAAAAAAACAAGTACTAGAAGATACTAGTTCTTAAGCTTGATTCAAAAACAAGCAAGTAAATGGTTGAAGATTTATGTATGTATTAGAAGCATGGAGATTTAACACCCAAATGACGGATGATAGTTTTTAATGACTCCACTGGTATTGTTCTCTCTTTATTTTTTTTTCTTTGATGTTGGAGAAGAAAAATATCATCCATGGTGGAAAAAAGTGAAGCAAATTCTCTTTTGGGAAATTTCTTTTCTAGTGGATAAAGTTTAAGTCTGTGTTCCATTGACTCTTCATTGATTTAGCTTTGATGTGTCTAATTGACTCTTGATGAACTTTGATGATTGCACAACACCTTCTTTTGGTATTCACTGCTATATTTTTTTTCTCCTAGTGACATTTTCTGAAGTCAGTAGTTCTTCCCTTGTGCTTTACTGTGCTATCCTATGAGTTCTTTGAGTATTCTAGTCTTCTTCATTCGTCTTGGTTTAACAGATGAAAAGAAATGACCATGGAACAGTGCAAATCCTTTCTATTTTCAGAAGACTTCATATTCTGTCACTAATGCAAAGGTTATTCTTATACACTTAACATTTCTTATACATTTTGCTGTGCCGTCAGTGACCGCTTCTTGCCTGATAAAGCAATTGACTTGATTGATGAAGCTGGTTCTCGTGTTCGGCTTCGTCATGCAAAGGTAAGGTATTATACTCTCTAGTTTGATGTTCTGCCAATTGTGTTTTAAGCAAAACTAGTTCTTGACAGCTTCCTGAGGACGCCAGAGAACTTGACAGAGAGCTAAGGCAGATTACAAAAGAAAAAAATGAGGCGGTCCGCAGCCAATATTTTGAAAAGGTACATCAATTGTTCCAATTTAATTTTGAATATTATCATTTGATTGCGCTAAGAGTACATCTTATTCATGTATTTTAAGCAGTATAACTGAATAATACCTGGTAACGTTTGTGTATCCTGTAGCTGCTCCTAGGTATGTGATCCTAAAGTATCTATCTGATTCGGTTTTTTGGACAGGCAGGGGAGCTGCGTGATCGGGAGATGGAGCTTAAGGCTCAGATCTCAGCCCTAATTGACAAGGGGAAAGAGAGAAGCAAAGCGGAGAGCGAGGCAGGTGATTCAGGTCCTGTGGTGACAGAAGCAGACATCCAGCACATTGTGTCTTCCTGGACTGGAATTCCTGTGGAGAAAGTCTCCACCGACGAGTCTGACCGCCTCCTCAAGATGGAAGAAACCCTCCACAAGCGTGTCATTGGCCAGGACGAGGCTGTCAAAGCTATAAGCCGTGCCATCCGGCGAGCTCGTGTCGGTCTCAAGAATCCCAACCGTCCAATTGCCAGCTTCATATTTTCTGGTCCAACTGGTGTTGGTAAATCAGAGTTGGCAAAGTCACTAGCTTCCTATTATTTTGGCTCTGAGGAAGCCATGATCCGACTGGACATGAGTGAATTCATGGAGAGGCACACCGTATCCAAACTCATCGGATCCCCACCTGGTTATGTTGGTTACACCGAGGGTGGTCAACTTACTGAATCTGTTCGTCGTCGCCCTTATACAGTTGTTCTCTTTGACGAGATAGAGAAAGCCCATCCTGATGTTTTCAATATGATGCTTCAGATTTTAGAGGATGGGAGGTTGACCGATAGCAAAGGGCGAACAGTATATTTTAAGAGTACCCTCCTGATCATGACCTCCAATGTCGGGAGTAGTGTGATCGAGAAGGGAGGGCGTAGAATTGGTTTTGATCTTGACTATGATGAGAAGGACAGCAGCTACAACCGAATCAAGAGCCTTGTCACGGAAGAGTTGAAGCAGTACTTCCGGCCAGAATTCCTGAACAGGCTAGACGAAATGATCGTCTTCCGACAGCTTACAAAACTGGAGGTCAAGGAGATTGCTGATATAATGCTCGAGGAGGTATTTGACAGGCTGAAAGGGAAGGATATAAAACTTCAAGTGACGGAGAGATTTAAGGATAGGGTGGTGGAGGAAGGTTACAACCCAAGTTATGGGGCTAGGCCCCTTAGAAGAGCCATAATGAGACTACTGGAGGATAGCTTGGCTGAGAAAATGCTAGCCAGGGAGATTAAGGAGGGAGACTCGGCAATTGTGGATGTCGACTTCGATGGGAACGTTACGGTTCTCAGTGGTGGGAGTGGTGCGCCCGAATCAACACCTGAAGCCATTCCCATATAGAATCAACAACATCATCTGCATCTCTGTGGTGAAATGCCAAGCTGCAGGTTACTAATCCTTGTAGAAGCAGCAGGTAAAGTGTTGCTGCTCAATTTCTTACACCGTTTGATCTTCATGTTTACGACATCCAGTCCCGTTCGTATGGCAGGGCACTAATAGGAAAAAAAATTTCGACAAAAACCAGATGGCAGGTTGTCTTCAAAAGATTTAAAATAGTTTGGACCAAATTTAATTGTTTTAGCCAAAACTGGCTGTGACACTTTTGTGTGATTCATGTTCTCATACATCTGTATCTGCTGGCCTTTCCTTCCTCTATTAATGTGTTTTCATTACATGAAATAATTACTTGGAATCCACCAACTGTGCAACAATGCTTTCCACCCAGTTTCCGATGGTTCTTCATTTATATCGACTTACTAATCCTCCTCTGCGGGGATGACTCGATAGTGAGTCATCCCAAGAAACGATCTCTGATTCATATACTTTGTGAGTTTAACTTAATGGATATGGGACAGACAAAATGCAAGCGTCGTTCATCTACAATGCACTCTGCCTACCTTTCAGCACACCTCTCTAAATAATGCAGTCGTTCATTGTCCTCTGCGGCTTATCCGAGCAGTTCCAACTCCACACATATAACCCCACAAGCAATGATTGGACATCTTAACCCCCCATCGAAATGTTTAGCTGTTCAGAGTCTGAAATCATTCGACATTTGACGCGTCAATTAGCGTCGCAGAGTCAATCTCGTTCAGAACGTTAACCTTTATATGATCTATAAGATACTTAATTTAGAATGAAATAGAAGTTAGAGCATATTACTGTATACTGGAGAGAGAGAGAGAGATTGATTGGTGTGGAGTGGAGTGGTGTGGTGTGGTTTAGAGACGACGGACGCCAACGAGGGATGGAAGGACAAATCAAGAACATGGACATGTGGGGGATGAGAGGGGCGTGCAGTTTCATGGACAAGAAGGGAGGCTCGCATAAGGACATCATCCGACATTTACGACCTTCTGTCGTCTTCCCCAAGCGGAGACCTCTTCCTCTTATGGACAACGCCACACTCCACGCCATGCCGCCTGCCGGCTTGCTCCACCTCGGCCGCCGCTTCGGTTCCCGGCCCCATCGGTCGCTACCGAACCCGGATCGGCCACCGACCCATGTCGGCCGGGCCGCAGCCCGAGTTCCCCCCACCATCCCATCCTCCGGTCCCGGGAAACAGCAGAAGCATTGAATGGTGCAAGTAATCCACACCCAGCGAGCCTGTTGCGGTGTCACGGTGAGGTTGCCATCGCTGGCCATGGAGATCATGACTCCCTGCTTTGGCCTCGATGATTCTGATGGGTGGAAAGCTCAAACGATGCCGACGCAGAGATGCTTATGGAAGCACGTCGAAGGATACGCGTCGCAGTCCATCGGATTGACGTGTGACCTAAACAACGAGTCGATTCTTCTTCAGCGTAGGTTCCTTTCAAGTAGATATCATTTCCTTGCGCACTGCATTCATTCCTCCAGACTCGACTCCTCTGCTGTATGACACGCAAGGAAGGACGAAAACCCCAACATCCATGGCTCCAATCAAGCATGCATGGATCTCAATCGTAAAGTGCGTTCGCGTTTGTGGATGGGTTGAATGATGTTTTGTCGGCAAACAAAGCAATTAAGTTGACGTTGTTGTCTCCTCGACAAAGCTCATTGACTAGGAATAGTTTTTGTGATGTGATCTGTTCTCGTTTCCAAGTTTCTCTGAAGATTTCATTTGCTCGATGAGACCTCACATGGATTACGGCAGCTCAAACCGAGCCAAATAGTTGCAGAAGGAAGTCACTGACTTCAGAGCAAAAGGTGGAACTTATTATTCACAGAGGCCAAAGGCAAACTCTACGGCTGTCATATCAGCATCCTATGATGCAAATGACCACCCTCTCCTTCTCTCTCTCTCTCATCTCCTCTCACATACTGTAACACTGTAAGATTACTGACAGACAATGTTGTAAACATAGTTTTTACTATTTTCCACCTACATCAGCTACCTCTCTCGGAATCTGTGAATCATCCCAATGGTCCAATAGGCCAACAGCAAAGATCCTCCCAAGATCTGCTCTTTATTTTGTGTCGGCTCTCCTTTCTCTCCCCAGCTTCACCTTCTTCTTCTTCTTCAGACGTCTACTTTGCAATCTCCATTGAGGAACGAAGACCCATCAACTCTCTCTCTCACCGAGCAACTGACTACTGGAAGGAAGAAGAGTTGGTGTCCTCTCTTTGGTCGCCCATGGCCTGCATCATGTAACTGCTACCACCCTGGAAAAAGATGGTCTTGACTTGGTAATTGGGGACATGACTTCTGTTCTCATATAATGTGTCAAACCAAACCATATATGAGCTTTCTGATGAAAGGATCATCAAACCTGAGGAAAGGGAGTGGTCCCTTGGCCCTGCAGGAAAAATTGTGCTGACTGTCTCATCACTTCACCATTCTCTAGAGCTATGGGTTGAAGTTGATTGGCTTGCACAGTAGATGATGACATTGGCAGTGGCATGCTTCCCACTGATCTCTGCAGCTTCATCATCTTCTACCAATTACCCATCAACATGAAACCAACATGTTAGACTTGTGTCCAGCAACAGAGCACAGAGATCGATGTGGTCCTTGATTAGCCTACCTCTGGTTGGCTCATGTACTCATCAGAGTCTGCATCAAAGTATAGCATGGGGTTGAGAGAAGCGAGCTTCATCGAGAGAAACTGGAGACAGGTGATCGGATTGGGTTAGCTTATGCCGTGGAAGGAGAAGGCTGTTGTCAACTCATTGTTGACCTTGGCTTACCTCGACCTGGTTCTGTAAGGACTGCACATAATTGATGATCTCATCCAGCATGAGCGCCTTCCCAGTAACCTACTCGGTAATGATGATAGAACAGAGGTTAAAGAAAGCATATGAGGAGAAGAAGATTCAACATCCGCACCTTCTCGCAGCCGGGAACGAGACTCTGCAACACCTTCATCCTCTCGCTTATCTTCTCTCTTCTCACCTGAAAGCCAAGCACCATGAACGAAGCCATTACCATTGCAAGAACGATATCCAAATTGGCGAGAGGATGATGTTGAAGAGACCCTGTGTACGTACCCTTTCTGCGAGACTGTGGCTATCTGTGGCTTCACCTCTCCTTGCTCTTACATGAATATACCCCGCGGGAGACTCCCCGCAAGTCTTCGAAGCTTTCGTGTCGTCGGCTTTAGGTTTCTTGTCGTCGGTTTCCCTTAGCCTTCTCTGCTTGCAAATCTTGCCTTCCTAATTCGCACGACAACACAAAAGAAAACCACAGCTCAGCTCGCCATCAATGAAAACCCACAGCACAGCAGATGATTCCTGATGCTATTATTACCTTGGCTCGACCGGCGATCAAGCTGGTCTCATCTTTGTCGATCTTTCTCTTCTTTTCTCCAGATCCTTGTGGCTGCGGGGCCACGCCGTCACTGGGTTCGCCCACCATTGGTGCGTGACCAACTTGGTTAGCAACCGAAGGAGGCTTTAAACCGGCAATGTCAAGAGAACCGCTGCTACCGAAGCCAGTGGCATCGGCTACCGGCAGCTGCGAGTAGCAGTGGAGGAAGCAAGAGGAAGCACTGGTCGTCACGTCTTCCAATTGCTGTGGGAGGAAGGGAATCTCGGTGGGCGTGCATGGAAGATGCGCAAACTCCACAAAGGAAGGGTTATTATGCTCATGGTATGAGAATGCCATTGTGTAGAGCTGAGGAATGATGCCAATGTATGGGAGAGAAGAAGAAGAAGAAGAAGAAAGGAAATAGATCAGAGGTCAGTGGCAGCGGTGAAGCAAGGTGGGTTTCCGTGAGAGGAAGAGGAGAGCATCCACAGATGTGAGCAATTGAGTCCTTATAAAGCCAATGGGTAGTGGGTGGGAGAGGATGGCCATTAATAGCACCTACAGTGACTTGGCTTGACTGGTTTGATCTTTATTGACTGAGAACAATTTTGGATTCATTTTTCCTTCGGCACTGAAACCTCAGATGCCTGTAATTTAATTGAATGCAAAGGGGGCTCAGTTACCAAACCATATGAGCAAAGGAGATATGGAGTTGGGTGACTGTGGAATTGCAGTCCATTGCTAGTCCTGTAGATGAAAGACAAATTGGAGTATCAGTCATCTCTGAAAAGATGTAATACTAATTCCTCAAAAACTTCCTTTTCGAAGCTTTAACCATTTATAATCATTTAGTAACATCTAATTTCTCGAATACAAATCATTAATCATGATGCCCACAATCACAGCCAAAAACTTTGACTATATGTATCAAGGTCTGTCATACCGAAGCGTACCACCCGTATCGGACGGTACGTACCGGTCCGACAAATTATCGATATGTGAATCGTCCGGTATCGTTACAGTACTCTACTATAACACTGCTACAGTGCTACAATATTATACTGTAGCAATGCTACAATATGAAAAACATATAAAATTGCTCGATATACCAGGGTGTACTGCTCGGTACGCCTTGATGTACCGCTCGATACATCGGTACCGTACCATACCGAGCCCAGATCGAAACGTCGGTACGGTACGATACAACGAACCTTGATATGTATACAGATTTCTCACCTGACAATTGTGTATTCAATGAATAATAATAGCATAGAGAAGGCAAATTCCTTGATCCATACAGTACTATTTCTCAAACATAATTCGGGTCGAAATATATATGTTTGAATTCCACCAATTTTTTATTAGAGTACATTGAAAATAATCTGTAGCTTAGATTACTAGACTATTACATCAAAAAATTGAGATGATATTGACCACATCATAAGAAAAACAACACACTCAACTTACTAAACCTGTACATGGATCATATTAGAGACTCAAACAAGCAATTTCAGCTGGACAAATAAACTCAACTTCCGGAAAACAACCCAAGAAGTAGACCCACTTTAAAGAAAATTGGACAAGGCACAAGGTTGATGCGACCCAAGATGTCGCCGGTGGCATGATTTCCAGTGGATCAACAACTGAGTCTTCTTCTACTACAGTGTCTTCTTGTCCTGCTCCACATGCTTGGGAGGTTCTGCAGGGAAGTACTTGATGCCCACAAGGTCTCCAACTTTGCTGATAACCTGGAGTTGCATAACGAAGATATGAATATAACAGAGGCAACTATTTATTCAAGAAATTTGATCATTCGAAGGAAGATTGTGTATGATATTTGCTTACATCCAGCCCTTTCATCAGGTCTTCTCTGGTGTGTGAAGCAGATATGCAGATTCGAGCTCTTGCAAGAAGAAGAGGTGTTGCAGGGAATGCAACGGTCACAACCGCAACCTACAATGTTGTCGGAATAATTGTTATCCACCAGTTGAAAGGAAAAAAGGGGCAATTTATAACTAATGCCATGAAAAAGAGCAAGAAAATTTGAACATAGAATACTACAGGTGCTTAAAGGCTAATTCCCTCTAGTAAATGATATTAAAGTTGCAACTGTTGCATGCAAAACCACCTTAATGCCCATATGGGCATCTAATTGTGCATTCAACTGATATTTCTACCTGAAGAACTAACTCCATGTGTCAACATATCCTTGATGAAAACATAGCTTTAAAGTATTGGGAACGACACAAGCACAAGCACAACATATATATACAACTCATCGAAGAAAAAAATCACATACTGAAGTTTGAGTATACCACTATCAATCATGATTAAACCATCAAGAAATCGCATGACACTTACATTCCGTCTAAGGCATTCCCTTGAAAATGCTGGGATCTTAGCTGGGTTGTAAAGCATTATTGGCATTACTGGAGAATCATTATCACCAAGAACCTCAAATCCCATTTTCTGAAGTTCTGACCTGAAGAAGTTGCTATTTTGACGGATGCTTGCAAGTTTCTGAGCTCCTGGTATGGTCGTACAAACCGCATGTAAGAATTTTTTATGCTTCAATAAATGTAAAAAAAGATGCCTGTAACAAAATTATATATATATATATATATATATATATTCATCACATGTGATAAAATTAAGTACCTCTATTTGAACCATCTTCACCAAGGATAACCTTAATTGCAGATATAACTTGCTGCACAGCAGGTGGTGACATGGAAGTAGCATACAGATGAGCAGGACAAGTGTGCTTCAGATACTGAATGATTTCCTGCATAAGACATAAGGATTTAGGAACTACATTATAATCTGGCCCGACTCCATCTGTGATTCTGTGAAATTTGGTCCAACAAGAAGATTACCTTTGATGCTGCAATGTAGCCCCCACAAGATCCAAATGATTTTGTAAATGTTCCCATCATGATGTCCACGTCAGCTGTATCGACTCCTAGGAGTTCACACACACCTCTGCCTGATTTTCCAACAGCACCAATGCTGTGAGCCTCATCCAAGTAGGTGTATGCCTGTTTCCATACAAAAGTTTGTTCAGCGTTGTTTAATTTGTTTTTTGATCTCTTAACCATTAGTTTAGTCTTTCTAATGCTTAAGCAAAGAAATCCGCTTCTCGTATCTGTTTCTCTCGAGATGCATATGAATTAAAGACCAGAAACTAATATTAGCATGTAACACATCAAACCTTATATTTTTTGCAGACTGCTATGATTTCAGGAAGATTGCAGAGTTCTCCTTCCATGCTATAGATGCCCTCAACAATAACAATTATCTTTTTCCAGGGTCTATGCGTCCGCGGCTGACCCTCAGCTATCTGCTCTCTCAGCACCTCTTCCAAATGTGAGGGGCCTAGACAACATTTAAAAGTAAGTTAAGAGCAAGGAAAAATGAGGTAATATAACATTTGACCGTTTTAAACTTACTATTGTGCTGGAAAACGCGTACTGATGCACCAGATCCTCGGGCACCATTGACAATAGAGTTATGGTTCAAAGAATCACTAATGATCAGTCCCCCCTGAGAATGGCCATGATTGGTGTTAGTGGGATAGCAAAATCTATATGAATCTCATCACTGCAAGTCCAGTGCTTTTAACCATCTGGTTACTCAAGGAATTAGACATACCTTCCCTACCAGAGCGGGAATAATTGCAGAGTTTGTCACATAACCCATACCAAAAAGTATAGCAGCTGGTTTTCCCACAAATCTTGCAACTAGTTCCTCCAGCTCGGTGTGAAGGTTTGTCGTCCCTGGAATCAAACAAAGCATAATAAAATTAATCCAAACTTTTAAATATTTGTTTTTTCTAATTGACATAACCTGCAGAATATTCTTACCGCCATCGACACGAACGCTGCAGGTACTGGCTGAGTATTTCTTCAGAGACTCGATAACAAGGGGTGTACAGTATTCATCTGCTGCTGCAAATCCAAGGTAGTTGTATGATCCCAGATTTAGGCACTTGGTAGTATTTGAGGTCCGGCTGCATCAGGTAACAAAAATAATCAAATCTTAACACATTTCTATTTCAATTACAAAAAAGCTTTTCAAATGCTTGCTAATAGAAGCAAATTGTAAGTCTGCTCATATATGTTATTTTCAGAAAAGGATTTGTAGTTCCCATATCCTTAGAAGAGAGACTAAATGCTGTATGTTTCAGATAAGATGCATGGTCCACCTCTGCTTTCTATATAACAATAGCTTGCATGTCTCTGACAGTTCAAAAACCTATTAAAATACTTACTGTAGCGTCTTGTTATGGTCATTAGAGTAACGCTCAACTACATCGATCCAAGCATCTGGTGCACTCGCAATTGGTCGGCTAAAACAATCCTGCCAAATTAGAATGGTATCAACAAATTGTTCAAAGACTAGCAGCTTACCAACAAAAACCTTAGTAGGACATGCTGATTAAATGATGTGCATGAACAACTCATTTGCAGCAGATCAACCTTGTTTTGAGGTGGCTAATATAGGAGACTGGATATCCTAGTTTGCTTATATCGTCCGGCTTAAAAGCCTCGATAGAGTAGATCAGGAACAACACTCATAGAAAAAGAAACAATGACTCGATGCAAGATAATTCTTACACTTGGATCCTTCAAAACATGTAATGAGCTTGGTTGATGGACACGAGGTTAATTCAAAATACTGGATGTCAAAATTCACATAGTAAGCTAAAATTTAAAGAATGTTTATGTTGCCTATATTGTAAAGATTGCAGCACGCTTGCAAAAAATCTCATGTAACTCAGGAGTGTGTCATCTCATATTGAAATGAAGCACTATGTCTTGCTAGTTTGCTTTCGTAGCTACTTATAATGAAAGTCAAAATAAGTAAAAGTTGGAACATAGATACAGATAAACTGTTCTGGTCATGTTAAGTTGGTGCCAAAACTCTAAAGCAAGTGTTGTTAGACAAGATAGGCTTTATTTAGTCAACTACTTAGACTTATCTCCTTCACAAACCATGCGGCTAGGTTACAACAAGATCCTATCATCTTCAATATAGTTCGAAAAACAATCAAGCTTTCTCAGGTGTTTTCTTTACGTTCTTAAATATTTATGCTAAAGTTATCAAATTTTAGCGGTGAAACAAAAATTACCATTTGTTTCCGTCATTAATTTCATCATGGAATGCAGTTTACTGCTGCAACGTGCAAATGAAACCCTAGCGCTTTCAGCAGTTCTTAAATTCGTTTTCCCTCAGCAAGTATTATATTATCAGGAAATCAAGTGAGCATGGAAATGTTTGCCAGAATATCCAATGTAACATTTAACCCTAGAACGTCCCAAATCGAAGTTTTGAAGAGGAAAGAACACTCAGGAATTGAAAGAGAAACCGAAAGGACAAACCTGAATCCGGAGATAGAGCCGGCGGGTGTAGAAATCTTCGAGCCCTAAGCAGATGGGGGCATACCCCTGTCACAAAAATAAAACGAACCGGATTCCCAATTAACCCAACGTAAGATCAAAAGAAAAAAAGGGCAAGACCGCAGCAATGGGCTGCGAAACAAGGGGGTCATGGATCAAAGAACAGACCTTGAGGTCCTTGCCCTTGGATTTGGACCAATCGATGAGCTTCCGAAAGAAATCTCTCAACTGGCCGAACGCGAAGAGGAGGCCGTAACTGAAGAGGGTGGTGAGCGCGGTCAGGTACGGTAGTCTCACCATCCTTCCAACGCCGGTGTTCGGCTCCCAAATCCGGCAGTGACTTCACAAGAGAGCGCGAACCAGAGATTCGATGGTGCGACAAAGGCGATGCGGGGATGTGGAGCGCGAGGCGGTGCGGTTTATATTGAGCGTACGGTCATCAATGGCGTCGTGGATTTTAGAGAGAGAGGGAGAAAGCGCGCGTTGAAACGTAGGGTGGACGGTAAGAAGAGAGAAAGAGAGAGAGAGAGAACGGTGTTGTTGACAGGTGAAGCGGGAGAATACTCTTCAAACCTACCACAACAATTGACCGTCTTTCTTTTGTTCTCGTCTGGCTGCAGTAAACTTTCAGCTCGTAGGAGTTGACCCAACGGTGTCGAACTCGAGTAAGTCAACGCTACGAAGCAGGTCAGTGGTTCCATCAGTCAAATCCAATGCTGCATCTCATCTAACCTATTCAATACGCCCGACTTGGTCAAAGCCGGCACGTAAACCAACGAAGCCGCCTTTCAAGATCCAATCCTGCACGAACCGGTCTCGGTCAACCATGTCATTTGGTCAATCGTCTCTCTCGATGACTGCAAGATCCTTTCCGATCATTAATTTTGTATTAAACGATAATTCTCGGTTGAATTAAGAAACCAAACATCATTTGGACGTGAAGCAGTGATTAATCAGTTGAGTTGCAATCTACCGAAGCATTAGGATGGAAAGGTTGACTTTGGAACCGGCCGTCTTAAAGACAGGGAACACTTGGTTGACTCTTGCAACCACTGAGGCTTCACGTCGACCCTAAGGACAGAGGTGGTTGCTTGGACGGAGGAACTTTCTAGAAATCGGAAGTGGTTTTGTTTTCCTGATGTGTTCTTTCTATGAGTTGAGTGATGATTGTTGCTGCGTTCGATTATATATTTATATTGTTAATATGTAGTTGGGAGAAAATATCGATTATATATTTTAAGTGTTTGATAAACACTAAATGAAAATTATATTGTAATAAATATAATAGGTGTTGTTTGATAAAATTATATTTTGAATATATTAAATATTTTTTGTGATAAATTTATTCTTTTAATATGTTTATTATTTATTCTAAAAATAAATATATTTTTATTTAAATTAATAAGTAAATATAAAATAGAAAATATAAATCATATTATTTTTTTACTAAATCATTTGATAATATTACAATTTTAAATAAAATCATAAAAAAAAATTTAAAAATTTTAAAAAATATATATTATCATCCTATAAATATTGACATTAGCAACTCAATATTTTCAATCCACCATTCAATCTTGATGTGATTTGAAGACAAATTCTCAAATATCGATTCATATTTGAAATACAAATCGAGGGTCAAATGCACTTTGTATAATTAAACTAATTGTAGAATCATATTCGATGAAAGTTCCTCTGATACTTGAAGCGAAAATGTGTTCTAACTATAATAATACATAATTTTTTGTATTAAAAAATATTTTCATCGAATCAAGATCCATATGACATCAGACAATCGATGTAAATATTTTTATTTACATCAAATATTTAACTTATTTTTAAAGATAGATAATCATCTAATAATTCAGTCCCGACTGTCTTTGGAGAACCACAATTTATAGTTTTTTTGCACAGATTATATATATATATATATATATATATATATATATATATATATAATACTAAATCATGACATACACTTCCAATGGTTATATATGTCATGTGTTTATGCCTTTCTAACATAATGAAGCTTATTATTTTGCTCATCACACATGCAATATATTTTAAGATTATTAAATAGTATATAGTAATTTTTTAATAATTGATTTTAAAAAGGGAGTTTTTTTCTAAAAGAACTCTAATGCATATATTTTTATTATACAAAATACTTCATGTACAATATAGATGCAGCAACAATGATAAGAACTATAGAGAGAAACAAAACATAGAATATGGCAAAATTATTATTATTATTATTATTATTTGGAATTTGGGACATTGGTTGAAGATTTTTGATGACTTTCTTGCACAGGAATATGAAAAGCTCTCCTTCAATACCTTGGAAGTTATGAAAGACAGTATTTAGAGACTCCCAGAGGTCATAAAGCCCCTTTTGACTTCACTCACATCAGCAAAAGAAAAATCTCCAAAAGCTAAAGCCTGCAACTCACTGCTCCTCTGCATTGCATTGCACTGCACTAAAAGATAAGACCAAGATGAACAAAGATGGGATTCCCAAACTCTTCCATGTCAGTGGAAGCAATAGTTCATCAGACTCAATGTTTTGGTAGTGCAAATGATATCACATTCTCCTTCACTTGTTTCTTGCTCTTAGCAATTGTAGCAAATGGGTGTTTTCAGTGCTGCAATGCAATGCCTTTCACACTCACTCTCCATCATCTTTTAATTGAACATCTAATCATACTTTTCATGCATAAAATGTAATAATATTTCTAGAGTGGGTTCTCTTTTTTTTTTTTTTCTGAAAAGTGTCCATTTTCAATTTTTTTAATAACATTCTTTTTTTTATATATAATACCTAAAATACCCTCAATCATCTATTTGTTTTCTCTCACTTTTATTATGGATAAGTTGAACTTGTCTAGTTATAATTTTTAGTATTAAAAATATTATAATTTAATATAAAAAATATTGTAATTAAATCAATTTATCATATAGATCGATCTATATAAAAAAAAAGGATAAGTATCTGACTGTTAGATCAAAATATTTCAGATATTAAATAAAAATATTATTAATTTTTTTTGAAAATGAGAATACTTTCCAAAAATCCGAAAATTCGCCCTATTTTCTATGGAGTGCACGTCTTATCAGCCCAAACCACAACCAGAAATGGAGCCACGGCACGACCCAATCACCGCCCATGCCACTAGTTGGCCCCACCACTACCACACGGTGGGTGTGACCGTGGGTACGCTCGCTCACGTTGCGGCTGCCGACGAGACGGCACCGGTGGCAGACCCACCCATACGCTCACTCCTCCTCGCCAAACGACAAGGCCGGTGGCCCCACCAACTCGTCCGCTTCCCACCAGCAATCAGCACCCGTCCATCAGGCGCCCTGCGCGTCACATCACGCACCGTCGACGTCTGCCACGTGACCGTTGGGTCAATTAGTGGGGAATTATTGCCAGGACAGCAGGGATCGTAGAGAGGGATGGCGCGCATCTCCACCGTCCGATCTCTCGTTATCACCAGGTACAACGGATTACTGCCGTCCATTCTGCTGCACCCCCTCCGAAATATTCGCTCCTCAAAATAATAGAAACCCATTTAAATAATTATTTTTCGCTGACACGCCTAATCATTAAAAATAAAAAAAAACAATAATATAGTAATTTTTATATTTTAAATTTCATTAATCTTTTTCCTTTCTCTCCTTATCCGCTAGCGGTGGGTGAAGGGCCGGAGACCGAGATCGAACGGTTTGTACTTGTCCACGGAATCTGACAAAACATATTGACCGTCGGATTCTCCACTCCGGTTAAAGGAGCGTGCAAAGCGAGAAAAAATGAGACGAAAAGAGAAGAGAAGCGGAAGTTGTCCTCTTCCTTTGCATCATTCTTTAGATCTCTGTCTAGGTTTTATCCTTTACGTAGTAGTTTAGACTTGTTGCTGGGTGTTTTTCCATGTGTTGTTCTTTCATGATTCGTTAGATTTTCTCTTCTTTTGGGGTTTTTCCATGTGATTTGAGTGAGTTTTCCCCCCAAATCTTCTCCTTGTTTCTATCCGATGTGATTTTGAGTGCGAAAAATAAAGAGTGTTTTTTGCTTGATTTAGCGCCCTCTAAACTTATCTTCTATGTGTTTGTTCAAGAAAGGACTGTCCTTTCTGTCATTTTTGGGTAGATCCGAGCTTGCTTCCAAGTTAAATTGTGGTCAAGGGGATCGGCAGTGAAAAGGTGGAAGCTTTGTTGCTTCGTTTATAGTGTTTCCGCTAGTTATGGTAGTGTTTATCTCCAAATCTCTTCGGTTTCTTGTTCTTCCGTAATGGGGAAGGTGAAGTGAGGAAGGATTGCGTTAGTTGAAGTCTTCAGCCATGACTTACTTCCCGGAGGAGGTGGTGGAGCACATATTCGACTTCGTCGGGTCACACCGCGACCGGAACACGGTGTCGACGGTGTGCAAGGCGTGGTATCAGGTGGAGCGGCTCAGCCGCCGGACTGTGTTTGTTGGCAACTGCTATGCCATCCGACCCGAGCGAGTGATGGCGAGGTTCCCCGGGATAAAGTCGCTGAGCGTCAAGGGGAAGCCCCATTTCGCTGACTTCAACTTGGTTCCCTACGATTGGGGCGGCTTCGCTCTCCCCTGGATTGTAGCCGCGGCGCGTCTCTGTCCTGGTCTGGAGGAGCTGCGGCTGAAGAGAATGGTGGTCAACGATGATGGCCTTGAGCTCCTTGCGCGCTCCTTTCCCAACTTCAAGTCACTTGTTCTCATTAGCTGTGAAGGATTTAGTACGGATGGGCTTGCTGCGATTGCCACATATTGCAGGTGAGCTGCCTATCTGTGTTTGACTTCGTTTCATTCGAATGTCTACCTTAACAAGCATATCTCGAAAGTGTACTCTCTGCTGGAATTGTTCTTCGGGATTGTATGTTATCAGCTGCTGTAGTTCAAGGTTGAATCTTTACTATGTTTTGCAGATGCATCTCCATCTATACTAAGGTTTATAAGCCCGTTGCTGTGTTTTGGTTGAGTTGAATTTGAAGGATTCATTTTCTCAAGCAGCGGTATTTTTGCTGAGCTTTTCTATATTGTGCTGCTAAGCTTTCGTCTTGGCTTCATGCAGAAATTTATCTGGATTATCCGTTGCTGTTTAGGCATTTAAATTGATTATTAGTTGCTTTCTTTGCTCCCTTGAATCCAAATCGGCTGCATTTGTGAGCCTGAGATGTGTTAATGCATATGCAAGTGATCACCTGCCAACGTGTTAGGCTTAAATTCTTGTGACTATGAAGTAAATTTAGCCTTTCCATTTGATTAAAGTGCATCCTTAAAGGTGGTAACATTTTCTTTTGTTTTTTGCTTTGTTGCTGCTTATCAGAGGTCTGAGGGAGTTGGATTTACAGGAAAATGAGGTGGAAGACCATGGGTGCCAATGGCTCAGCTTCTTCCCTGATTCCTGTACTTCTCTGGTCTCCCTAAACTTTGGTTGCCTTAAAGGGGAGGTCAATGGAGGTGCTCTGGAGAGGCTAGTTGCTAGGTGCCCAAATCTCAGGAGCTTGAAGCTTAGCCCTTCAGTATCTGTGGAGTCACTAAACAAGATCCTTGCTCGGGCATCTCACTTGGTCGACCTTGGAACTGGATCTTTTGCAGTTGACCACCGAACCGATGTTTATCACACGCTCATGAATTCCTTCCCCAAATTCAAGTCATTGAGGAACTTGTCAGGGTTCTGGGATGCTTCTCCTTGCTGCCTTAGAGCAGTCTATCCTGTCTGCACAAGCTTGACTGTTCTTAACTTGAGCTACGCTCCTGCAATTCAGGGTGATGACCTTATCAAGATAATTTGCCTTTGTTTTAAGCTTCAAAAGCTCTGGGTGAGATTTTGTCAATTCATTTTTGAGATGATGGAAATTTCTCTCTGAAACATATGCTAACTATAGGCCGATCATTTCACAGGTGTTGGATAGCATAGGGGATAAAGGATTAGCCGTTGTGGCCTCCACTTGTAAAGAGTTGCAGGAGTTGCGGGTATTTCCGTGCGACATCTATGGTGCTGGAACTACTTCTGTGACTGAAGAAGGTTTGCTTGCTGTATCTTCAGGATGTCCTAAACTTAACTCATTGCTTTACTTTTGCTACCAAATGACAAATGCTGCACTGATAACCATCGCAAAAAATTGCCCACATTTCACACGATTCAGATTATGCATCCTTGATCCTGGAAAGCCAGACCCTGTCACTAATCAGCCACTTGATGAAGGTTTTGGTGCAATCGTGCGTTCATGTAAAAACCTCAGAAGGTTGTCGTTGTCAGGTCGTTTAACAGATCAGGTTTTCTTGTACATTGGCATGTACGCAGAACGTCTCGAGATGCTGTCAATTGCATTTGCTGGTGATAGTGATAAGGGGATGATTTACGTGCTCAATGGATGCAAAAATCTCAGGAAACTTGAAATAAGGGATTGCCCGTTTGGCGATATTGCGCTCTTGAAAAATGTGGCAAAATATGAAACAATGCGATCCCTTTGGATGTCGTCCTGCGACATCACCCTGGGAGGTTGCAAGGCTCTTGCGGCAAAGATGCCAAGGCTGAACGTGGAGATCATAAATGAAAATGAAGAAACCTATGAGTTTGAAGAAAATCTTAGTGATCTCCACAAGTTGGAGAAGATTTATGTTTATCGAACTGTTGCTGGGCCGAGAAATGATGCACCAGATTTTGTTTGGACATTGTAGTATCAGACACAACAGCCCTATGTTTGTAAGTCCGTCTGATGTTTTGTTTGTTTTAACATTGAGAAAGTGTTACTTGTCAATACTCTGTTTAGCTTGGTTGGCTTTGTAGATTGAAGCCCGAGTTTGTGGATTTGCTCTTATGTAATCTTTGTAGCTGTTTTCTCTCTTTAATGGTAGATGAAAAAGATTAACAGTCATCGGCATTTCGGTTTTTTCTTCTTGGATTTGCTTTCACTTAGTAGTTTTATATCTTTTGTGTCGAAAGTATGAAGCTTTTATAACTCTTCTTGTACAGTTTCAGAATATGGATTTCATTTCCTTGGATCTATTGTCTTGCCTGTTGATATCCATTTAACTCAAATAAAGGAAATGAGATTACCTTCTTTCGAAATTGTCTGTAACTTCACTCTCTATGTTCTTGTGACACCCACCATGGCAATCAACACATGCAGCCTCAAACATGGATTGCTTTTCTCTTAGTATTGTCACACATCAGCTTTGGTGTGTGTAGAAGAAAGCTCCAATTTTTGCCTTCTCTTGCAGCACCTGCCATTGAACTCATGATTCCATCCACTGCTTACCTGCACTGTGGCTCTTAGAGGATGATAAGCTTTTCTTACCATCTAGCAGTTGGCTTTTGGTCTCTCCTCATCAGAAACTGATGGAGTTCTTTCCATGTGCCTGGCATGGTTGCAGGACATTGCAGTCTTACTAGTCTCTTTGTTATGTTCTTCATTTGGATTGGAGATGCGATCTTTCCTCACCACACTTAATTACCAGGCATGTATTTTTCTCAGACAATTAAGACAGGGATGGAGCAACAGAACCAGCCATGCTATCTTTGCCTCACCACACGTAATTAGCTACGCTTGTCTCTGCTGCTGATGCAGTTCTTCACCTCAAATCGATGCAGAAGTGAAGGATGAGAAAGCCAGGAAAATCTACATGTTGTTTGATCTGATGAACCAGTGTTCTAAGTTTCCCACATCACAGCGCTGCTGATGGGATGGGCAATGTCATAGGAACAAGATTAGAGGTACATGGAAGCTTTTGGGTCTGTCGAATGGTAGTCGCTCGGTGAAGTTTCCCTCGATGTCATTGTTCGCATTGCGTTGACTCGTCAATTCCTACTGCAGTTAGGTCCCACTCGGTCGTCCCCGCGGCTGACTAGGCTCTCGAACCGGGTTTAAAATGGGTCCGGTTAACCGGACTCGAGAACGAGTCGGGTTTATAATAATACGTGGCGTGTTGGGTTTCCACGGTTCACTATATAGGTGCGTGTTGGGTTCGGCCCATGACCTTAAGTCGAAGCGGCCTGAGCCGGGTTCTACACCAAGTGGGATGGGCGAGCGTCGGCTCTACGGACGAGTAGAAAGGGGTGATTAGGGTCGTCGAAGCCACCGAAACGGCAGTCGTGAACGCCGAGGCGATCGTCTCCTCCGCTCCCGTCGTCGTATTCAGGTGCGATTCCCACTCTCCTTCTTTCGGCTCTTCCCTTATCTCGATCGATTTCTTCTTTTCGTCGTTCGAACACGGTGGCCCAATCTTTGCCTGTTTCGAGCATCGGTTGGGGTTTCATCGACGGAACGGTGTGAAGACGAGGTTTACGGGTCTTGAACTGGGCTGTGAACGAGAGAGGAGTCGGGAGATGTTGAGAAGGGCGAGAGTTGAGTGCTGAATTGAGTAAATTGGGAACGCGTATCGTTATATGGATGGAAGGAGAATGGATTTAACCCTAGATCGACGTTGCTCTCTCTCCTTTGTCTCCGCGTGCAAAGGCAGCCGACGGTTCGCCTGTCCCCCTCCTGACGGCGCGTTTGCACCTCCCCCTTCCCTTCGTCTTCTTCCCTCCCGCTGTTGCGCTCCCTCTTTCTCCTCCTCCTCCTGGCCGCCCCCAGCGGAGCCTCCCTGACAGCCCCCTACCCTCCTCCTCCTCCTCTGTGCTTCTACCCCCTCCCTCCTCTTTTCCCCTCCTCGCGCCCCTCTCCCTCTTTCTCCACCGCCTTCCCCGCCCCTTGCCGAGCCACCTCGACAGCTCCCTTCTTCCCAGCAGAGCCGCCGCCCCTCGCCGAGCCTCCACAACTCCTCTCTCTCTGCCTCTTTCTCCGACGATCTTGATTCTCCTGGCAGGTTCCCCTTCTCCTCTTCTATCTCGCCCGGACAGGCCCCATCCGGCAAACTTTGAATTTAATATCAGTTTTAATTATCGTTAATAATGGTTAATTTTTGTTCATACCAGTTTATAAACTGTTTAAAAGACTAAAATTGTCATTGTCAATGGTATTTTTTTTCAATTTCCACTGCCTTATAGATGATTAAATGAATGTATTTTGATATCTTAATAGTAAAATCTTGAATATACGATGACATGAAACTCATGTATTAACTAATTTTTATTTTAATAATTGTCTTTCTTCTTAATTATATGTTTATAATTTTATATCGATGAATGTCTTACTTTGCTCGGGCAAACTCCTGGCACCTCAGGCATTTTGGAACCTTATCAATGCATTTGTGAACACTGCATACCACTAAATGCCAAATTTAGCTATGTAGAGATTAAATTTGATCTTTGTTGTTGGATCAATTGTTAAACCCCAGTGATCAAACAATGTATTCATCATTTAATGGGCTTTTCCTTTTGTATAGTTGTTTACTTGATGTAATATTAAATGACTAGCATAATTAATGGTATGAACAATGACTTCATACAAACACTTTTGATATCCTAGTCAAGAACCCTTTAGAAAGTTAAGTTTGACATCATGAATATTGTTGTTTCCTGCACTTGTTTTTAAGATCAAAAGAATTATTCTGTAGTAAATGTCTTATAGGTTGTGAATCATGAGAAATTTAGTTTGTGATGTAAGCTAATTTGATTCTTTTTTTATAAGACTATGGAGAAATCTTACTTTGTTCCCCATGTTTTTCTTAAAAGTTGCAAATGGATTCTACATTACAGTCTTAGATGTTAGTTCTATAGCTTGATGTCAACAGTGGCCAACTTTACACCTTTGAGTTGCTGAAGACAAGACAAAATATTGTGTCATGTGAAGCGAACTCATATCAAGCCTGAAAAGTTGTGATGGACAACCATGGTTGTCATTCGTAATAAGGACAGTAAAATCATATGATCCTTTGGTCCTAATCAGGCCTAGTGCATTGGACCGGTCCTTGAAACGGAAATATAGTGAGCTCGGACCGACTTGTGAGTCCACTCAATAAAATCAATATATTTCCATTTCAAGGACCATCTCAACATGCCATGCCCGATGTGGGCCATAGGATCATGTAATCTTATGAGTGGTCACGAATTGGACAACCATGGTTTCAGCAATGAGCATTGCTTATATAACACCTCTTATTTGCCAAAAAGGGTTATTGTGTGCCTTTTTCCAGTCATGTAAGAAGCATTTGGTCAAGGTCACAGCTCAAGAATCAGAATATCTCCAAAACAAAGCTAATAAATAGAATGTTCTTTGATTATTACAATAGAAATCTCATCACCAATACCAATATACAAACACTCTTTGGTATCATTCTCGAGTAGAGAGACCAATTGAATCCTTGTAAACCTGAAAAAAAAAGTCACAAAACAATAAAATTATTATTCATTCAAATAAGAGATATTATTATTAAACTATGCATTCACTTTATTAAAAATGCAATTATTAATTTAACAATATTTGAGAGTTACTAAATCATAACAAAAAATATTCATAAATTTATATAAGTATATATATTATCTTAAATTTATTCTTTTCTAAATTGTAGGATCTTACAATTCGATCCTACGATCCAAGTTTGTTGACCCCTTTTACAATCCTATGTAGGAAAGTTTGACAACCTTGCTTCTCATGAATCTAGCATATGAATCCATGATGTTAGCTGTGACAACTCTGATGTGCTTTTTTATATTTATATATTTTTGGCTGGCTGAAAATTTTAAATGCTCTATTTTGCATTCAATGCTAACTTTTTCTATTTGGATTCTCTGCTTTGTTTATATCTAATACGATATTGTACTACAGCCTGAATGCCTGATATGGATCTGGAGACTGAGAATCGGCTTGCTGCTTTACTGATGGAAGAGGCCAGGAGATTGCGCTTGGAAGCTGAAAAAGAAGGCGTTCATGTTTATCTCCACCAGCCTAATGTTAGAGGTCGACCAAATTCACGATTTTTGACAGCTACTGTTCTTGGAGTGCAGCAAGGTTTGTTGCATAGCTTCTTTCTATTTGGATTTTCATTTTCAATATTGGGTGACCACATTTGATGTATGGCTTCGGTTTATTGCAAAACTTGTCCAAGTTAAACATAATAAGTATTAACTGAATCGATTCTTTATAATAATCTTATCTTTGGGGAAGGAAAGAGTTGTCATATTCATGGCTGCCTTTTCATGGCCCAAGGCTAGTAAATTTTATTAAAAATGAACAGACTCTTGTTAAGTGTATAAAACCATTGATCACAGTATTTTAAAGAAAAGGAAAAATAGAATTAGTGAAGGATCTGGAAATTTTCAAAATACAAGTTTTAATTGGAATAATTTACATCAATTAAAACATTCAAATCTTCTTTTGCTTGAGCTAATTGAATATTTAATTACTTGATAAATTATATTAGCTGTCAAAGTCTACATTAAAGTAGCTTATTAGATGGATAGGCTCTATATCTTTCAAACACAAAGAGACATGTTCCTTTGATATAATGGATCATCTCCTGGTGCATTTTACTTGGCTTATTAAACTGAAAGATATTTGGAATTTGACTGATTACCCAGATTGTGACTCTTGAATCAGCCTATCACTACTGTAGTTTTGTAGTAGTTATCTCAGAACAAATCTATCAAACATTAAGAACTTATACTTCATCTCGAACTCCACCCTCTTCCTTGAGAAGAATAAAAAAGGATTGGATTCTATATAATATTTCAAATGACAGGTTGGTTGATAAATAGAAAACCAAGTTTAGCAACATGTAGAATACATTTATTAATAGTTCTTGATTCCATGCTGTTTTTGTTAAATAGAGAATACATGTTGGTTGTTTTTATTACGTCTTTTGATGTTGTTTTGTTTTTGATGTTCTTATTCTTAATGATGGAAGTTTCAGAAAATAATTTTAGGCAATTAATCTTGCAATTTGCATAGGCATGTATCTTTCATGAGGCACAAATTGGCTGCTAGTGTGTATTGTATGTGTATTTGTATTCATGTGGGCAAGCCTTGTTGTCACTTCAAGGTTGATTCTTTACGACTTCTGAAACCAAGGTTCGACCATGAAAATAGTCTTTTTGTTTGCAAGAGTAAGGCGGCGTACATTGACCCTCAGACCTTTCTAATGTGAGCCTCGTGCATTGTGATATTCTTTTATACATGAAAGTTCATGTATGTGCTAGCATGTGGGTGTATGGATATGCATGCATGGTTGTTGCGTTTGCCAGTGATTAAAATAGGCGCTCGGGTGCTCACTTAGTCGCTCGAGCGAGGCGAGACGACGCCCGAGCGTCTCGTGGGTGGACCAGGCAGCGCGCTTCAATGAGGCGCCGCCTGGGCACTCGCTTGAACCCAAGCGTCGGGTGCCTCGAGCGAGTGCTCGGTTCAAATAAAGCAATCGAACCAGACTTTTTAGTCTGGTCTATTCAACAGTAGTTAGTTGGTTCAATTGAACCAAATAACCAGTATTTTACTTGCAAAAGCCACCCTTGCACACCCATGCAACCCCAAGTCGACCCTAGCATACTTCTGCCTCTACCGTCGATGCTTTCTACCACTGCTTCCATCGCAAACGTAGCAGATTGAGCCCTCTTTCACCGAGGGACGGGTCCGACGGCCTAGCAAGAGCTTGTAGCTTCCTCCTGTCGTCGTTCCGTGTGCAATTCCTTCCACCGTTGACGGAGAGGATCGTAGGTTCCTCTGGCACCAATAGATGCCCTCTGGAGCTTTCATCGTTGTCGTTGCTATTGTCGTTTGCAACTTCCTCCATTGTAGCGGCTGTCTTAAACTGAATCCTCCGTTGCTACTATTGTCATCCGAAGCTTCCTTTGTCACCCCTGCCTTCTCCTTCCCCGCTTTCCATTATCGGTGACACTTTTATCCTCCTCTGCTACTGTTAATAGTTCTTTTCTCCCCCTCTAATTATTGTTAGCAGTAAATAATATACTATTAACAAATGATTGTTAACTATTATACAAAGTAATCTCTATTTACTAGATTGATAATATACTATTTAAATTTTAACACTCCTAATCTTTGTTTATTTAAAATTATTATTGGATATTTTTAATTTAATATCATATTTTTATTTATATAATTATATTTATCAATTATATTATATATATATATTTATATTTTAATATTTTATAATGTCTCGTTTTGCTTGAGCAATCACCTAGCACCTCGAGCATTTTGAGACCTTGGCGCCTAACGTTTTTTAAATCATTGGTATCTGCATGCATTGCATGTATGTGACAATACATATATGCAGCTGACTCGAAGGACAGCATGTCTGTAAAAGGGTTTTAGTGTGTTTGATGTTGGGATCGGAATGCTTTTTCTGTGATATTAAGCCCACTGGAATTGGGAGACAGTAGATCAGCCAGGTCACCCAAACCACGTAGCCTATTTTACAAATCAGATCACAGCTGTCTCATCTGCCCTCTTACTTCCCTGGTGTTACTTCCTGTACCAAAGCACAATGATAACAAGCATGGATATTGTAAATTATTGTAAAATTATTGAAACATATATATATATATATGTATTCTTCCAGTAGCAAACTGATAAAGTCCATTCAGTTAAATTGTGAATTAGTGTCCAATGTTTCTATTACCCCATTTTATCTTCTTGAACTGCAGCAGGGTGCAAACTATCCTTTAGTGCTTGAGATATGAGCTTCTAGTGTCTTCTAGGAAAATGATACCAAAAAAGATGTCACTGGTTCTTGTTAGGCCGAAAAGTTTCATGGAGAAAAAATCAACTGGTGTCTAATAAAATCATGATTCTGAGAAACCATGACCAACCACTTAGCAAACCATGTAGTGGAACTGCAAGTGCTATTTTTTATATGCCAATGTACTGCCATTTTATTTTCAAAGAAATACCTGAAGGTTTACTTTGATCTAATATATCTTTGCTTCATTTATCTTCATTAATTTTATCGATGCCCTCTGTTCTTCATCAGCAAATCGAACTGTTGAGGTTACTGAAATGTGGCGAGCTCGGGAGAAGGAATTGGAGTTGGAAGCTAAGCTTGAGGATAGATCAAATAAACACAGACATAAAAGCAGGGGTGAGAAGCATCACACCAATTCACCACATACGGGTTCTAGTTCGAGGAAGAAGAAGAACATGGAAACCACCATCTCATGCTCGACAAGCAAACAAGATCTAGAAGACTGCTGCTCATATGAAGATGACGGTCTAAGAGACGAAGATGTTGAAGAGTTTCTTCACTCGAGGTTATAAATGTTTTTACCGTGGGCCTCGTAGTTGTTAACCTCAATATGGTTAAGAGCATTCTAGATATTTATGGTAGTACCTAGGTGCATAGGTACCTGAAGCATTTGCCTTCGCACGTACATAATCAGCGTTTCTGCTCTTTCTGGCACATTTTGACCAATTTCTCATGACTGTATGCAGGGCGAAGCGGGGCAGAGGTGCTGTAGGTTCAAGAATGGATGAAGCTGGTCCATTTCTTTCACAGACATGTTCTGATCAAGATGGTCACTCGCCAAGTCATGATGTGCGGGTGAAGGAAGAATGGGAAAACCGTATTCTTGGCCCTGAGAAACCAAGCTTTCTGAAGCTTGACAGTGCACTTTGTGATGATTCCGATACAGAAACTAGGGTGTGCCATACAAGTAGCTCAGGGAAATGCCATTCCAAGAAAAGGAGACCAAGGGAAGAGAAACTAGGAAAAAGAAAAGGGGCAGAAAAGAGATCCAAGCATCACAGCAAAAGCAGAAGAGCAAAGGATTGATGTATAAGGGTGAGATATGACTTGTTCAGATGTTGTCTTTTTATTATCTTTCCTACTTGAACCTGCTTGTAGAATTAAAATATGATTTCACGCATTTGATGGATCATCCAAGTTACATCAAACCCATGTAGTGAGTGCATCAATACCTACCTCTGTGGTTCACGAAACCCATGTGTTACTCTTTGGATGAAGTAAGTACTCTTTGTTTGACCCCTTTAAAAAAAAAAAATCAGAGTAAAAGATGTTTAACCTAGAAAAGATCAGCACAGAATTGATTGGAAAACAGCTTATATGGATGAGATAGACGATCGGTTCTACAACCATATCCATAAATCAAATGTCAACCGTAGCTACAAATTAATTTCTGGAATGGTGTGGTTTCTACTGTGCTCTTTTAAATCGGTCATTGCTATTAAATTTTATTAAATATATAATTATATATATATTTTTTTTAATGATCATAAAAGATCTATATAATCGATTTTAAATAATTAAAACTCATGATTTTGTTATTGCTATTGATATCCGTATTGTATGGGACTATAAATGAAGAAGTAGCTGACGAGTCTTTCACCACATCTTACTGTATCGCAAGAAGAAGACGGTTGATCATAAGTCGGAGCAATGGACACCATCGGACGAGACACTATGGAGTGAGTGCAAGCCTAAGATGGCAGATTACAGAAAAGAGGAAGACACCACGTTAGGTCGAGTCACAAGATATGGAAAGATAGCTCTTTCTTTGCAAACAATGGGACAATATCAGTCGGATTTCCAACGGAGTCGTCTTCAGGAATCTTCTTCTTTGTAAGGTTGCTTCATCTCTTTCTCTATCCATTCCTGATGTGTGGAACCACAAGGCCCTGAAAATAATTTAAGAATTGATCACCCAACCATATTCCCTTCAATCTTGATGGAACACTCGAGTTCTAGGAATTCAACAAGGCAGAAAACTTCGCACATCAATGCATATACAGTCAAAAGTGACAACACCATCGTTTACAAATCTCTCTGATATCAATCAACATACCTTGGTTGTGCCAACAGCTGTACTGATTCGGATGCAGTTTCTATATATAACATCGGATCCCCATTGATGACCGCATTGATGATTGGCTGGTTTTGGAGTCCACAAACAAAGCAGCCTGAGTACACAGAAATCACAAAAATATAAAGTTGCGAGTCATCGACGAAAATGTATCTTAATATTCAGACTGAGGCTTCATCAGATTTGTCCTACAATATAGAGTTCATGACTTAAAAAGTACTAGAATTTGCATATTTACCAGAAAAGTTCAAAAGACTGAAGCTGTATTTTAACAACAATTGAAGAATATATCAAGGTCTTAATTGGACACAATCTGCAGTCACAACATAATTCTGATAGGCAAACCCAAGAGACTTACTCTTTCCCTTTCCTTAAGGGGGTAACTGAGGTTCTGAAGGTGAGGTTTTGGGGGTTGCATCTGAGGTTACTTTAGGCTTTTCTTTGGTTGAACCTTCTTCTTTAAGCACTCAGTTTGTCAATCTTCTCTGTTGAAGGAGTTGGTTGGGGAGCACCAGCAGGAGGTGATCGTGGTCGAGCATCTTTATCATCTGATGGGACAACATGCGTGCCACTAGGAGAAGACTTGGATACCACAGAAACCTTAGTCCCAGGTGTCACAGTATCACCTTCCTTGGCTACAAACTGTCAATGGCGAAAAGCACTGAATTTTGTATCAACTGCAAGAAGGAAGAATCAACTATATAGGAGAAAATTATCGGAAGCCAAATTAAGATTACATCTGACCTTTTAAATAATCCCAACTTCAGGACTATTTACATGAATTGTCACCTGAAACAAAGATCCATTATGAAAACAGTTCTAGTAACCAGCTACACTATAAAAATCAAACAATAAAACCTTATCAGTCTCAATCTGGGCAACCGGTTCATCAACTTCAACCCCTATCACCAGGCTCTGTGCCAGATATCATGCCCATTAGACAATTAGCACATTTGGAATGTAAAAAGACAAGCACATTACATGCATTTACGAGAACTTGCCCCTAAATGTCTCAGATAGGAACAATTAGATATCACAGAACCAAAAAAATATGATTTTTCGACTTTGTTTATCAAACTTAACCAGTTATTTCAGGAAACTTTGAGGTTGACAGCATATGTATATGCATGACGGGATGCCTGCATAAGCATCAACAACCATGTTTATATGCATGAAGCAAAGAGCGAAGTACATACTTTTCATGAAGGTAGCTAAAGTCCCATCAGTAATAGATTCACCCATGAAGGGAACAATAGCATCAACCAAGTCCCCTGGAGCTTTTTCTTTTCCTCCAATTCACATACTTTGTTTCCAAACAAGTCACAGGAGAATGGAGATAGTTTCTAATGCTGCAAAAGCAGGCAAGATAAGCATATGCAAGTGTGTACCATTCTCAGAAGCAAATGACCTACTCCACATTCGATAAGGAGGCCCTTAGGAGCAGCCTTAAGTTCCCTGCAATTTTCACTTATGCATGATGTTAAAGAACACAAACAAGCAACATTCACAACATAAGCACTTCATCTATAACAGAAAAATACAAATTAAGTTGAAGCAAAGAAAACCATGAGGACCACTAATTAAATATGAAGGTAATATCAGAAAACCAAAAAGGCCCCTCTCAAGAGCTAACCTCGTAGGCTTCGAGTACACCGAGCCACCTGAAAAAAATATATGATGTGAGATTGTCATGACTATTACGATGAAGTGCAATTGTGATATATAGAAAAATCACCTGGATGCATATGATGGCTCAAGTGCTGGACATGTCTAGCACTACTTGCAATGAGGAGAACCAGCCACGACATACAAACTACAAAATTTAAGTGCATTCTAATGATGAAATGTAGAAAGGCATACCATGTACAAAAATGACAGAAGAAAATAACTCATGATCAGAACTCAGAAGCTTTATAAGTATAAACACATTTGACTCAGGAAAACCCTAAAAGAAATTTAAGCTGCATCATAACACCGAAAAGGGGAACCCGCCCATCTACATTCCACCATCTCTTCCCCAACCATTGTCCTCACATCAGAGGGTCATCCTTCAAGATCCATATCTTAGAATTTTTTTTCCAAAAAAGAGATGATTCTAATTAAAATCTAGCAAAATGGTAATAAGAGTTTCCAGCTGCATCAGAGCTGATTAAATTACAAAGATCAAAAGGAAAACCAAATTTCCAAATGCAGGTGGATCGAGAGAGTCTGGTATGATTGGCCATCCAATTCAAATCGCGATTGGAACCATTATCAACTCAAATTCAGAACTGCCAACAGGGTTCGATCGAAGTAGCTATTGATTGCTGCAAGTGAAATGCCCGTCCCAAAATCATGACACCTTTTTACGAGAAAACCGCTGCAGTGCTTTCGGCAATTCAGCCTCCGCTATTCGTTGTTTCTTCAAGGGTCTATCATTGTTCATTTGTTGCTCCAAGAATGGCCTCTTCGCCTTGAAAACCTCTTCTTCCTTCTTTGCTGCCCTCTTACTTGGCTTGTTCCTGCCCTTGGTCTTCTTCTTGAACGTAATGCTCTTGGCAGCCTCAACCGCAGTCTCCATCTCCTCCTCAGTCTCCTTTTTGGTCGGTCTTTCTTTTCTCCTTGGTGGCCTCACAGTGCCGATCTTGCTTGGCTCCAACATGATGGTCTCTGGCTGAAGCTTGTCGAGAAGAGCATGAACCTCTTTCTCTCTCCTTTGCTTCGTGGTCTCATACGGGTTTGCAACCCAAGTATCAAAGTTAGGCTCACCAGATCCTGGAATAAGTATGGAAGAGATGCCCATTGAGTGACCAATACCCAAGACATCTTCATATGGTCGGAAAGAGACCTTTCCTATTTGATATCCCTTCACCATAGCATGGCTCATATACTTCTCATATTCCTGATTCCCTGAGTCTCTCCATACTTGAACTCGAGATCCATTTCCAATGGCAAGTAAGCCCTTCTGGCTGAAGTCCATGGTCTGAGCATGCCCCGAGTATGTATTGACTACACCAAACTTCCTGAGGTCCCACAACTTGATCTTGCGGTCCATACCAGCTGTGGCCATTAGTTGGCCTCCACTGTGGAAGGCAACTGCAGTGACAGGACCATGATGGCACAGCATAGTGACGAGGGGTTTCACACTTGTGGGCTTCCACATGGTGACTTTACCACCTGAGTGGCCCAAACCAATGACAGCATTATAAGGGTTCACCCGCATAACGTCAGTACGGCCAAGACCCGTCCGGTAATTGGCAACTATCACACCCGTGCTCACATCTTGGTAATGAAGTTGTGCAAACTTGTTTACTGATGCCAGGAGGAAATGCTTGTCCAAAAATTGAAGCTTTAAAGGTGCACCATGCTCCTAAGATTCAAAACAACAGTTAGTAACTTCCATCGACCAACAAAACAATATACTAAATGAACAGCAGGCATTTTGTGGTTAATGAGTGAAGTCCTATCATAGTATCAACCGAAAAGATAAGCACTGTATTAAAATATAATAGACAAATTTTCATTTAGAATGTGAAGGCAAGTATCACTAAACAGTTGCATTCACGACTAGTGTTGGAAGTTCTACTAAAAATAGCCAAATTATATCTCAGTCATCGTGTCATTCTTTAGCATTATCTAGGTGGACAAGAGCTGCAAAAGCAATAAAATCTGTTGACTAACATTATGTCATGCTTTAGCATTATCTAGATGAACAAGAGCTGCAGAAGCAATAAAATCTGTTGACTGAAAGTTACAACCTCAATGCAACTGAAATTACAGAAATTTAAGTTGTAAAAGGTTTACGAGAAAAAAACACAAACTTTGCCCCTCGGAATAGAAGTCAAAACAATAATCCATGTTCACAAAGCCTTACCTCTAAACAGTGTATTTCAGTACCATGTCTGTTGTATATATACGGATACCTGCCAAATTTAAGACCAGCATATTGATAATTAATATCACTAGTTCAGATGGTAACAGTAACATGAACACAAACACCATAGTAAACACCGAAAGCAAAAGTGCAGATTTCCAAGCCAACAGTTCTGCATTGACAAATTGACAAGGATGTTTACTTGATATTATCTTACAGTAGCCAGCGAATGCAAAAAAACAGGATGACAAAGCCTTGGGCAGTTATACTTGGAAGAATCTATATATAAACAAATTTACATGGCTTGTGATGATACCGAGAAAATTATTGTCAATGAAACTTTTGCAACTAGTGTTTGTCCTAAGCATGTGAGCAAATTGAATCTTAGTAAGATGTGAACATCTTAAACAAATATTTACTTGATTTACACAAACAGGAAAGCAACACAAACTAGTTTGATCCTTTCGTTGCACACTCAAAATATAAATGTATAGACCATGCATCACTCAAGGCACTTAACAACTGCTTAATTATAGTACTGATTTTGAGGTCTGTATATTTTGTGATAATTGTGTTGAAACTTTAGCAAACACATGCGCAAATGCATGCACACCATGCAAGACATTTAAATGATCAATCATAACTCAATTGTTTTTAATAAGTTCATGATAGATCAAAAAAATAATATCTTGATTTACATCACACCAAAATTAATGTATAGATTGGCCAATTTACCTAGGAATTGCAAGTAATTGACCATTTTTACCTCAAGATTGAAATTTGCCTTCAATGAGATGCTATGCAGGATCTTCATACTCTCTATAGCTTAAAAATTACTGGCATTTCCCTATATTTGTGCATTCTGTTCACAGATTATGCATCTATGCCAATAACAGGTGGAACCTGATCTATCACACGATACATATCAAATAATACACCCTGATTTGAGAAATCTGATGTTCTCAAACTGCACCAGTATCTCCATCTAATAATTTATACAGATTAATCAACAATCTAAATCAGGATTTATGCAACCTTGACACTTTTTTTAACAAGTGGAACCTCAATACTGTTGAAATTCCAAAATTTCTACTATTGGCTATGCATGTGCAACATACATTGCTCGTATCAGATGCAGATATCCTATCCAAGTTTCTAGAGGCAACATATTCATGATGCTGACTAAAGAAATTAAGATTTCAGAAAACCATCCATTCAATAGTTGTTTTCTAAATGAATTAAAGATCAATTCCTATTATCCATTTCACCCCCATGGTAATAATTCTTGCATGACAGATCTACAATCTAGATTTATCTTTACTCTTAAAATTTAAAAACTTCTGTTGTGAAAATATTGCAACTCAAATATAACAGTCTAGATTCTCTCATAAATAAAATGGGTTTCAAAGAATTTGTTCACTGTAACTTTCCCTGATATAATAAGCTTGTGGAAGGTTTATCAGAGTGATCAAGCTTATTTTGTCACTATCTGGATCTCAGAAAGTAAAAGAATTATTACAAATGAAAAATTAATCATCCAAATGAGGTAAGCAAGTACATTATTCTTAAATTTGAAACTTCAAGAGAGATTACTTTTTCTGAGCCACTGCAAAAAATTGCTCATTGTGTAAGAAAACAACATCACGAACAGTCTCCCTAACCTGAAAAAGAGAAAATTTATCAACCTAAGGCTCAGTAGAAATTATATAATAATAATTAAATCACAAATTCAAACTGATGTTCATTATATGTACGCCTAAATGCAGCTTGCCTGAGTGAAGTAGTGAATTACATTCGACATGTTTAAAGTAAATATCACATATGTATCTCAGACACCTGTTTTTGCTTCCCTCGGGAAACAAGATCATACACATTTTTGTGTCCATTTCAAGGTATATTCAAATAATACTTATCAATGGTGATGAAGTGGATAATTCTTTGCTTGAGTATGTTTTTTATGAAGTTAAAGAAGTATCACAGAATTATAAGATAACTTCCATTAGTCATTCTTTCTCAGTTTGCAAACCTCACAAGTAGTATTTCCAAAGAAAGAAGATAATATATTCTAATCTTCCCTATCTCATATTACATACATGAAATCAAACTCCAAACATATTAGATGCATGCATATCAGTTTGGGTTCTTTATCAATGAAAGATTGAGGGCAATCTTGACCAAAGACAAACCTGAAACTCTTTGATCAGATCCATAGTCATCATATCCATCATAGCAAGGTGGCCTTTACGTCCTCCCACCAACATATAGCGTCCGCTTGATGCATATTCGAGGTTATATGGACCTAATTCTGGACATCATCGAGCAAAAGACAACTTGGGCATAAAATATTATCCAACAAAGGCTATTTGAAGAGGCGAAAGAAAATCAGAATAACAACAGACACGTCATATAACCAATATAATAAAAGGAAAGACAGACGACACCCGAATTAGAGATGTCACAAACAGTTGTGTAATCCAAGGGTTGAAAGTATTTCAGTACCAGATTGACTTTTAGTTACAAACAAGAAAAAGCAAATTTTACCAGGTAAAATCATATCGAATGGCTTTCTTGAACTTATAACATCCACTTCACGAATTATAGACTCCTGCTTGACCATCCATGTTTTCTCTAAACCCTCAGGTTCCAAATAGCCTTCATCTGTAGGCATTAGCCACTGAAAGAAATAGAACACAGAAAATCATTCATGATTCTGTAGCAAAAAGAAATTTATACTAACATCTTCCAGCAGCAAAAGGTAGGAGATAGCAATCTTGGGAAAAGGAGAAAAAACAAAATGCCAAGTAAAATTTCAAAATTCATGGAATAAACTAGGTCACTACCAAAGCAAATGCACAATAGAAACATGGCATGTTAGTCAAGCTGCTTATGTGTCAAGTCATGCAACCTAAGTTAATTTAAACTAATCTATAAAAAAACATAGCTCGTTAGCAATCATTAATGCCTCACAATCTGCTAAATTTCAAAATGATATATGTACTGTAGAGCACCAAGTAGTTCACTAGATGTAGCTACAAAATCATTGGCATTAAGTTGTAATCTAGTGAAAGAAACAAATATCGCAGTTGAACCTTCTCTGCCTTGGCAGCAGCTTTTGCAGACTGGCTATATAATTTTTCCCTAACAGCAAGCTGGCCCTTCAACTTTTTATCTCGTAAAGTCTGAGGCATAAAGAAAAAAAAGATGAAAAGTCAATATAGCAAAATCTACATATGAGAAGAAAACAAGCTTCAAATTAAATGATAAGAATAACATACCTCCAAGTTAGCACCATCACCACGTAAATATTTTCTTGTTTTCAAGTTCAACTCATCAGACATATCCTGTAAATTAAGAAAGAATAATAAGTAACTCCTTGTTTGAAGAACTTATAGCAATGTATATCCGTAAGTTCTACAATCAACAAGCAGCTAACCAAAGATTCATGAATATTCACAAACACTCTCCGCAAAAGAAAATTTTGCACATTGATTCCAACAAGAAGGCGAGATTTAAAGGTACAACAAAACATGTTAAATGAGAAAAGGACTGGTACCAATGACATCTAAAGAACATAATTTGCAGCTATCACAAAAAATCAACCTCAATTTAGACCAAAGATTGAGGACAAATACATAAATAATCATTCTTTTATTATCAGCCGAGGACTTCACTGGAAATACAGGCCTCCGTTAATCATCAGCCCCACGATTTAGACAGAAACAATCAAACATTAACAACAAAGGCGTTAAGATTCAACTTTTACCTGCTCGGTTGTAGTAACCAATCGATCCTTATCCATGATTTCTTGATTCGCCGCCATCTGGCCAATTAGCACCACACTAAGTCAAGCATACATATTGAATCGAAAACAAAAACTAGAACGAAGTATAATAGTTGATCTCTACCTGGAGAGGGTGAAAAGTATGGAAGTGCAAGAAAACCAACGAGGGTTATCTGGGAGACAGAATAGACTACCTGGCTAGTGCGCACTAGCCATTGAGCGCTGTTGCTATTGGGGAGGAGGAGGATGGAGCCGGGGGCTGTAAGGTTCGGAGGAGTCGGAGTATGGAGAGAGAGGCTGTCGCACTCGGAGGGAGGGGGCGGAGGAAGACTAGGCAAGGACAGCGCCGGGCGGCGCGGGGGGCGTAGAAGGAGGGACGGGAGTTGCCGGGGAGAAGACGAGAAGTGGAGGAGGGGGAGAACGAGACAGCGGAGGAGAACTTCAGGAACGACAACGGAGGAGGAGATGGCGAGGACAGCCGAGAGGAGGAGGGAGAGAGAGGTTGTCGTGAAGGGGAAGGAGAGATAGAGAGAGAGAGAGAGAGAGTTACCGTGAGTAGAATACAGCGCCGTAGGTTCGCCTGTGCAGGGAAGCTGTTCGCCAATCGTCGGAGGAAGACGTCGTCGTTCGCTCGAATTAGGTTTAGGTTTCACCCACGAATAAGACGCAGGTCTCCGTGTAACACTCATCTCAATCGTTGATCAAGCAATTCTAGGTCCAGATTACATATGAATCGACGGTTCGGATCGTTTATCTCTTTAAATTTAATAGATATTTAAATATATTGTTTGTCCATGAAAATATTATTTATTATAATTATAATTTATAATTACATAATCCAAAATATTCATAATAATATTAGCAAAAAAAATTGACTAATCTGTAAATTTAAAAGATTTAGTTATGATATTTTAATGATAAAATATTTATTATCATTAAATTTCTTTTAATGATAATATCATCTCTAAGTCTTAATGTTCGCAGCAAAAAAAATATAACTAATGAGGAGTTCTTGAGAATTTTTATGAATAATACTAATGAGATCAGTGTTTGACTCAAAGGGATTTAAAGAATATTTCTTGAGGTAGATGTCAATATGAGGGTTAGGCCAAGAGCTGTCTAGACTCGATTGATTGGGTTTATGATTTTTTTTATTGATGAGATATTTAAGAAAATTAATTTATAAAAAATATATATATATATTAAAATATAAAGTTGAGGAGAGATGAACACATGAAGTCATGGAATTTAGGATTAGCTGATTTACAAATTAGATATAATGTAAATTTGTGGGTTTAGATCACAATTTTTTGGCAAGTTATGAATATTCCACTAATTAATATTAGGACTTTAAAAAAGGGTTTAGTAAGGTTATATGACCCATGAGAGTGACATATATATACCTAATCCGACGAAATTACGATGATTATTATATTTGTCTTTTTTTTTGCAAGAGACTTTTTTTCTCAAAAAAAAATAAAAATAAATTTACCAACTTTCTAATCTTCCTAAAAAAAATTACACCAATAGGAAAAAGAATGTTGATGATTTGTTTCCCATTCAAAAGTCAAACATGTTCCTCTAGATCAAGATTCATGGTAAGTATAAGTGAGCCTTGTGGTTGATTTGGGATTGGATTCCCTTGATAAAGCCAGCCTCAAATTGTTCCTAATGTTGTATAGAACTATTTAATCCTAAACTTTTGAAATAAGATGAATTAGGCTCATCAATTCCATAATCCTCATCGTAATTCATTCGTCATGATAAATACAAGACAAATGATAACCTAATTTTATGGGTACATTTAAGCAGAAGGCAAAGCTCGATAGGATCTCTATACTCCCAATATCTCTAATTTTATGAGTACCTTATGTTAGGTTTTTGTGACCCTTTTATAATTGAATAAGATATATAATATAATATAATATAATAACTAATTGGGTTCCGAGGAAATCTTTTGAGATCTCATCGTAGACCCTCTATAAAAGGACATGACCTCTTGGGGTTGAGAGAGCATTGGCACATTACATACAAACGTACCTTTCCGTTGAGGGATTTCAGTTCTCCCCAAAAATCTATCAATCTCAGTAAGTCCTGTGAAAAGCATAAGAAGAGAGGAGAAATGATCTAGTCACATATTCCGCGTTAAATTAGATTTATACATTTGATTTCAATCCTGACATATAAATTATTTTCATATTTTAGATATAGCATAATTATATATTTTATGCTTACACCTTCTTCTTCTTCTTCTTCTTCTTTTCCTTTCTTCGGCATACTGATGATGGCTATTACAACCACCATTCATTTAATTCTCAACTGGATGATGAAGGCATGCAGTGTGATGCTTCTCTTTCTTGTTCAGCTCAGAGTCCCTCATCAGGTGGTGGTCAGTACAGACAAAGACAAATACAAGACAATAAAAGAACTCCAGCCTGATGTTTAATGGATTGACTGCTTCACGAGAACCTCTAGAACGAAGAAGCCGAAACCAAAAGGTGATTCAGTTGAATAAGGATGTGAGATCATCTGGCTATCATGGTAGGAAAGGGACAAGGAGGATTGCAGGGGCACAAGAGAGCGTTCATTGAACCGGGGATGGGAGAAAGGAAACACACAGGTAGTGTCGTGGACGAACTCCCAAACCCTTAGTGGGATGTTGATCCCAAACCCACACACACAAGAAACCCTAAGCGGCAGCACATCTCAGCCTCATGTCGTGGGAATCACGTAAGCAATTAATTATACTGCTCATGCATTGTTCATGGCAGCTTCAGATCCCCTCCATCTTCTTCTTCTTCTGCCCACCTTCATAGGTTAGCTTATGTATTATTGCTTGCCCTCCTTGTTCTTCTTACCTGTGCCATGTCTGAGTAAAATATTGCAGCCTCCAAAACATCTTGTTTCCTTCGTCGTGTGACCTTAAAATACTGCAACACCATCCATTGTTGCAGTCAAGGTAAGCTGGGATACCATGTCATCGAGGTTGCAGATCAGCTTTTGTCAGGTTCTGACACATGAACTCTTTGTTCATCCCTGTAAAGGAGGGTGGTGTCTACTTTTTAGGGTCATTAAGTTGAGATTGGCTAAGAATTGCCTCATCTCTGTAAACTTTGGTTGTGGCAATCAATGGATGCCTTTGCCAAATGTATTGGGCAGCCTGCAATGAATTCTGCATCAGTCTCCCATGTGCCTCCACCTTCTGCAAGCTTGGAGCTTTGCTACTTGTCCCATGCTGCCACCACAGCTTGATCGTGTTGTGTGTTCGTGAAGCTAGCAAACACTCATGGATGTCCTTCATGGAGCAGTTCCAGCCTTTTACTGTGTTGCGTTCTGTGAATGCAGTATCATTGTCTATCCAAGTTTGCAGAATTCAGCAAAATAGCACAGTGTCAGAAGTTATATGGAGATATATGATCATCAACAGTTTCACCATTAGCTCTTGAATAGAATGGATATGACCTTAAATTGGAGCTGTTTGTGGACCAAGGAGAGTTGCATCATTGAGTCATCCACAGGATAAATGTTCCATCAGATCACTAAAAGTAGCAGTAGCTCACACCATCCAAATGATTGTCCACTCCATGTCCTCATCCAGACTGTTCCAAGCTTTTGAATCAGCACAGATGGCTGGAGAAGAAGAAGTTATCACAAGAGTGGTCCATGGAAGAGGTAGAGAGAGAGAGAGAGAGAGAGAGAGAGAGAGAGTAACCCAAATGTATAGCCAGACATACAATACAGCATCTCATGACTCTGTACTATTTGGTTGATTTGGAGCAGCTATTCCACAATTAATATTGTGACTGTAGAATAATAGTTGTCACTTGTGAGGCCACTGTTCTACAGACTCTGATACAGATGCCCCCATCTGACCAGGTCAGGAGTGGAGATGGACATTAAACACAACACTAATCATGGGTCTCAATCTGATGTGAGCTCCACCTCCCTCATGTCAAAGCAAAATCTTGAGCAAAATATTCTTGGCCAAGTTGGGACCCAGATGCCATTGACTAGCATCTGAGCTCACACACCCTCCTTCTTCTTCCAGCTGGTCCCGGAGGCCCATGGCATCTCTTTCACAAGCCAAATGGAATCATGCCTCCTCTTTCTTGCTCACCTTTCCTTCCTCTTTCTCTCTCTCTCTCTCTGCTGCAGCATAGGATCCTCTGTTCATGGCAGATGCCATCCACAGTGAGGGAATATCAAATATGGGAGAAAATGGGACACATGGCTGCATCAACACTGAACACTTCTTCCACATTAACCATCAGTTCATCTGCTCCGTAAAGCTCACTTACAAGTGGATGAGAAGACTAGAGATCCTAGAGTCAATAGCTCAAAGATTATTTAGACTTTGGCTTCCGAAGAAAAAAAAAGAGGAGACTCGAGGTTTTGTACACTGATACAGAGAATTTTGATAGTCCTCTCGTCCCTATGGAAGTGATCTGCTAGAGCTGGTTTCCTCTCCGGTACTGCTGGATCCATCGGAGTGATCTGTGACGCAGCTCGAGCCGGATGAACATGATGTGGAATGACTTTGATCGCCACCTCTCTGCCCCATGAAATCAATGAAGCCATCACGTGTGATGGGGTCTTCGTCTTCTTCACCAGCTTCATCGGTTCCGACCTCCATCTTGGTAGCCCTCTTCTTCCTAAAAATGCGACAGAGCACCCAGTCGCCGCTCGGATCTACCGAACTCTGCGTGATCATAAGCATCATAGGACTCAGCAAAGATGACACAGTCACCGGTAAAGCGTAGATTCTCGAAGAGGAAGAAGACGGAGAGCTCACATGAGTCGAGTTCTTTCTTTGGGGGAAGATGCAGGGACTAGTCTCAGGTCCGGCGAGCCGGTACTCATGCATGATCCAGTCGGTCTTGGTCCCCGTCGGGGGCTTTCCCCGGTAGAAGACCAAAACCTTCCTCATCCCGACGACCACCTGGCTGCACCGGGAAGACGTGATTTGCTTGTCCTTCCCTGTGGCCTTCCAGTACCCGGACCTCGCCGCCCGGTTCGACCGGCTACCCCTGGGGTACTTCGCCTCCCTCAGATTGAAGAAGTACCTCTCCTCCTCGCACCCACCTGAGCACCGCGAGGACAAGGCTTCAGTCACCGCTACAGGTACAGTAAGGATCGCTATAGGACGCACCTGGTAAGTCCCACGGATCGAGTCTTGCGAGATTGATCTCAGGGATGATGGCGGCAGGCAATGGGCAGGAGAAGGCCTTCCTCTTAAGGTACTGAACCACCAGCTCCTCGTCGGTGGGGTGGAACCTGAACCCAGGTGGGAGCCTCAGCACTCCATGCCTCGCAACAGCACTCGGCTTCCTGTCCATCTGCAACTCGAACCAGGAAACAGAGGAAAGAAACTACTGCACCCAGCAGCAACACCAACGACAGCGAGGTCTCTCTTTGTCGAGCTTAAGGTCGATTCATGCTTTTTCTAAGTCCGGTTAGCGGAAAGAAGGTGCAGGGAGCAAGTGGACAAGGAGGTGGAGAGGGCGAGAGCGTGGGTGGGGGTGGGGATGTGGGTGAGGGAGTGGTGGTGGTGGTGGTGGGCTTTATAGGAGAGGTTGCGGCCGCAAGGCGACGACTCCTGTGGCGTGAACCGGACTCAAACCTTTGACGCATCTTAAACAAATATAAATAACATGTCTGGTGACAGCGATTAACATATCTGAGAACATATCAAGTCATATGAAACTTCTCCTCTTGAGAGGATGAAGAAGAAGGAAACAGGGCAAAAAAGACTTCTTCCTCTTCTATATTTCTTGCTGCCAGAGCAATTCCAGGAGGAGAAGTAACTCCAACAACAAACCCCATCAAAACTTAAAGAGCTTCCTCCTCCTCCTCTCTTTTTTTTTCTCTCTCTCTCTCTCTCTCTCTCTCTCTCTATATATATATATGTATGTATATATATATATATATGTATGTATGTATATATATATATATATATATGTAGGAAGACAAAAAGAATCATTGATTAAAATGGAACTGGAGAATGCTTTCTTTAATTAGAAGAAGTCAAATTGAATAGACCAATGTATAAAGAACTTTTTCCTTTTAATTATAGTAAAATATTGAAAAAAATATTTGATGTAAATTAGCACATCAAATCAGACTAATGTTTCACATCGAAATAACAAAAAAAAAAGGAAAAGGGTGTGTTTTCTTTTTCTTCTTTTACGATCTGTCATTGACCAAATTACCCTCACCAAGTTTCATACTTTTAGGTGAGATTTCGCGATGACTGAAAGGGCAATGTAGTCATTTCATGATTACGTCAGTCTTACGACGACTCCTTCTGGCCTGTGAGATAAAACCTTTGTATTTTTCTGTTATGACGAAACCATCCTCGGGCCATAAGATCCAATCGCGCCCGTCCATCTTCCGTGATCAGACATCCCCGCGCATCACAAAGCGTAGTTATATGTAGCTTGGAGAGGGCATAAATGGTGATTCGGATACGCATTGGCCACGGACTAGTGGACCTACTTGCTTCCGAAACCGCAGACAACAGGGGCAAAATGACAAATTTGCCACTACCGTGGAAATGACGCTAACCCAACCACATATCTAATACCACAGTGGAAGAAAGGGCATTAACTTCCACCAGAAATCGACATGATCAAAGGGGAAAAGCTGTGGCAGCGCAAGGCAACGACATGCGTGTGTGGAGGAAACTGCGGCATTGACATCGCATGGCCTCAGCTGCTGCCGTAGGGGGAAGGCAATCCCGTTCATTTGCCAAGAGAGAGACGAAGGGGGGGAAAGGGAGAGATGTCATGTCCCACTTGCAATGTGGAGATACGGGAAGAACAAGTGCGCTCGAGGTGTGCTATCTACGGCCAACATGCGGCCGTGTAAAACATGAGTGTAGCTACTGATGTTTTCTTCTCATTAGACAATTCACAACTTGTTATTATTATTATTTCTGGTCAAGGGGGTTTGCGTGCAGGGATCGAAGAGGGGCCGAGGAGGAAGAAGAAGAGAGGACGTCAACGAGGTACAAATCCGTTTTTATGCGTTCTCTTGCTTGCCTTGCCCTTGCTTTGTTTATTTCAATTGATAGAGCCGGAGAAGCTCATACATTGAGGGGAGAATTGGGTAGAGCATTGCACATGGTGGGACGAGGGGCAGCAAGTAACATAGGGCATGGGGTCATAGGGCTTCACAGATAAGCATTTCTGCTTCAGAATTATCTGTTTGTTCTTGTTTCTTGTACTTAACAACAAACAAGTACCTAATGGGTCCTTTTTTTTCCCACTGAAGCAAGCAAGTGAAATCAACCCTATTGGGCATTTCTTGTGTTCCACGGAGTCAAAATTTGGACCTAGCATCTGCTGTCCCATAAGGAATTTAGGGCTAGCTTACCTACCTACATGGCTACATGAACATATGAATAGGTTGGCTTGTTTCATCATCCTACATAGAGAAGCATCACAATTTTCGATAGGGATCGAAGCATGTCCAAGTCTTAAAGTGGAACATCTGCTGGGACTTGAGTACAACTTGATTACAGAGGAGGCATGCTTAATGCATAGATAGATATCAGGATCAGGTGTCATGATAAGTTAAGGTACTACCCCTCTGCAACCTCACAATTCACCATCCACAAGGCATCTACAGTTGAATGAGTCAGCAAGCAGCAAGCATGTAGTTGAATCAACCAAAGTGATGTGGCCATTAGTTGAATCAGCCAAGCAATCTGAGATAGCAGATCTGCCATTGTCGGAAAAGGGTGATACTCTCGTGATCAATTGGTGACTGTTATGCTACCTAAAGTCTTAGTCATTTTATGGTTCTCAGTCTCTGCTTCAATGGCTCTCACTTTCTTGATTACTCCTTTGGGGAAGCATCTAACGTCACAGTCCCACTTGTGGGTATCAGAGAAGAGTTGGAATTGTGATTTCTGTGTGTTCATGTGTTTGTGATGTTGGATGTCGGAGTTATCCTTGAGTCTCTTCCTTGGAAGGAACACATATCAAAATGCCTTTCTTTGCGATAAAAGACAAACATAAAATTGGAATTATAAGGGAAGACAGAATTCATGATGGTGACTGGCATTGCAGATTATGCGACATGTTTCTCATGTCTCTCCTCCTCCCAAGTTTGACTAACTGCTTCCACAAATGACATCATTCCCCTATACTTTTGTGATAATTAGCCTTGGTTGCATGACTTTTAGGAGGATAAGTGTCATTGAACAAGGTAAGAAATAGCTTTAGGAATGCATGAATCTTCAGAAGAATATGAAACTTGATTAAAATTTACTGTACTGCTTCTCGGTTTTCTTTAGTGTTCCGTGTTGGGCAACACTAGCATCAGACCCTCATGTCTTGGCTCATAAAGAAAAGGAACTCTCAGAGAATCATGATTCTATATTTGAAATAACTTTAATTGGAAACAGAGATGGATTTTCGGGATAGCTATAGTGTGCATTTCTGTGTTACCCATCAAATTCTGTTGATATTTTTTTCTTGATCTTTGATTGATTTCATAACAAAAATCAAGGATTGGTAGAGCCACAGATCAGAACTTAGATTTTTCAGTGACAAGTAACACTAACATTATTCAATTTCTTGGTTTGCCTGTGAGCCTAAGTTTTTTTTTGTATTGGAATTTAAATCATGCACTGTTAGTCTAAAAAATCTAAATAAAAATCCAAACCTTCTTTATCTTTATACAGCTGAAAGTGAACAGCAGCCAGTTAGGTATTCAAAACTCTTTTTGACATGAATGATAGACTTGCCAAAACAAATAAGAGGAATTACAAATATCTTGAATTGATTGAACTTTGATGACTAGATTGTACAATATTTTGGTAAAATACAGAAAAAGTAATTGAGAAAAAAAAACAACATTCTTTATTTGTAAACGGCAGCCGAATCTGCGAACAGTTTTTTTTTTTTAATTAAGCAGGCTACATATTAGGACAAACTGTTTTGAACAATTTATAGCTAAGAATTTTTTTTTTCCCTTCCACATCTATTAGAATTTGCAGTATTGCATTAGGAGCCTTTATCACCTTGCACTCAAAAATTGTGAATTGGCATTATCACAAAATTTCATGGCCATTGAAATAATATTGTTCATTTAACCTGCCTCAGCTAATTTTTTTGCTACTATGTTTGAGCTATTATGCCTGTCACAAAATGAGAAGTGACTCAGTAATCTTAATTATCATGATGTTTCATTCTACATAAGTGTACTTTGTCATTGCAAGCTCTCTCCTAAGTCACTTTCATCTTCTTTTGCCCAATCTTGCAAAGTAATTTCCCTTAAAACCATTGACCAAATGTGGATCCAACCTTCAAAGAGACTGGGGAGATGACATAGTTTACAGCAAAGGTAAAGGAGATATCTCAAGTCTTCCCACTAAGAACTTGGTGTGCAAAAGCTTCTTGTGCTTGCTTGTTTGACAAAACAAGGCATTTCTTATAACTAAATGAAGCTCACAATGCAACTTGGGTCAATGCTTCTGGATTTACTACCACCCTGTCCCCATGATCTAAGCAGCACATGCATACAAGCATAAAGGTTCCTTGCTCAGGAGGATGAGCAACAGTTGTGAGCTATAATGTGATGGATCTCATCAACCTGTCAATTTCTCTTAGGGAAAGATAACAACAGTTGATGAATTCTTCTTTGCAGAAGAAAACAATCTGCTATTTGTGTGGCTCTTGCAGTGACAGAACTTGGGCCATCAATCCATGTCAAATAATAACTTGTTTGGACATGAGTGACTTGACCAAGATAAATAACAGATAGAACAACAAAAGCTTCAATCAGTAGGTTTGGACCATAAACTTGGAAGGTCACAAGAACTATGAACTGAATTTAAGGGCAAATTCTACTTGACCCAAATGTGCACATAAATTTTGATGGACTAATTACATATTAATTATGTCATATTTATTTTTTTTATCTTTATATTTTAAAAAATTATATTAACATCCTTATAGTTATAAATATAAAATATTTATATTTATTTATCTTAATAATATTAGTTTTATTAATAAAAATAAAAGAATAAAAAGATAAATTTAATGTTCCAATAGTACCAATGCAACATCGATCTCGTTGTAGCTGTCTCCCTCAACCTCGTCTACCACCCAGCACGTCACCTCCTCTCCCTGCCGTTGCCCAGTGCACCGCCTCTTCTCTCCCTCGTGGTTAGTCGTCGCCGTGGGCCAGAGTCCTCACAACAATCCGGTTGTCAAGGTGGTCTGAAGGTCTCAAAGTTTAGTCCGGCCCGGCCCGGTTCTTCGAGGCCTTAAAAAAAGCCTCATCGACCGGTCTCGCCCATGCTTTCTTCGTTGCCAAGCTCTCCATGGTCGTCGGAGGCCGTGACCCTCCAAGCGGTCACGCCACCGCCCGTTCCCGGACGACCTCCGCCTCCCCCGGCTGCTCGTCAAGGTTGTCTTGCTCCGCATCAACTGCTTTACTCAGTGTCTTGAGCTTTATTCTGTTTAGGGTTCTCGTGGACAAGGAAAGCTGCTCGATCACCACCCGAAAGAATCCTACGAAGTCGGTTGGATCAATAGAGGTATGGTTACTCCACGAAGTCGATGGGGGAATCGAGCGGCCTCGTTGAAGGAGCGGAGCGAGTTCTCCTTCACCTCCCTCAGCCGTGGGTCCGTCTAAGCCAGCGCGTTGATCCCCTTCCCACGGTGCCCGATCACCACCAGACTCTCCGCCTTATTCTCCCACTCCGCCCCCACTCATCCCATTGACGTTCCAACTTCCAAGTGACAGGGCGAGTGAGGGAGGCGAGTGGGATCAACATTTGTGGAGGCGGAAGGACGCGGAGGAGGAGAGGGCGACGGCGGCGGCTCCGGTGGTTGGTCGAGCGTAACGTCGTCGATATGCACGGCCTTGAGCGCCATGGAATCTGATGTAAGGAGGGAAAGGTCGTCCCAGGCGGTGGCATTTAAAAGACGAGGAGAGAACGGTGGTTCGAGCATTTGCTGCGGTGTTCGGTATTCACGAGATCATGTGCGCGTCAAGCTAACAAACAAAATACGATATCTGTTATCATCTTAAATACTTAATTTCACTTGTTAATTATTTTTTTTGCAATAAGTTTTAATTTCAGACGGGGATTCCAATCACAAATCAAGAACAAAAGAACGGTGGAGGCTGTGGTATCCAATATGAACACCCCAAGACATTACATCGGCTAATCCACCCTTCATGTGGCGCCACCATATCAAATCCTGTCCGTCCCAGCACAGATCCCATCATCCCAGCCGTCCCTTCACCTACTATTGTGCCTTAGCCCCTTACCCCCCTCCTTACCCTTTGTGGCCTTCTCGCTCGGTGGCAAACAAGCATCCCGCACCGAGCGTGACCAAGAGACATGGCGGAGGCCAACAACAACAGCAACAACAATGCCAATTCCATAGCGCAGCAGCAGCAGCAGCAGCAGCAGCAGCAGCATCATCAACAACATCAGCAACAGCTCCTTTTGCAGCAGCACCAGCAACAGCTCTTCCTGATGCAGCAGCAGCAACTCCAGCTCCAACAACAGCAACAACTGCAACGGCAACAACAGCAGCAGCAGCAATCGCAGCCATCTGCCCACCACCAATCGCCTTATAATCTCCTGCAGCAGCAGCAGGCCATGTCTCGCTTCCCCTCCAACATCGACGCCCACCTCCGCGCCCCCGGCCTCCGATCCCTCCAGTTCCAGGCCCCTACTCCTCCGCCGGCGCAGCCCTCCTCCTCACAGCCGCCTACCTCCTCCAACCTCCACCACCATGCTTCGCAGTCCCAGCCGGCGAGGCCAGCGGCGACAGGGGTCGGGGTCGGCGTCGGGAGGCCTGGGAACCCCTTGGAGATTGAGATGGCGCAGAAGGACGCCTTGATGGTTTGCAACCCCGACTTCAAACGCCCCTTCGCCTCCGTTGAGGATGCCGTGCTCAGGTATGCCCCCTTTCTAGGGTTTCGTTTCTTTTCCTTCTTCTGTTGGATCTTAGATCTGTAGCTCCCTTGCGATCTTAGGGTTTCGTTGCCTGTTCGCCTTTTTCTTCTAAAAGGAGGATTTTGGAGTTTGATGTTGGTAGAGGAAATAATTACGGTTTATAGCTAGGTTTTAAAAGGGTTGGGGAAATTAGGATCTACAGATTGATATAACGGAGGAATAGGTGGGGCGTCTGCAGAGAGTGTTGGTGGCTCTACTGGAACTCAACATCTGTCTCCTGAATTTTGCTTAATTAGCAGCAATATTTGCATCTTGTTTACTGAGAGGCAGCCAGATCGGGAGGTAACAATCAAGCCAGATTGCAAGAAGTAGGCATTTCTCTAAATTCCAGGAAAGCAGCTATTTTTCTTGTTCTAACCAACGATGACAATCTTTTGTACCACAAGGAAGCTAGTGGCATCTTTATGGCCAATTTAGTAAGAAATTATGGATTAGACACAGCCGGCCAAGCTAGGGTGATAAACTGATCCAGATTATAGGGAATCCTTTATGTTCTAGTGAAGCTACTTTTGTCGTAGAAATCATGTCCTTTCTTGTTGGTTATGATGTAAATCTTGGGGTTTGGGTTCAGCTTGTTTATCCAACATCCTCAGTGTTGCCTAGGAAATTAATAGATTGCTCAAACACCATGGTATTTTTTTTAGATAATATGAGTGCCTGGCATGGATACTACATTAAGATGATCTTTCATGCAAAACATCTGTTGTTATGATGTAAATTTTGGGGTTTGGGTTCAGCTTGTTTATCCAACATCCTCAGTGTTGCCTAGGAAATTAATAGATTGCTCGAACACCATGGTATTTTTTTTAGATAATATGAGTGCCGGGCATGGTTACTACATTAAGATGATCTTTCATGCAAAACATCTCTTGACAGTGAGCTTCATCATGTTAATCTTCTTTAACCTTTATAGTTATCTTGACATTAAAGAATACCTTCAGGGTTTATCTTGCTGCTTCATTTCTGAAATTTAATCTTTCTAGTATCTTCTTTGAACAAGTATCTCCATAGTACCACTGTCAAGTGTTGAGTGTTAAGTTCCACATTTGTCAACTTTGTGCAAGATTAAATTTAGTGTCTGTATACAAATTGCTTATTAATTGAGACAGTACGATAGGGAGGTTTGATTGGATGATGAGGAATTACGGGATTCACTTTCTTTCTTACTTTTTGTCTTTAGAACAAAAAGAAGGAAAAAACTTTCTTACTTTCATTATTGGAACCGTAACAAATGAAATATTGGTTAAGAAAGCAAATAACAAATATTTTTTGGTAAAGCAAGCAGGCTGCATTATAATATATAAATGTTTGGTTGTTTGGTTAAGTTTTTATAGTCTACATGTTTGATCAAAAGCAATCTAGTGTGCCTCTTCCATTCCCTATCTCTTTTTTTCTTGTTGCTTAACTCCTGTATCACATGTTTGTTGAGAGTTTGACATTATCCAAAAATATGGAGAGACCATGGCTAAGTTGTTTGCATGGATAACTGGCCACCAAAATGACTTCTACTGTCAGTGTTCTGTAGTATTCCAATAATTACTTCTTCAGTTACTGAAAATGATTATGTACTAACATAATTTTAAGTGTTTGAGATTAAGTAGGTATGTGAACCCAAGGTATTCTGTAGGCATTTAGTTGGGCACCTAGATCTAGGTCGTTCTCCCCAGACTATACTGCATGTTAACAACTAGAAATTTTGCTTTGTAAATGAGTGCAAATGGTTCACATATATACCTTAACCTCAAGCTATGTATATTTCGGGGAAAAATAAGGTCTTTCTCATTAAGTCCAATGATGATGCCAGTCTTCACTGAGATATATACTTGATTTCACTAATGAATTATGGACTTAAGGCACTGAAATAAAAGGTGAGATTGAAGCATGGAATGAGAGTAAGATGCATTTACAACTGTTCTACTTCAACTTTGATAAAATCACCTTGTATTGTGGCTAATTCAAATTAGATTAAAGATAGTAGGCTATATAAAAAAGAGAGATTCATGAGAAGAAACCTTTGTAAGAGACAAAGGGCACAAGGTTTAATATGTAATTGGTCCATAGTTTAAACTGCTAAGTAGAAATATTTGGGATATTGGAAGATATTAAGGCAAGATTAAATGTTGTTTCAGTAATTTAATACGGCGGATCCATTTCTTGCAGCTTTCTCCAGCATCACTATCTGGGAAGCTTTACACTTTTGTTGTGTACTTAAGGATTACTTGGTGTTTATAATACCGTTGGAAGTATTTATACTTGCATGTGGATTATATTGTTTTAACTTTATTAGTTTTTCATTTTTATAATACTTGTCATATACTATTTTTATATAGTGACTTGTAGCATTCTGTTGAGGAAACCACAAGACTAGATAAATTGGAATTCTCATTATGTGAAAGGTGTTTTTTATTGATCTTTACCATGATCAAGTCTTTGACAGATCAGATTACTGTCTTGCACTGAAGTCTTCTGTATCACTGGTTTATGTTGCTCTAAGACCTGAGATTAAGAAAACAGTAAATTAATAACTTTGCATAGCTTCTAAGGTGTTCATTGCACTTGCATTCTACTTAAATCTGTCACTTCTATTTTTTTTTCTTTTTTGAGAATAGTTTTTGCTGCTGAGCTTTTTATTGTTGTGGACCATTTCATCGACTACTAGCATATGGCTTATTATGTGGAAACTGCATGACTTTGGATCAATTGATTTTGCAGTCCAGAAATAGGACTCATTTGATCGTTTGCTTCTGACTTTTTAGGCTGCTGCCATACCATGTGGTATCTGATTATGAAGCTGAAGAAGATGACAGGATCCTTGATAGTGATACCACTGGTCATATATTTTCACGGATCCAGCAATGGGACCACAACGTTCTCACAAAGATTGCAGAGTTTACCACTACGTTTGAGAAACAAGTCCTTGCTTTCAACATAATGTCAAGAAAGAGAGCACAAGGAGAATTCAGGTCAGAGGAGAGGCTTATGATGGAGCAGTTTTTAATGCAAGAAGAGAAGCAAGCTCTGTTAGGAATAAGAGCAGAAATCGAATCCAGAGAGAAGGCTGGTAGGGAAGCAGCAGAGGCCAAGATGCGGATGGCAATGGTTCAGGCTGAACATGCTCGAGCAGATGCCCAGGCCCATGCAGAAATGTATGTTCGTGCCCCAGTGAGGGCTGGCGCTGCTGGTTCCCTTGGTGACGAGGTTTCTGGCCATGATATGGGGCAAGAACAGGCAGGTAACATGGACGAAATTCATGGGTGGGGAAATGCTCAAAGAGAGGATGAAGAGCCATCAGAGGATTTTTTGAATGATGAGAATGAACCTGAGAATGGAGACACCGGAGAACAAGGTGAATGGCGAGAAGCTGGGGAGCTGGACTTGAACACTAGGTGATGATAGGATAAAATCCTGGCTACTTTCCAGTTTGCATTTAGTAGCTTATGCACAGAGGGTTACAAAGTCGCTAACTTGACATGATCAGATCTGTTTGTTTATGGAGTTCTTAGACTACGTTTGTGAAAAGAAAGATTACCTCTTCCCAAGCAAGAGTGTGGCTCGACCGCTGGATCTGATTCGATTTCATTTCGAGCAGCTGTTTTTATCTTGGAGATAGTTTTCCGGCAGCACGACCAGAAAGTTAACAAGGTCATACCTTTCAACTGCTTTTGTGCTTTGATCAAACGCCGTGCTGCTGAAACTGAACTCATTTTACTTTCTAGATATTACTGGTAGGAAATAGTTGAAACGATATCAGTGAAAAATTGTCATCGGTGTAGACGGACCGATTGCTGATTACTTATCTAAGTTATATGTTTATTCTCGGCACCCAACTTGGGGATTTCTAGTTGCTCTTTGTCTGTACATTATGAAGTATTAGTTCTACTTCATAATGTACTTGGTGTTCCTTTAATATCTCGTGCCGTCCATAGGTTTACAGATTCTTTTCTGTTTGCTAGTACTTGAAGCAGAAATAGAAGTCTTCATCAACACAACGCAGCGCATGTCCGCAAGCGTTCAAGCTTCGGCCGGCCTTTTGACTTCAGAAGGACCTCATCGACGAGAGCTTTCTTCGGCTCAGAGCCTTTCAATGTATATTTCATGCTTTTCTTGGTGGGTGTGAATGTCATATTCTGTTTCTACCTTTTTGTATTATTATTATTTTATCATAGTTATAAAACCCAAATCAAACTGTCTTATCGGATCGAAGAAAAATCATCTTTTCATTATATTATAAAATTAATTTTATCAAATATTATATAATTATAATTGTTTTAATATTGAATATATCAGTTTACTAATTGATCTAACAGATTCTTGATTCCGTTACGATAAATCTCTTTTGTGTTGGGTTGGGCTTCTTTTAATGGGCCATCACTCGAGTTTCATTTCATGGGTGGGGATTAGGTCTTCCGTTATGCCATCATAGTTTGCCGAGGGTTTTGTGTCTATGTATATAAAATGCAAGGAAACCCTTTATAGCGAAGAGGCCGTGCTCATTCATCTCCATCGGCTTCACTCTGTCTCTGTTAATGGCGGCTTCCCTCCCATTCCTCGTAAGCGCTCTCTCCCACACCCCAGTTCTTCTTCCTCCTCCGTGTATTACTAAGTGTTCTCTCTCTCTCTCTCTCTCTCTCTTTTATCTTCTACTTCGCAGGCGAGCGTCCGTCCGGCGATCGTCGCTGGGTCGAGGTCCTTAGGACGGACGCCTCTGTTGAGCCCGTACCGAGCCTTTCTCGATTCCCGGAGATTCTCGTCCGCCGCCGCTCTCTCCTGCCCCGCTGGCTTGTTCCCCTCTCCCTCCTCGCGGTCTACCGCCCGCTTCTCCACCTCCCCTCGTGCCGAACTGAAGGTCCGCCAATCGATATCAGGGCTTTTGTTCTTCTTTCTCTTTGTTCCAGCTGGAATTGGGCTTTTTCTTCGAGCTTCCTGCAACCTTGCATTGCAGTCGATGCGCCCCAATTTGGTTCAATGCTATAATCACAAGTCACGGTTGAGTTTAATTGGACTGGGATTGAGGTCATAGGGGTATTGGCTTATATTGCACTAAACGGAATGGGTTCTTGATTGGAATTATTTAGATTTCATGACGGCGGTGTTTCGGCATCGTTGGATTTCGTTTGCAGGTTTCTGACTTGCAGTCGACGGTTACCACCAAAGTGTTCTTTGATATTAGCATTGGGGGTCATGTTGGACGTATCGTGATAGGTCTCTATGGGGATGATGTGCCCCAGACGGCAGAGAACTTCCGTGCTTTATGTACAGGTAAATCACTTGTACCTTCTGTTCATAGTTCTTTCTACAATGGACCAAAATTTCCTTGCATTTTCTTATAGCATTATGTTTCCATCAGGCGAGAAGGGCTTTGGGTACAAGGGATCTGCATTTCATCGTGTCATCAAGGATTTCATGATTCAAGGGGGAGACTTCGATCAGGGAAATGTATGTGCTTCTGTACCTTCTACCATGACTTTTATGTGAAGTTCTCTTTTGACACATGATAGCTCTAGGATGTTATTGTTGTTTAGGCATTGACATTTCAGGAAAATGGTACTAGATTAGGTTTCTTTGATGCATTGATAAGACGGCTGTGCATAAATTTAATAATGGTAAGGTCCATAAGGGACAACTAGTAAATTTTGAATTTAATTATTCTAGTCTATAATTGCTATCTTGGTTCCATTGGTCAGATTCAACGATGAGGATCAAAACATTTGTCACTTGTACAAGTAAAAATTAGCAAACAAGTCAGTTCAGATGTATGTTATTCAAGACCAGTTAAATGGGGTCCAATTTTATCTATTTTCATTTAGAAGTACAAAGTCTAAAAATATAGATGTTATTCAAATCTAATTTTCATTCAAAAATAAGTTAATTTAAAATATACAAGGTGAAGATTATCAGCTTTTAGGGTGTGGAGAGGACCTAAAGATATTTAGCCCAATCCTACAATGCATTTTTGCGGTCGAATAAGGGATTAAGAAGCTACATTCAGGTGCTGAAGAGGATCAAGAAGATAATTTTATTTGATCCTACATCAGCACTTCTCCGAATGGATATCTCAAGCAAACAAACATTTTATCTATTTCTTGATCTTAGATGATGTTCGACAAGATCTTTCAACGTTTGAAGGTAAAGTACTGACATAGTGTTGGTGATCTTCTTCTGTATGTTGATTCGGAAATCCTCATAAACATGTGAATGTTACTTTGATGAACATATAGAAGATTCTCCAAATAAAAATCCATTTGTTGGTACTCAGTCATGAAAAATTACTAGCTTAACGGTTACTGCAAGCCAACCATATGCTTAGATAATCATGGTAGTAGTCATGCTGATTGATGATGCGGTCATCTTAGTCGAGACACCAATTGGCCTGTATGTGGACTGTAAATATCAAGTTCATTCTGGGTATAGCTTTTTGTTGATTTACGGGTAGCTTGGGATGATTTCACTTGGCCTTTGGTCATGGATTAGGAGACTGGGGAGAACCAATTCATTGGCTTTCGTGTTCCCTCCATAAACTTTATTTTCTGAGGCCTTTTGATGGAAACTGGAACAATCTTTGGATTTGATTACCTAAACAGAGCTCACTGGAGGAGGAATATGCTCTAATCAATACTTTTATATCCTTTGTCAACGAGAACAAGCATAAAGTTACTATTTAGTGGATCGTCATTCTGTGGTTAGTTATCCTGGTTGCTTCATATTTGAAATTTTGATTCTTGAGAAGCTGAATAACATGATGATAGAAACCTCCCTTAACAATTAACAGTTCCTTGTATGACTTAATTGGTTTGCAGTATTTATTTTTATCACCTAGTTGCTTCCACGATGTGATTGTGATAAGAATCATCAGGAGACATGTGGTTGGAAAATGCATTTTGTAGTTGGGGAATTTGTACATTTTAAATTTGCTTCCTGGTGTTCATTTTCAGTTTCAAAGAACTTAGTTGGCGTTTTTATACGAATTCAGAGAAATCTTTGATGAAGATTGAAATCAGATAAATAATTTCACTGTATGTTTATATAAAAAAAGCCATATTATTTGTTTGATAAGGGAAAGCTTAACTAAACACGTGAAAAATCTTGTTTGTTTCTCATGGACTACTAAGTTTCCTTCACTTTAACATGCAAAAGAGAGATCGACAAGCGAAGTAAGTTGGAAATGAACAAAAGAATAGGGGTAGAGTTGCATTATAATCAGTCCTCTTGATGTGATAAGGAAGAAGAGGGAAGAAAGGGGGGAAGGATGGGGCGAAATGAATTTTGGCTAATTAATGAATGACAGTTGCTTATTTTCTTGTATGTTTTGACTAGTTCCTACTTGCTTGAATGATCATCTTAGATTGAATTTACAGTGGAGCTTTTTCTCTCTCTCTTTTTTTTGGAGATTTCTTATTATGCTTTATTCATTAAGAACATTAGAATTCAGCCTAGAATGAATTTATTATCAAACATTAGATGGGTTTCCTTGCTCTGTGTTCAACAGATTATCTCGTGTTGTGCTTAGTTGTTATTTGGGATCTGTCTTCCATCTTATGCATTTTGAGTTGATTTAGTTCCCTGGAAACTACAAGTTAGTGTAATCTGTTTGTTCAATTACATAGCTGCATAATTGATTTATTTTTCTTCCCATGTTGCTCTGGTATAAAGCTAAAGTCTCAAATTACCATGTCTGATCATTTTTTTTAATGATGTTTTTTATGCGTTTTATTCAATTGCACAAGTCATGCATGAATGGTTTTCAACAGTTTTAGTTGAAAATATAGTAGTGGTTATACCTAAAAAGTGACATCATCTTTTTTATTCTTAAAATTTGTTTATCGGACTTCAGGGAACTGGTGGCAAAAGCATATATGGCCGAACATTTAAGGATGAGAACTTCAAATGTAAGTTAAATTTATTCAACTGTTTGTACTCAAAGTTAACCAAAACAAAAAATTTTCTAATCTAAGAAAAACTTTTGTAGTGACTCATTTGGGACCTGGAATTGTGAGTATGGCAAATGCAGGACCTGACACCAATGGAAGCCAGTTCTTCATTTGCACTGTCAAGGTAACTCAGCTTAATCATTGAAACTGATTCCAGCATCTGGTTCTGGCCTTACGAAACTGTTGATGCATTTTATTTTATCATAGCAATCTAGTTTATAAGTTGAATTTAGTTTACAGTTAAGGTCTCAAATTGTGCACAAAGTTGTTGCTTTTTCAACAGGACATGATCCAACAGGACTTTAAAGTTTTAAAATCCTCCTCTATCTTCACATTCATCAAAGTCTAAAACGTTTCACTCTTTAAAAGACCATTTGGTCTATTGTTGATGATTCTTTTTTATTTGGTGAAGAAATTCCAGCTTTATACCTATTTACACACTTTGCTAGGTAATATATTCATGATCTTCGTTTTCTTTTCCCCTTAATTTGATGTTTGTCACTGCTGCCATAACTGTTGTTTGGGGTGGACAATTAGTCACCTCGTGAACCAACCAAACCCATCTGTCCATATATGTGGTCCTTCAACTAGACAAGGGAAACACCATAGCAAAATTCATGGTTAGGTCATTGGATAGCTGTTGGGCGGTTTACTGAAAGAAAGTAAATATTGAGATTTTGATTATTATCTGCAGTTAATTAAGGTTTTCAGGCACTGATCTGGATAGTTAAGTTAAAAAAATCATCCACGCTAAAAAAAAAAAAGATTTTCTAAGTCAGCAATAATCTTTTCTGCTTTGTTCCTCCAACCTGTGCTTGTTCCATTAGAAGTGAGACAGCATATTTCTGATTCTAATGCAAAGAAATCTGAGTATGACCTCTGTAATTACTGATTTCCTTGCAGACACCATGGTTGGACAAGCGGCACGTTGTGTTTGGTCAAGTTCTGGAGGGAATGGAAGTGGTAAGGCAAATCGAGTCACAGGAGACTGACCGTGGTGATCGCCCCAAAAAGAATGTCGTCATTAGTGACTGCGGCGAGCTTCCATCGGTCTGAGTGAACGAATACCGTTTTATCATGCACCGAGCAGGATCATATCTGCTTTTCGTAGTTCTATTATTTTAGATCTTTTGAACTAGTATCTGGTAGATGACTCTGTGTTTTGGGCTTTTATGAGCGCTAATTGATTGGATGGTCCTCAGCCCTATATTGTTGGAGCATCAAGGCAATTGAATGTGATGACTGTCGCATCTTTTCTGAACTGTGGCAGAAGCTTCATCGAATAGATTTCGTTGCGAGGTATTCCATTTCTTTGCTTCTGTTAGGGGGAAGACTTTTTTGACTGCTCTTGTTGATTCTGTTACGAGTCTTCCATGAATGGATGCGTGGATATGCCTCCACGTATGTTGTTGGGCAGGACAGTCGGATGAGACCCATTTGGGAAGAGGGTAGGAGGTCGAGAGAGTAGAGAAGGAGGGAGGCCAAACCCAGTTTTGCCTGTGACTTGGAAGTATACGAGGCAAAACATACAGCGTCACATGTGACACGTAGTCGCATGGATTTTTGGGACGTGAGAAGCAGACATATGATGCATGCACCACATAGAAACATAGGAGATGCGTATATGATGGATGACACAGTGATTGACTGAAGGAATTCGAGAGGAGTTTAGGAGTAGTCTGGAATTTGGAATGAAAGCATGTCTAGAGATTATTTTCTAACTATTGAGTAAGATAAAATATTCTTTCTAGATGTCATACTGACAAGGCATCATGATATATCCAATTGACACATTACCTTTGTAAACGCAAACTAAATTTCCTCAAAGTGACTCACACTAGAGGAAGAAACCCAACTACAACGCTTGAAGATTCTAACCAACCTATAAAACACAGTTCCCTTGTGCTGTCAAAATTGCAGATTACCAACATATTTTTCTCTCTCTCTCCAACACACACGCAGACATTCCTCGCTATTCATGAGAATTCTCGCCAAATATTATTGCACTACTGTGAATCTCTAAATTATTTATTGGGAGGTTCTGCTCAAATGACAGCAAAAGCATTCGTTTACGCATCTGAAGCAGTGTCTCCCCAACGGACGTTGTAATTTGCGGCAAGGTAGTGTGCTCCTGCTGGCCCGCAACTCCCGTAAGGGTACAATTCAGGGGCTATCTTCTTCTCCTCCAACTCTTTGAGCAGCGGCGTGAACAGCTCCCAAGCAGCATCCAGTTCATCGGAACGAATGAACAGCCTTCGTTCACCCTCAATGGCATCAAGAAGCAGCCTCTCATATGCATCTGGTATCTCTTTCGAGTATCTACCAAAAGCCAAAAGAGTTTCAGATGATGGGTGATGACACGGCTCTGAACTACCAACTTTATACAACGAGCAAGTAAATATGACATTATTCTTGATGATGATGATGATGATGACAGTTAATAACCATAACAATTATGTGTCAGAGCATTTCTCTTAGCCCAGTCTACTATTAAGCATGTACTAGTCATCATAGAATCTGATGTGGAGAATGTAAGGGCCATGATCTGGAGCATTTTCACACTAGCTTATCAAGCATGGATGGATGTCATTGGTTTAAAAAGGATGATTTCGACCAAGGTTCCAATGTCACCGGAATAGCTATGACAATCTAGGGATTGTCATTTGTCATCAGATATTATGCATTCTAGGGATTGGCATAATCTTTCCTTATAAGAAAAACAAGAACTTGTACCTTGAAGCATAAAGAAGATTCAAGTTACTGCGGTCCAATCTCATCCCCAACCCAGGAATCTTGTTATTGATCTTTAAGTAAATAGCTTCATCGGGTTGTACCCTGATGACGAGCTCGTTTGTAGCTCGATCAAGATCAGTTCCAAAGCTCCGCTTATATAGATTACCAGGGACATGGCGAAACTGAACTCTAATCTCTGTTCTGCAAATGGAAATTTCCAACACAACAACATTTATTAAAGATGTTGAATTTCAAATGAAACTTACAAAAATCACAAAAGAAATGCATAAATACTCATTTACAACCTACCGTCGAGTTTCCAGTGCTTTCCCAGCCTTCATGAGGAATGGAACTCCATCCCATCTTGCATTATCTATGAAAAGGGCAGCTGCAGCGAATGTTGGAGTAAGGCTGCCTTTGGGTACAGTCTTATCGTCTGTGTATCCGGGGTATGCAACTCCGCCCTTCGTGTGGCTCCTATACTGACCTATCACCACATTTTCCAATTGCAATGGCTTCATGGAACGGAGGACTTTCACCTGAAGTGATGGAGAAATTTATCCAAGAGACAGAAACCAATAATATTGAGTTACATCCAATAAAAGAACAATACACTAGTTATGAGACTGAATCCAATGGATCACATCTAGGACTATAACTTAATGGAAAAAAGGTCTTGTCATATTTCCTTGTACAAACCTTTTCGTTCCTGATATCTTCTGCATCTAAACTGACAGGAGTTTCCATTGCAAATAAGGCTAAAATTTGGAGCAGATGATTCTGCATGATATCTCTAATAATACCATAGTTATCAAAGTACCTGCACAGTACAAGACACAGGTTACTGGAAAGCTCATCAATAGATGACATAACTTCAATGGATAATAACATCATCTAAACCTTACCCTCCCCGTCCTTCTGTACCGAAGTCTTCAGAGAAAATCAGCTGCACATTCCTAATATATTGCCTAGACCACAATGGTTCAAATACAAGATTCGAGAAACGAAGAATGGACAGATTTTCGACAAGTTCCTTTCCCAAATAATGGTCTATTCTGTAGAATGTTAAACAATCATTGTAAGGAAGATGTTTTCATGGGATATCAAACATGAATATCTTCATGTAGGATGTCATGTCACCTGAAAATTTGATCTTCATCAAGGTATTGTTTCAGGCCTCTTGTCAAAGCAGCAGAAGATTCAGAATCCCGACCGAATGGTTTTTCAACTATCACCCTGGTCCAGCCATTCTTAGAAGAAGCTGACTTGCTTGCAGATTTTACAACATCTATAAATATGTTTGGTGGAATTGACAAATAAAATAGCCGGTTTGATAACCTCCCACCCTGTAAGCCCAATTGAAAAATCCAGGTATTTTCAGTTAAATAAATGTTTTCTTTAGTTATGAAATATATTTTTAGCAGAGGAGAAGCTTAACCAAATTATATATTTGACGATCCAAACATATTCAAGCTATGCTAATCGTCATCATCATGACCTTCATCAAAGCAACAATGTCACTTCTTATTCAAGGTTCACATAAATGTCTTGCAAGTTAAAAAAGGTTAACATAAAAGTCGTTTCAGATAGGTTAAAGACTTGATTCAAAATTATTTTGCACTAGCTGCACTTAAGTGAAAGAAGAGGATCTCAAATTCAACTAAAGTCAAAGAAGTCATTTGTCACATGAAGTTGAAATATCATCAGGCTACCTGAAATATCATTTTAATAAAAAATGTCAAATCCCGAGAGACTCTCGAGGTTTTTGTCTGTCAAAACAAAAAACTCAAGCTTCACCACCATATATGATCCCTAGTTAGAAGCCTCAGTTATATCACTAGCAAACTTAAGACAAAAAATGCTTCAGTTTTTTTGCAAATCAAAACAATTCCCCACGAACTAGCATCATCAGATTTTTTGTCCAAAGAACTAAAAATTTTGAGTTTTTATAATTTTACATAATTATCTGGCATGAGACTCAAAGATTTACGTAGCTTTCAAAGGTGACAAAGCTTGGAAGACAAGCAAAAGTCCGCAGAACACTTCTGTGACATAGCTGCCATGTTTTTTTTTTCTTTTCCTTTTGTGTCTTCTTTTCTGTGTCTTTGTCCTTTTATTATTATTTTTTGTTCTTTTCCTAACTTCTTGACTTTGCATCTCTTCTTATCCTTCAGTCTGTTTGAGGAATCTTCCCATTTTCCCTCAAAGATGAAAAAAAAAAAAAAAGATCACAGAGAAGCACCATTGAACTACAACATAACAATAATTACATTATGTAAAACAAGACATGATTATTGTTGGAAAAGGAGGCTGGAGCTCCCAATTTTGAGCTTGTAAAGTTGTAAAGACTTCCTCATCTCATAGATACAAATATTACCTCATGTTCTTTGAGTTCCTTGTCAAGATCTGCAAAGTTTTCCTCGGATTCATATTGACCTGAATGATAGAAACATCTCTGTAGAAACTGTTCCATCTTCTCATTACAATTCTCCCTGGGAAAAATCAGCAGAAACATTTAGCATCAGCAGAGATCAAAATAAATGGTCCTCAAATCAATTATCTTGAAGGAAACAAAAGCAGAACTGTATGACAAAAAAAACTAGCATAACCTAATTCAGTATTAATACAAAAAACCATTAATCACCTTTTATCAATTCTGCACGTTAATGTTTTGCTAACCATAGTTCTCAGTTCAGCATCAGTCATCTTACTTCGAGCATAACCGAATATAGTGAAATGCTGCATTGAGAACATAATTACACACCTTAACACGAGAGTAATCTATAAAGGAATGACTTGCACTACAATTATACGAACCGGACCTTTGGAAGGCAATCTTCATAATAAAGTGCGAAAAGAGCAGGAAATATCTTCTTTTTGGCAAGGTCCCCAGAGGCTCCAACGACAGTGATACTAACTGTAGGCTCCCTTTCACTTGAATTGGGACCAATCACATCTCTGTATTCCTCTGAAGATAAACCAAGCAAGCCACCAATTTCCACATTCTTGGAAGGAGCTTCTTTTGGACTGGATGCGGCTACAGTGCCAACTGCCGTGCAATAAGGAGAACGAACCAGGGGAAAAGGTCAACAACAGAGGCATGAAATCAAGAACCAAAGATCGACAGTAGATGCATCAACAACCAAAATTCACTAAAGAAGATTCGAAAAAAACATATCAGCCATCCCAAATATAAGTCAAGCGAGGCGGATCGAACGAGGTGAGGGTCAGAGCAAAGAAAAGGGACCGGACCTTCTTGCTTGCAGGCAACGCCCAAGTTCCAATTTTTCGACGACGGTACCGCGACACTTCCCGCAAGAACGGTTCTAGGTAAGGGCCGTAGGAGGGTCGACCATCTCAGAGGGGAGTGATCGGGTGCCAGACGCGCGGCGGCGGAGGAAGAGGGGCATTTGGCGACGGAAAGTGCCATCTCTCCTCCTCCGGCAAAGAGAGACAGAGCAAGAGAGAGAGATGAATCGAGGGTTTTCCTCGGAAGAGAGACAACAGACGAGAGAGGCAATGGCATTTGAAGGGCGGGGGACGGCATCGGAAGCAGCGGAGAGGGTGGGTTCGTCTCGGTGGGGCCCAGATCCTCTCCATTACTTTTCCAGACGCACTCTAGTTCCGATCGGACCGTCCATATTCAAAACCGGTGTCATCATCATCGGGTCCCATGTCAACCAACGGTCCTGATCTATCTACTGGTTCGCCGATTAGGCCCGAATCACCGAAGGCGACACCCCCCACCCTTGGAAGCATCGAAGGGTTGTTTTCTCGGAAGAAGCCATCCATCAGAGAGGACAAACTTGGAGAGCGGCAAGGGGCAGGTATTGTTTTGGGTTGAAGGAGCGAGTGTCTGCAGCTTTCCTCGGGATTAAATTAGGGTTAGGGTTTCCTAACTTAATCATCCAATTGCTCGATCGAACGATCAATTTGGTCGGTGTTTTAGGGTTATGCTGTCCAAAGGAGAAGACGTTATTATTAGCATCGACAATTTATCCGAATTATTATATTATTGTATCATCACATGATGATAATAAGAGGGGAGAAAACTAAATGTACACGCATTTGTGCTCTTGACTTGCTTACACGCCTCCCTCGCCTCAAAAAGCACGTCTCCTAATGGGCGGGCCCACATGACTCAATCAATGCGTCCCAATGGGCTCGGGCTCGGGCTCGGGCTCGGGCTCGACGTTGGAGACTAAATCTAACTCCGATCGGATTCATTGATCGATACTATCAACATTCAAATTGAGATACTATATAACAGTGATTGATATCTACGAGTAGAAACCGCACACAAGAAGAAAGTAGCTCAGTTCAGCTTCGATCAGACTAGGGATTCTTTTGTTGAACTCAGTTGGAAGCATGAGAACACTGTGTTTTCCTCTCTCTCTCTCTCTCTCTCTCTCGAACTCAGTTGGAAGCATGAGAACACTGTGTTTTCCTCTCTCTCTCTCTCTCTCTCTCTCTCTCTCTCCCTATTCTTTTGTTGAACTCAGTTGGAAGCATGAGAACACTGTGTTTTCCTCTGTCTTTCTCTCTCTCTATTCTTTTGTTGAACTCAGTTGGAAGCATGAGTACACTGTGTTTTCCTCTCTTTCTCTCTCTCTCTCTCTCTCTCTCTCTCTCTCTCTCTCTCCCTATTCTTTTGTTGAACTCAGTTGGAAGCATGAGAACACTGTGTTTTCCTCTGTCTTTCTCTCTCTCTCTCTCTCTCTCTCTCTCTCTCTCTCTCTATTCTTTTGTTGAACTAAGTTGGAAGCATGAGAACACTGTGTTTTCCTCTGTGTTGGAAGCATGAGAACACACACACACACACTCTCTCTCTCTCTCTCTCTACCACTCTTCACTGACAACGCATGAGCGTATTGGCTACGAGCCTCCTTTGCATGGTAACCTTGGCAATCAAGTCCTCGACTCTTCGGTTGAGCTCCTCTGTAGGCATACCTTCTTCCTCCTCCTCCTCTTTGTCACGGTGGCTTCCTTCTCCTTCACTCCAGCTGCGGGACTTGGCTTCGCATCATGTGCTCGTCGTAAATGTCGGGCTGTGCAGAAGACTCGAAGAGCCTCGACTCCCCGACGAGGAAGATGATGATGACGTTGGAGACGACGAATATGAACTTGACCCGGCGACTAGGGTGCCCATGTGTGGAAGACAGACCAAGAAGAAGAACCTGAGAGAGGAGAAAATGGTGGGGAGCCAGTGGGGACTCGACATGAACAGACCAACCAGCACAACACGTAGCATGCAGTGGTTCCTGCTACATCTGCTCATATAACTCTGTCCATGGCTGCAAGAAAGAAGGAAGAAGATGAACTGGATATAGGGCAATGCAAGACCAAGGTTATAAAGGAAAGGGAAGGGAAGGTAAATTCCAATGGTGGGATTCTCACATCCCAGTATCTCCTGCTCATATTATTAGATCTCTTCAGAGAAGCCATGGATTGGTGTCTGCTTGGAGCCCCACTCATTCTCCTGTTCTAAGAAATGGAACAGCTCAAAGCATGAACAGCCTCCAAAATGGCCTTCAGAGTCATCATGGCTACATGGTATAAGAATGGAAGCTTTGAAGTATATGTCAACTCAAACCTTCTTTTCCTTGCGAAAAAGATGGGGGAAATGCAGAGTTCTGATAGAGACACACAAAGCTTTTGGTTTGGGTTGATCATAGCCTTTGCATGTCCGAAGCTACAGCTGCCGCGTGTGTGGATCACAAGAGAGAGAGAGAGAGAGAGAGAGAGAGAGAGAGAGAGAGATTAAGAGTGTATGAATCAATTGATTGAATCTCACTCTCATAATTACTTGATCTGAATATAGTTCATGAAGAAGGTAGCCTCATCTCCTACCCAATTTACTTTGACGCAATTGCACCATTTAATATGTCGATTGGCCTACTCAATCATAAAATTAAGTGCAAATATAATCAAGATCGAAGACGTTCGATCCATCTTCAAATATCCATAGTTTCAACATAATATCATCATCCATCTTCGGGTCGGGGTATTAAAAATGGTATCTAGATATTTCTCACAAATGCATGAAGAGGAACTCCAGTGGCAGCATTTGGTGGTGAATTTCCAGTCTTTGATTGATTTCTAGTTGTTGTCAGTGAGTCGAGTAGAACAAAGATTAATAAACATGACAATACTCTTTAACTAAATATTCGATTTGGAGAGAGAGAAAACAAGATTGTATTTGATTGGAATGCATTCGAAGCTGGTCACTCAAGACATACAACATTACATGGTGACACCATGAGTTGCCTGGAACACCTTGTTATAATACCCAGAAGAGCATGGGTTCACACCAACATCCATTTCCTTCTAAATCAGGCCGGATTACTACAACATTACACCAAAAAATATATAGCATACTTTTTTCGATGTGAGAAAACTTATTCATCACAGTTTGTTCAACTGGAATAACCAATCACATTGTCCAATCTGATGCTAAGAACACTAGAGTAGCAAAAGCCACATCGTTCATCGTGGCCACAGTTCAATACTGTGTTTCTTTGACTAAATGGTTCATCTCAGCATATAGAGAGATTCTCCGCATGAGACTTACATCGTTGTTCGCTCTTTTATCACTTCCATGAAATCATAGGTGGTGCTCACAAAACTAAGCAAGAAGCCAAAACATTGCACTCAGGTTATGATAGCATTATCCCTTGGCTTCTGATCGAGAGGTTTGCTTCCTGTTATGATGTATCGACCGAGGGACAAAAGCAAAGCCACGAGCATTACGATGACCAAAGCTTATGCTCGAAGGAGAAGAATCCGATGTGCTCAGCTTTGATACAGCAGAAACAAGATCATCCATTCTCTCAACTTCCATTTCTGTTTCCTTCCCCTCCTTGAGACTAGCCTTTTTTGGTCTATACTTCTGGTAAATTTGCTTCGAACTTTTCCTATCAACATCCATATCAGTATTGTTCGATGCCTCCTTTGGATAGCTAGCTTGCCTTCGTAGATGTTTTTGGCGTTGGTGCTTGGAAGGATGTGCCTTTTTGTAGAATTCAAATGTAGTAGGAAACTTGTGTTTGTCAACAAGGTGCTGCTGTCGACTCTTATAACTCTTCAACTTGATTCCACAGCCTTCGACCAAACATTCATACTGATTCATACATGATACTTTTACTTCAAAAAATCATACAAATGAGAAACATAATTATTTACATATCAATCATAATATTTTATGATCCATAAGTCTTAAGTTCAAGAAATATAACTGCAGTTAGTAGCTTCAAAATGACTAAGCAATAACAAGAAGGTATAAATGAAAACCATAAACTTGCAAGTTATTTTTCTGATGAGATAAGCATTAGGTCCTTCAGGAAGGAGAACGAAAGCTACCAAATAGGACACATTGCATGTTGCAGCAAAATACCAATGTGACAATATCAGAAACCAAAAGAAGTCTTCCCCCCTCAGGGCCAACAGGACAAGGCATCACAACTTGCTCGACAGGAGAAAGGAATCTCCTGTTACTGATGATTGAAAATTCATATATGTGATGTCTTTACTGACATTCAACTAACCTCAACTTACTATCAGGTGATTGAGAAAACTCCAATTGGATATAAGAAAGGCAACTTCTGTTCTACTCTTTACAATAAACAAGAATAGCATAGCACATTTATTTATAAACCGCAGCACACAACATCAAGCCAAAACCGGTCTATAAAAGAAATCCTGTCTTGTTGCCACTTTCCCCTTCTTTTAGATAATTCAACTATTTTTGGTATTGTTTCTAACAGCTATTTTAGAAGTTGAAATAGACTGTTAATGAGTCTATTCTGAGTGATGATTTCTGTCTAACAAATGGAAAATTCATATAGGTTAGATTCAAATTGATTTAGGGTCCCTTCCTGCTAATTCTTCTTAGTACTTGTGCTCTTTAGGTGCAATGCATTGAAAACAATGTTTCCTATTCAAAGATAATTATATTAACTACAACACAAGGAAGCTAAAGGCAGGATTAGATAGAGAAATAGGTAAAGTTTCAGGGTTGTTAAGTCTGTTTTTGGGGTACACATTGTTAATATCAGACTATAGGGACCTCAGCTTTAAGAAAAAAGTAAGTTTATATTCAAAACTGAAAATAGTCCTCTTATCTCAACTATTTTTCTACAGAAAAAATGTTTTTCCCTTCCCCTCCCTGATTTGCTCTGTCCCTTATCTAATAGCAGACATATTACTCTTTGCAATTTCAAGGGAACCTCAGGTTCAGTTGTCAACTGTACGCAAACGATAACTTGAGATAAAATCATGCAATTATCAGTAAGCATTTACACTTTTCCAACCACCTAGTCAAAGAACCTTTATAGAGTTCTTAACAACCATCACAAGTAACCCAACAGAGTAAAGCATTCATCCCATTCACATACTTCACTTAAATTAGATTGGCAAGGGTCAAACTTTGCTAAGAAGCAAGAACCTGATTATGAGAGCTTCTCAGATTAACAATGCACAATTCAACTATTAAATAACTTGAAATTAAGTAAAAAATTTAACATAATTAGTCCCTCTTCATTTTAAAATTTTGAACTTTCATTTTAAGAGCAATGCTTAGGTTTTCAAATTCTGAAATTAGATCCTGTGAGCTCACTGTTCTTCCTTTTTTTGTCAACAATGTTTTCGTTATGGTCTTGTTGTTGTGTAAGAACTATTTACAAAATCTATTCTTTCCTAGAAAAGCAGTGCACAATGATTTCTTTTCTTCCATTGCTACACATGACAGTAGGAACTTTTTGCTGTACTAAAGATAACAGAAAGGGACTTACCATCAGAAAACCGCGTGCAACTTTGGCCTGAAAGAATGAATCATGGGCTTCAGAGATATGTATACTAAGTAAACGTGATGTTGGGAAAACTCTCGAACACACCGAACATGAAGCAGTGTGACGAGCATGGTAGTGATCTTCAAAGTCCTCCAAACAATCTAATCGAGCAGCACAACCAACAATAGGGCAAAATACAGGCCTGCAATCAATAAGAAGTTAACCCACAATACATTGATTAATCGAAATGAGTAAAACTTTTCACGTTTCAGAAAAAGTAAATAACACTTTCTTTACTGAAGATATGAATCCTGATGCAGAAGTGCAAAACATTGCAGTTTTACTTCTGATCTACAAACATAGACAGGAGTTTGCTCTACATTAGCATGGTGAATGTGAAGTATTTACTTGTGAAGACAATTACTGAGTTCCATACCATTTCCACTAATATGGGATTGATTATATAAAAGACCCAAGATCCAGAACAAAGATTTATAGTTTGATGTCACGACAACAAGCTAGTGATGTGACAACAAGTTGGTACTACCTCACAGGGCAGATGGTGGATAAGCATACCTTTGGCATGGTATGAAGTCCCAAGCTCGACAACAACAGAAAAATATGGTGGTGGACAGACTGACATGAGAGGTACAAGCAATCCATGATTAGTAATATCTTATGGAAATTTAGTAGGATCAATTGTGATATGTAAAATTATCATCAGCCTCAACAAAGTTGGTTTCAAAATCCTATCCAAATGGAAGTTGCTTGTTAATCCAGGACAAGTTGATGGATAAAAAAAGGTTTGAAAATTGACATTTAAGCTCATGTAACTACAGAGGCACCCTCCAAAGTTCCATTTGAAACCTACATAAAATTATCAGGCAAAGGGCAGAATGTACCATGCCAAAAGTTATTGGTGCATGCCATGTGGACCTATTCTGAAATGGTAGCTGTTTTCGGCCTGTGTCATGAAATACACAACAACAATAACAATAACAACAAGAAACCGTACAGGAGTGGAAAATCACTAAGCTACATCTCATAGTATCTGATTGGATAAATCAGATAATTAAAGCAATGTATCCATATCAAAGTAAGGCAGCAAGACAAAAAATTTAATGGTTCAAATAAGATTGACCAGCAGGAACAGGACAAACACCATTGAGAACAATATATACTACTAGTACTACTACTAGGTTCAGTAAAGAAATCTGCGAACCTCAAAAATAAGATACTAGCAAAGAGTCACAGTAAAAAATATAAACAACTTATCATTAAATTCCAAGACTTGATCACAACAATGGCCAAATTATGCCAAGAAAATTTCAAAATATTCATAAACAATGTAGAAGTCTTTTGAGAAAAAAGTGCATACTCAGTGTTTGCAACTTCCATTTTCTGGAGCTGATATCTTTCATCTTCAGTTAGATCCAATGCTACCTAAAAGAATTATGAAGAGACACACAAAGAAAGAAAAACATGTTACATGTAAAAGTTAGATTGCGCTAGTGGCATCTTAAATCATGGATGAAATCAAGAAAAATATGCACACATGCTATTGAGTAACAAAATGTATGCATAAAAATAATCAAAACAAGTACTGGAAAGAAGCTAAATAGTCATCATCTCCTAGCCTTTTCCCATCTATGTAAAATCAAATAGTGCAAATTACATGGAGGACATTGACAAATTATTCTCCAATCCTTACCAACCAGATATGAACCTTCTAAGGCTTATTTTGAATTGGTGAAGATAAGCAAAGGCAGTCAAAGGGAAAATAAGGAGTGGAAAGATCTGCTCCATGATTGTGCATAGACTCATAAGCCTAGTCTCTGAAGACAGCAAATCTTATAGTGGAAAATCCTAAGTGATTACTGAACAACACATGATCTACTTACACTCAGTTGACAATGGATATTACTAAAGGTAAAAGTTTGGGCATCTGGAAAAAGTTATTTTTTACCTTGTTAAATATAATAAATGAAGAGTTGAAGCCCAATTTTACTATCAACAGACGAACAAGGCTGTCAAATGCTCATCTCATTCGTGTATTTGCCTGAACGAGATAGTCATGCTACCTGGAGAGTTCCTAATACACTGAAGCAAATCATCTAGGAAGATCTATTCTTCAGTTGTGATGCAAATAGTATGGGCTTTTCAAAGAGTTTGTACGGACTTATCTCCCTTTGTTTACACTTTAGCCCCTGTTCTTCTTCTGAACGGTTGATCTCCGCTATAAACACACGGGATTATTTGATCCCTACAATTCTGTAGGGATTTTCCCCCAAATTATAACTTGAATCGAATCGGTATTCAGATACAATGAATCGGTCAGATCCCGACCTTTACAAACCCTAAGATTAAAACTTTGCCATGAATCAACGAAAACAACAAACAGACATTGTGAGGGCTTCTGCATAAGAAATAAGCGTTAAAGAAAGCAAGGAGGACCGGGTAGAGCAGACAAAGAGAAGGAGAGGGCTTACCTGTTTGGCGAGGAGCTCGCGTTCGATATTCCCGGTGGAGAAGAAGGGGTCATCGGGCATAAGCCTTCGCCGTGATGCGATCCACCACCGGGACCCCAGCCCTAATTCCTCTCCGCCGCTTGATTCCATCGCCAGCGACTGCAGAAGGGTTTCGAGCTTCGAATTCGAATGGGCAGTGCGCGTCGAAGTCGGCCGTTCCGTCGCACGAGAACGCGATCGTTATATATATGCGCCTCCGATTCCCAACGTTTACATGTCCGTTACAAAATAATAATAATACGTAAAATATAAGATGGTTTTCTTAAAAAATACTATGATATTTTATAATATATATATCCCTTATTTTCTTTTTTAAAAAATAATATTTTTAATTTAAAAATATTTAAATTATCCCTCAATTTTTTTTTGTTTATTAGAGTATTTTGACTACCATAATAAAAATATTATAAATAATTTAAGTGGGGACTTCTAACCTCAATAAAACAAACTATAAACTTAAAAATATGCCATTATAATAGTTTATGAGTAATTACAATTAAAAATACATAATTTGATATTACTTATAATTTTTTTAAAATAATATTTTATTAGAAAAACCTGAGACAAACATTCGAATGCTGATTAAAAACAATATTGACAAAAAAAACTTTTAAGAGATATTTTAGGTATTTTATTAAATTAGGATTACTGTTTAGGAAATATCTTCTATAAAATAATTAAATATGAATATTCATATAAAAAAATATAAAATATATCTGTTAGGACAAATGACGATATATGATTTTCCTCAACAGAGTAAAGAGATTTCCTTGTATAGTTGAAAAATCTTATCTGCTATCAAATCCTCTAATCTAATATGCTACCATCAACACCTCACGCTAACCCATCAACTCTACTTTACCACCTTGGCTCCGCCTGACCAACAAAAAAAACCTTATTAATCCACATAATAGGGTTGTATGGCTAATGAGCTGACTTCATATCATCAACACTATTGGTTTCACATCGAAGAGATATGGATTTTACACGGTTGCCATGTCATTTTTCTATATTCAACACAGGTTTATTGCAATTACAATCAAACTTTATGCCCACATTATTATATGAATTGCACTATAAATAAGAATGCATAGGTATAACTAAAGAGAACAATTTATGTTTGATATATTCCATTAGACTAGTAAAATTTTAGAAGAATATTATCGATATAGTATTACAAGATTTTGAATACTATTTGGAGGAGTTTGCTTTCAGACCGGCTCAATAAAAGAATCAAGTTGAATTTAAATTAATTTTCAACTTGGATAATTAAAATTTATTATGATAATATCAAAACAAAAATATGATAAAAAAAATTATTCAAAAAGGTTGTGCCGACAAATATGATTGAATGTGTCGTAAAGAGGGTACCCGTGCAATAAATAAATGTCTTGGAAAGTTCAAAAGCAAACGCAATCCATTGTAAACATCCTAAGAAGTTACTGATCATATGATATGATACCTCACACACCATCAAGTGATGGAAAGGAGGAGCATGGTGCATGCATGACTCTTAATTAAATGATGACCTTTCAATATTTCAAGATAGATTTCGTTTTTTAAGCAAAAAAAAAAAAATTTGTTTTGAGTCCTCCAACGTTTTTATAGTTAGAAAGGTTTTAAGATATAATTTTGAATTCCATAATAAGTAAATTTTAGATAGGGTTAAAGGTGGACTTTAGCTCTATCATTTTTGGTAATGCACTATTTAAGTTTTTATAATTTACTCGTGTTTAAAATAATTTTTATATTTTTTAAAACATAACATATAAGTCTAAATTAATAGACGTTAGAGTTTTCTTACATTACAAACTCATAATAAACTATTAATATAATGACATATATAATTTAAGTAAAAAAATAGAGTCCATTTTAACCCTTGTGGTTTTTGTCATAAACCGTTTAGGCTCTTATATTTTAGTTTGTGTCTAAAATAACTTCTATATTTTTAAAAATATAGCATATAAGTCCCTCATGTTAAATTTGAGTTGACATATGTTAGAGTCTGAGTTCACATGTTGACTCACAATAAATCATTAATATAATAACATATATAATTTAAGTTAAAAAAGTATTTATCTTATCGAGGAAGAAGAAGCAATGGAGGTTGCAATGACAGATGAAGGTAGAGAGTCAAAAGTAAGAGAGGCCGGAGGCGAAGATAAAAGAGAGTTGAACCACCATGTCGCGATGGGTGCGAGCGTAGGAGAGTACGAAGTGAGAGGCAACGGGGGACGAAGATGCCCAAAATGAGGAAGAGAGATTAAGAGACCATTGCATTGCCAACGTTGGACTGGTCGATGCATATCCACTTGAGGTAGGACCGGAAGCTCCTGAACTTATCGTCAATGCGGGAGAAGCCACGTGTGTACAATGCCCTGTTAGGCAACAACGACTCATCTCACCATTGATGGTGATCTCAATTTTTTAATTTAAATTATATGTATTATTATATTAATAGTTTATTATAAGTCAGTATACCATGTAAGCAAACTCTAGCGTCTGTTAATGAGACTTAATAGGAGGGGCTTATATATATTAGTTATAGGTGCCCTACAAGTTAATCACATGAATGATGACACTTGTGACACGTTGCGATAATATCTTTACTTATTATTACTGGCATTTTATCACATATTAATTGGATGTATATTGTAATGTCTTTAAATCTGTGAAATAAGAATTGAATCATGATAAGATTATGATAATAAGACCGATTTATCTTTAAACACAGACCCTAAGTTATCATAGTCATAGGTTATTTAAGAATGACGTCGAGATAACCGGATAGACCGGTTCATTGTATACTCATTCATATAATGGAGGCGGTTGGTCTGATAGTCGCTTGTGTATAAACACTAGATGTATAGTGCAAGTGCTCATTGGAAAATGAGTTCACTGATTGATCTGCTTACAAAATATTATATGGTTAATGATACCTGATGTTAGATAACGATTCTGTAGTCTAAATTGTGTATCTGGTCCTTAAACTTGAGACACCAAAAATGTCTTATATGAGTACTCTATTCTTTGATGTTGGAGTTATAGGTTTGAAAGTTTCAGATCTGGTACAATTGATTCTCGAGAATAACAACTAACTTTACGAAGACGATTGAGTGTCAACAGAGGATCATCCACTCTCGGTATCGCGAGAGGAATATCCCATGTGTACTCATTCAAACAAAATCTCTAGCTAGGGTCGTTCGGATTAGAAAATCCGATTAGAGTGAGACTCAAATAAGATTTCATATGGGCCTAACATTACCATGCCCAATATATAATCTTTGAGATATTAGATGAATGAGGGGTTATAGACACATGATAACTAACGATAGATATGTTCAATGGAGTAGATCCCCTATATCATTTGGGGACTATGACATAGTAGCTCAGTACGAATATAGTCGATGAGTTGAGTGAATTATTATGAAGATAATAATTCACTATATCAAAAGGAGTTCTAATAGGATCGACTCACGGCCAACTCAGTATCAGACCTAAAGAGTCACACATATATGGTACATATTGCAACGAGCAGAGGTATAAATATGATGATTGGATAAGTGGATAAGATCCAATTTGATGATTGGATAGAGATCAAATTAGATGATTGGATAAGATCTAATTGAATAATCGAATATAGATCTAATGAGATTCATAGGCTAGAACTGTTGATGGTCGCCGCCTTGTGGTGTGCGTGGAGAGGGAGATCCTATAGCGATATGAGCATTATATCCCTTGTGTGGATCATCGCTAGAGAGGAGTACGCGAGTTCTCTTTCATCTCTTTCATCTATTCCGTTGAATCTGAAAATTTCGAGGATATACGATCTCCCCAAGTAACACTTCTCACACGATACATGTGATTTTTTGATTTTACAGTTTTCTCGTGCACCAATCGTCACACAACGACCAAGTACTTAAATTTGAAAAATCTGATTTTGTTTATTGTTTTCCGTTACGCATGAGATCCTGACTTTTGATTTCTTAGTAATATACTATGTTTTTAAAAATATATGTATTATTTTACATGTGAGCAAAACTATAAAAGCTTAAGTGACCAAAATCATATGAGCTAAAATAGATTTTTTTAAAATTTAAATTATATATATCATTATATTAATAATTTATTATGAGTTAACATGACACCTGAGTAATATTTGTTAACTCAGATTCACGTGAGAGACTTATATGTTATATTTTTAAAAATATAAGAGTTATTTTAGACACAAATAAATCATAAGGCCTTCCTCTTAAGGTACTGAACCACCAGCTCCTCGTCGGTGGGGTGGAACCTGAACCCAGGTGAGAGCCTCAGCACTCCATGCCCCGCAACAGCACCCGGCTTCCTGTCCATCTGCAACTCGAACCAGGAAACAGAGGAAAGAAACTACTGCACCCAGCAGCAACAACAACGACAGCGAGGTCTCTCTTTGTCGAGCTTAAGGTCGATTCATGCTTTTTCTTCGTCCGGTTAGCGGAAAGAAGGTGCAGGGAGCAAGTGGACAAGGAGGTGGAGAGGGCGAGAGCGTGGGTGGGGGTGGGGATGTGGGTGAGGGAGTGGTGGTGGTGGTGGTGGGCTTTATAGGAGAGGTTGCGGCCGCAAGGCGACGACTCCTGTGGCGTGAACCGGACTCAAACCTTTGACGCATCTTAAACAAATATAAAGAACATGTCTGGTGACAGCGATTCACATATCAAGTCATATGAAACTTCTCCTCTTAAGAGGATGAAGAAGAAGGAAACAGGGCAAAAAAGACTTCTTCCTCTTCTATATTTCTTGCTGCCAGAGCAATTCCAGGAGGAGAAGTAACTCCAACAACAAACCCCATCAAAACTCAAAGAGCTTCCTCCTCCTCCTCCTCTCTCTCTCTCTCTCTCTCTCTCTCTCTCTCTCTCTCTATATATATATATATATATATATATAGGATTAGTAGTAGGAAGACAAAAAAGAATCATTGATTAAAATGGAACTGGAGAATGCTTTCTTTAATTAGAAGAAGTCAAATTGAATAGACCAATGTGTCAAGAACTTTTTCCTTTTAATTATAGTAAAATATTGAAAAAAAATATTTGATGTAAATTAGCACATCAAATCAAACTAATGTTTCACATCGAAATAACAAAAAAAAAAAAGGAAAAGGGTGTGTTTTCTTTTTCTTCTTTTACGATCTGTCATTGACCAAATTACCCTCACCAAGTTTCATACTTTTAGGTGAGATTTCGCGACGACTGAAAGGACAATGTAGTCATTTCATGATTACGTCAGTCTTACGACAACTCCTTCTGGCCTGTGAGATAAAATCTTTGTATTTTTCTGTTATGACGAAACCATCCTCGGGCCATAAGATCCAATCGCTTGTGATAATATCTTTACTTATTATTACTGGCATTTTATTACATATTAATTGAATGTATATTGTAATGTCTTTAAATCTATGAAATAAGAATTGAATCATGATAAGATTATGATAATAAGACCGATTTATCTTTAAACGCAGACCCTAAGTTATTATAGTCATAGGTTATTTAAGAATGACATCGAGATAACCGGATAGACCGGTTCAATGTATACTCATTCATATAATGGAGGCGGTTGGTCTCATAGTCGCTTGTGTATAAACACTAGATGTATAGTGCAAGTGCTCATTGGAAAATGAGTTCACTGATTGATCCGCTTACAAAATACTATATGGTTAATGATACCTGATGTTAGACAACGATTCTGTAGTCTAAATTGTGTATCTGGTCCTTAAACTTGAGACACAAAAAATGTCTTATATGAGCACTTTATTCTTTGATGTTGGACTTATAGGTTTAAAAATTTTAGATCTGATACAATTGATTCTTGGGAATAATAACTAACTTTACGAAGACGATTGAGTGTCAACAGAGGATCATCCACTCTCGGTATCGCGAGAGAAATATCCCATGTATATTCGTTCAAACAAAATCTCTAGCCAGGGTCGTTCCGATTAGAGAATTCGATTAGAGCAAGACTCGAATAAGATTTTATATGGGTCTAACATTACCATGCCCAATATACAATATTTGAGATATTAGATGAATGAGGGATTATGGACACATGATAACTAATGATAGATATGTTCAATGGATTAGATCTACTGTACCATTTGGGTACTATGACATAGTAGCTCGGTACGAACATAGTCAATGAGTCGAGTGAATTATTATAAAGATAATAATTCACTATATCAGAAGGAGTTCTGATATGATCAACTCACGACCAACTCAATATCAGACCTAAAGAGTCACACACATATGGTAGATATTACGATGAGTAGAGGTATGAATACAAGATATCCACAGAGTCCCCAATTTGAATCATATCGATCAAATCAAACTGGATAAGTGGATAAGATCCAATTTGATGATTCGATAGAGATCAAATTAGAGATCTAATTGAATAATTGAATATAGATCTAATGAGATTCATAGGTAGAACTGTTGGTGGTCGCCGCCTTGCGGTGTGCGTGGAGAGGGAGATCCTATAGCGATATGAGCGTTACATTCCTTGTGTGGATCACCGCTAGAGAGGAGTATGCGAGTTCTCTTTCATCTATTCCATCGAATCTGAAAATTTCGGGGATATACGATCTCCCCAAGTAACACTTCTCACACGATATATGTGATTTTTTGATTTTTACAGTTTTCTCGTGCACCAATCGTCACACAACAACCAAGTACTTAACTTTGGGAAATCTGATTTTGTCTTTTGTTTTCCGTTGCGCATGAGATACTAACCCATGATTTCCCAATAATATATTATGTTTTTAAAAATATATGTATTATTTTACACGTGAGTAAAACTATAAAAACTTAAGTGATCCATGACCAAAATCATATGAGCTAAAATAGATCTTTTTTAAAATTTAAATTATATTTATTATTATATTAATAATTTATTATGAGTTAGCATAGTACGTGAGTAACTTTAACGTTTATTAACTCAGACTTCATGGAAGGAACTTATATGCTATATTTTTAAAAATATAAGAGTTATTTTAGACATAAATAAATCATAAGAGATTAAGTAGCCCATAACCAAAATCGCATGATTTAAAATAGATCTTAACCCTTTTAAATATATATTAAAAGATATAAATTTGAAGATAACTGAATGAGATACATCAGAATAATATTTTAGATATTAATTTTTATAGATAAATGAGTTATCATCACCCTATCAATATTTTAAATAAGAATATTATAAATATTTAAACTATTAATATTTATCATAATAATATTAGAGAAATGCAAACCTTCAAGTCATAAATAAAGTCATATTATTTTTGTGATTTACGAGGATACCCTCCTTTCCTGTTTACTACCATACCAAAGTAATGGTGACGAAGCAGTCAGCCTCGACTGCGGTGACCACACCCGCTCATGTCTGCGGTTTCCGATCTCAGCCACTCGTCCCGTTCTTCGTCCCTATAAATAATTAGTCCTCAATTGACTCACTCCCTCTCTTTCTGCTCATCCAGATTAAAAAACCCCTTTTTTTCGTCCCCCAAATGGCTTCCTCTGCGGCGGCGGCGGTGGCTGCTGCGGGAGCCGTGATCACCCCATCGAAGTCATCCCACCCGCCCTTCTCCGCTGCCTACCGCCTCCCCTTCCCCCTCCCCAAGCCCCTCCATTCACTCTCCACCCGCCACCCCCACGTCCGGCCCATCTCCGCCTCCGCGGACCGCCGCCAGCCCCCCTCCGCTGCCGCCCCCACTGCCGATGCCACGACCGCCCCTCTCCTCCGTAACTTCGCCCCGGATGAGCCCCGCAAGGGCGCCGACATCCTAGTCGAGGCCCTTGAGCGGGAGGGCGTCACCGACCTTTTCGCCTACCCCGGCGGCGCCTCCATGGAGATCCATCAGGCTCTCACCCGCTCGCCATCTATCACCAACCACCTCCTCCGGCACGAGCAGGGGGAGGTCTTCGCTGCCTCTGGATACGCCCGCTCCACTGGTCGCCCTGGCGTGTGCATCGCCACCTCCGGCCCTGGCGCCACCAATCTCGTCTCCGGTCTTGCCGATGCCCTCCTTGACTCCGTCCCTCTCGTCGCCATCACCGGCCAGGTCCCTCGCCGCATGATCGGCACCGACGCTTTCCAGGAGACCCCCATCGTTGAGGTCACCAGATCCATCACCAAGCACAACTACCTGGTCCTCAACGTTGATGACATTCCCCGCATCATTAAAGAAGCCTTCTTCGTAGCCACCACGGGCCGCCCTGGCCCGGTGCTCGTTGACATCCCCAAGGACATCCAGCAGCAGCTTGCCATCCCTGTATGGGACCCACCGCTCCGCCTTCCCGGCTACATCTCCCGCCTCCCCAGGCTTCCTGCACGCCCTCTGCTCGATCAGATCCTCCGCCTGGTGTCGGAATCCCGTCGCCCAGTCCTCTATGTTGGTGGTGGCTGCTTGAACTCTAGCGAGGAGCTTCATCGGTTTGCAGACCTTACTGGCATCCCCATTGCAAGTACCCTAATGGGTCTCGGGGCCTATCCCACCGATGCTGAGCTATCATTGAAGATGTTGGGAATGCATGGGACGGTCTATGCCAACTATGCCATCGATAAAGCTGATCTGTTGCTTGCATTTGGTGTAAGGTTTGATGACCGTGTGACTGGAAAGATTGAAGCTTTTGCTAGCAGAGCAAAGATTGTGCACATTGACATTGATCCGGCTGAGATCGGGAAGAACAAGCAGCCACACGTTTCAATCTGTGCTGATGTGAAGTTGGCGTTGCAGGGAATGAATGCATTGATGGAGGAGACTGAGATTTATCGAAAGTTTGACTTTTCGACCTGGAGAGAAGAACTGGACAAGCAGAAGAAGATATACCCATTAAACTATAAGACTTTTGGGGATCAGATTCCTCCCCAGTATGCAATTCAGGTGCTTGATGAGCTAACGAATGGGGAGGCAATCATTACTACTGGTGTTGGGCAGCACCAGATGTGGGCCGCACAATATTACTCATACAAGAGGGCACGGCAGTGGCTGACATCAGCCGGACTAGGTGCTATGGGTTTCGGTTTACCAGCAGCAGCTGGTGCAGCTGTTGGGAATCCAGGCGTTACTGTCGTGGACATTGATGGGGATGGTAGTTTCCAGATGAATGCTCAGGAACTGGCAATGATTCGGATTGAGAATCTTCCTGTCAAGATTATGGTGTTGAACAACCAGCATTTGGGCATGGTCGTGCAATGGGAAGATCGATTCTACCATAGAAACAGGGCACATACTTATCTGGGGAACCCAGCAAATGAGACTGAGGTATTCCCTGATTTCTTGAAAATCTCAGAGGGGTATGGCATACCTGCTGCTCGTGTCACGAAGAAGAGTGAGGTTAGAGAAGCAATCAGGAAGATGCTGGAAACATCGGGGCCTTACTTGTTGGATGTGATCGTGCCACATGAGGAACATGTGTTGCCTATGATTCCAAGTGGCGGTGCGTTTAAAGATATGATACTTGATGGAGATGGAAGAACACCATATTAGTGCTTTTTAAGATAGGTAATCAGTTCAGTTCTGTTGTGGCATTGAGTATCAGTTCTGTTCTGTCGTGGCTTGAACTATGTATTTAGGACACTATAGTACTATCTTTCCTGTTGGTATGATGAGTTTTTCTCTGGCTATGGTCATATCTATGAACTACGAAATGTTATAGTCATGTCTACGACCTACGAGGACTGGTCAATCTTTTTCTTCCGTCTTGTTGTGTGTTTTGATCATTAGTTATTACAAAGTTTGTTCGCTATCACTTATTTGGTATTGCTGGGTGTCCTTGTTGCATTTTCAGGGATTTTGTTTTATAAGCTTAAGAATAATTTCCTGCTTATGGCTTTTTTAAGTTCCATCATTCCATGAGAATATAGCTTCACTTTTTGCTTCCATTTCTTGTTTCTACTTAACTTGTTTACTTCAATATATCTGAAGCTTTTCTCCCTTGCCAATAGAAATGGTCACTGTAATGGTTTATATTTTAGCATGTATTTAATCTAATTCATGTGTACTAACCTAATCATGGAGCCAGGCTGTGCTCGTATGCACGCTGAGATTATTGAATGTGAAACCTGTGGAGGAAGTGCTTCTTTCCTTTCTTTTTTTACCTCAAAATTTCTTTTCATGCTATGTTTATTCTGTATCATTGTATTTCTTATATATTTTAAGATTTTAGAATGATTCTAAGAATGAATCATGCTTAAAGATTTTAGAATTAATCTAAGAATCAAAGGTGAGGTGCAGTAAATAATGGCCTAAGGAACAGGGGAACATTAAAAACAGAAAATCTTTGTTTATTTGCACTTTTGCAGAAAGTATGAATATGTGGATAAGGAGAGGACAGTGCGCAATATTTTCCTTTGGGCTTTACATCACAGCCTCAAATGAGTTATAGCTCATTTCATACTAGGTTTAAATTAAGCCATTTTGGTTCATATGGGGTAATTTAGTTCATTCAAGTCTGTGGATAGGTGTCTTTTTAGAAAGCATATCTAGGGATTCCTTTTTTTATTTGTTCAAATAGAACGATTGGTAAAAAAGAGTTAAAGTTGCATAGCAGAATTCTGCTGCTACATTTCAGCTAGTTAATTCCAGAAGTGAAAACTCAGTTCTTCTCACTCTTATTTCTTTTCAATTAATGTAATACATTTTTTTTTTATTTTGGACTGATATGCCTATCTTTGGTTTGTGGATTTAATCTTTTCCCGACTAGACAGCCTTCTCATCCAAAATTATTGTTTTGGACAGATCACGGAGTAGAATTCAGATCCTTGATTAGTATTAGTTTGATCTATTCAGTTCAGATAAGATGCATTAAATGAAGGTTGGACCAAGTCTTATCTTGTGATGCAAAGGCCAAGCCTCAAGTTTGTAGATATATTGCTGCTTTCTTTACCTCATGCTGTTGATTAAATTGTATAAGGTGTTCGATTGACATATTATATATTGCTAGAATGTACCATTAAAAGAAGCTAGGATTGCTAAATCTATGATCCACTGCTCTCTCTTCAAATATGTTTGCCCAAATGGTGTCTTTTACTGATGAAGGTACAAGATATTTCCTTTTTTCAGTGACAAATCTACTTGTTGAGACTTATGCAAGAACTGAATTGTTTTGGCCAACTGATAATTGTTTGCTTTTATATGGCCAGGATAGCAACATGATGAATCAGATCACAATAATATTGACAAATAGGGAGGGAATTGTGGGAGGTTAGAAGGGTAGTGAGGAAGAAGTATAAGGTTTTAAACTTGACAAACTTACCAGGAAATAAGGGCCCAGGAGCCACAAGAGCTCTTTTAATTCATTAGGAAAAATGCATGTGAATGTGAAAGTGCTTCAGGGCTTGGTGATTGCATATAGACATTTTTCTTCTTTAGACAGACAACTTGATGTAACTTGGTGTTGGACTGTCTTTTCTCATCTGAAGATTGAGGAGTCCTAATTGGAATTGTAATCTGGTGAAATAACTGGCTGCAAATTGCAGGTCATAGTTCCCTTCTTGCCACATCCTTGTCCTTTTCTCCTACCTGTGTCTCCCTGGCCTGCACTACTTATATCCATTCCCTTTTACTGATTACAATACACATGACCATATCTGTTGGAAATGATTAGTTAAGATGTCATACAAAGAAGGTTCTTGTAGCATGAAACAAAGATCTGTGACATGATCCTAAGCAGAGGTTGATTTTTTTTTTTTCCTGTGAATGTAATGGATTTAGTAAGAAGGGGATCCCTCTCTAGCTCAATAAGGGATCCCACAATTTCATGTTCTGCTGCACTAATGAGTAGCTCAAGATAAATTTAGGGATTTGAAAAATTACACTATAATTAGGGTGAAAATTTCACATGAGTAGGACAATATAGACATGCATACATATAATAGCATGCGTGCGTGTGTATATATATATATATATACTTGAATTAAGAGAAGTAGAGGCAAAACCACAGCAGACTTAGATAAGCAAAATCCTCCGTATAACAAAAAGGGAAATTTTAAATTTTTTTCCTTAGAAACCTCTAAACTTTGTTTATTACTTCAACTCTGTGTGTGTGTATATGTATATATATATATGTATATATATACATATATATGTATATATATATATATGTATGTATATATATGTATATATATATATATATATGTATATATATGTATATATATATATATATATATACACACACATATATATATATATACACACACATATATATATATATACACACATTGTATACATATATATATATATACACACATATATATATATATACACACATATATATATATATACACACACATATATATATATATACACATATATATGTATGTATGTACAAAATAAAAATAATCATAGTGTAGTATGCATGAGAACTTTTCAATGTTCTGAGACCTAAATCTGATCTTTGTAACTTTATGATTCTTTTCTATAACAAGTTTACCTAATAAAAACATGAAACTATTGAGAGACTAGACAGCATGTTTTTAACATCTGCACTGTGCATGGACAATCATGGAAGTATGACTTGGTCTTCTGCCTAAATGTTCAGTTGTTGCCAAAGAAATGGCATGTCCTAAGCATAACAGCTTTGATGTACACATAAAGAGTACATATAATATGTATCATTAAATATAATGCATGTCATCAGATAAATACGATATAATTAAAAAATATCCATGCTATGAGGATTTATCTATGTGATTATACATAGGATGAGCATTCAAATTATAAGTCGTAGTGTCGATAATGCCTTATAAGTTAGGCAGTCCAAAGCTAAAACAATTTGTAAGTGACACAAAAGGAATCTATGTCAAAATAGTTTGATTTAGGATCACTCTCATAATTTCATCATGGATTTAAAAGACAAAAAGTAATAATCAGAAATTACTAACACACACACATGAAAGACTCTTAAAAGTTCAAGTAACTGTTTATCAATCCCTCACTGAACTGGGTAACCTCTGGTTCCACACTGTAAGAACAAAGTTCAGAAACAGGCTGCAGGCTTATTCTTTTCACTGTCAGGTAAAGAGCCAAGGGGTTGATCTTACTATGGTTAGAGTAGCTTACTTGAATTAAGATAAAAATTTTGCTTCATTAACAACTGACTGAATGTTGCAGATGAGGATGATGGGTTCTACTTCAGCTATGAAATCATGTTTGGCTTTGACTGGTCTTCAGAACACAATTCAGCCTAGCTAGATATATTTTTTCAGCAAACTGTTGGATTTCAGAGGAAAAAACAGTTTGGGATTACAGATGTGAAGGAAGAATTCTGAAATATGATGCAACAATTTAGCCTGTGGAAATGATCTCTTCAACTTGTACCACTATGCCATCATTGCTGGAACCTTTTTATGTTCACCTTCCTAGCTCTCTGCAGCAATAGCTGAATTGGATAAGAAGGATGAATGAAGAGATTGGAGATCAAGATTGTGTGGCCTAGTTTGGTCTTAGTAGGATATGGATTTGGGTGGAAGTTCTGAGTTGAAATGTTCTTGGCCCCTCAATATATCTCCTCATCTGAAAGAAGCTGGCCTTTGGACCAGCTGATCATGATTGCCAGCATCCAGTTTTCCTTGAAAGCAACATCAGTTTTCCTTTTCTCTACCTCATTTTACCTTTTTACCAAAACTGGGCTTTGTCACCAATCTTTCTGAAGCTACAGACATGTAACCTATGAAAGCAACATCAGTTTTCCTTTGCTCTTCCTCATTTTACTTTCTTGAGTGTGTGGCTTCAGCTTTATTGTATTGGTTCAACCTGTTGCATGTTTTATGTTTCTGCTCTAGCATTGTATCATATTCTTAGGATGGATTACTTGTGATATATATTCAATCTCTTCCTAGATAAAAGTTCCAAGTTATTGAATTATATTCCCTTCTACAACCTTTTGAAATGGTTGACTGGTCTGTTCTTACAGGACTGATGACCAACACAATGTGTAGATATTTTGATGATTTATACTAGAATATATTCATCCCAAGATAATCGAAACTTGATATCTTAATGTAGCTGATAATTGTAGAAATTATTATGGGCATTCACTGACTAATACAATCGAGTGTCAAATGCTTTCTTCTTGGTGGAGATGAAGGAATACAAAGAGAATTAAGAGTGATGAAGGAATCTAAAGAGAACTCAAACCAAGTGATGTTAATGGAAGCAAGCATCCGATCGATTCATGAGAACAGTGTCAGAGCCCATCATCACAAGCAGTGTTGATCTCTACGTACATGAGCAATGAAGGAAAGCATGGAAGAGAAGCCACAGTTATGTCTGATCTCTATGTGCATCATCTTCCTCACTGGGAACCGGGCGGCGGTGGAGGAGCAGCATATCCCGGCCCGTCCAAACTCTGACCGCTGCCATCCTCCGAAAGCCCCTGGTGCCACATTGGCTGCCAAGCCTGCGCCGGCTGCTGCGCGTACATGGAGGGATCGATTCCGGCCACCGCAGGCTGCCCCATCATGACTCTTGGCGGCGCCGGCTGTCCCATGGGAGGATAGTAGTAGGGCACGCCGGCGGCCGCACCACCCACCCCGCCGCCTCCCGCCAGTCCGAGTCCCTCTTCCTTCACCTCCTCTCTCGGCACAATGTCGACGAGGAAGTCGAATATCTCGGTCTGCGAGATGGCCGCGGCGATGTCGTTCTTCTGCAGCGTGCGCCGCTTGTTCTCCTCCGCGTGGAGCCACGAGCGGATGGTGAGCTCGAGGATGAACAGCTCGCAGGCCTTGGCGAACAGTATGGGGGCCTCCGCCGATATCATCCGCACGTCCTCGTCGGCCTTCATGATCTTCTTGATCCGCGCCAGGGGGAGCTGGTGGTTCTTGAAGTCGGTGGCTTGCTCGATCTCCTGCCGCTGGTAGTTCCAGAACATCTGCAGCTGCTGGAGGAGATGATGGAAGGGCGCCTGTGGATACGAGTGCAGCTGCTGGTTGTCCATGCAACGAGCTCAACAATGGAGGGGGAGGAAAGAGAGGCAATCTTTGCCTCCGGAGTTGGATCTTTCGGCCTCTTTCTACCGGATAGCTTCTCCTTCCTCGGAGTGGCAGAGCTGGGCGACAAAGGTACGGAAGAATGGGTCAGCTTTAGCAATGGCGCCAGTGGTGCTTAGCATGAGTAGACCTCAGATTGCGGAGGTAGGGGATATAGTGATAGGGGAAACGGATAATGTCAGATGTGGACTGTCAAGAAACAAGGCGGCCTTATCCTGCATACCTTCTTTGTGTAGAGGTTGACTTGGGATGTTTTAGCTTTCCTTATTGGCTTGTTACTGAGGAAATCAAATGGAGAAAGAATTTGGAAATGAGAGAGAGAGAGAGAGAGAGAGATAGAGAGAGAGAGAGAGAGAGAGAGAGAGAGAGAGAGGAAAATGTCATAAATGATCAAAAATTGACATATATGTTTATTTTACAGTATCATTGCATATACTTCACATAGATAGAAGATATCATGCTAATTGTTGGCAGATATTATCTAGTAGATAATAGCAAATATGTTATATCTAGTAAGCAGATTTATGCATCAGCAGGCAGTCTTTTGACATGACAAGATTATAGCTCATTATTTCAAGAAGAACTCTCATTGAAGAGAACAAAGAAAATGGACTTTGCTCAGAAATGAATTTATCAGTTGAAACAGCCATATCCATGGAAAGTGAAGCTTCAGTGACCTCATTGTATGTGTTCAAGAGACTGGCCTCAAATCTAAATGTCAGGGAAGATGTTCATGGTGATGATTATGGTGATTTCAGATAAGGTTTGGCAGTGAGTGTGCCTGTGCTAATATGTGAGTCCTTCAAGACCACAAACCTGTATTGCAGAAATCAAATTCAATCAATCAGAAAAAAGATATCATCTCAGATTAAGATATATCTGATAACAAGTCATAGATGCTTAGAATCAAAGTTCTATACCAAAATGTCAATTGATGCATCATAATAAATATATTACAGAGCACAATACTCAAGCTGATACTTTCCAGAAGAAAAAGGAAGAAGAAGCACAGTTCTGGCCTGCATCGATCTCTCTTCCGGGAGAACCTGCAGCCAACTCTTATTGCACTTATCACAAGGAGGAAAGCATCTCTGTCTCAATGGCTAACCAAATACCCAACATTAAAAGAGCTTGAGATAGATGGCAAATTTTGATGCAGAAGACTATGTGCGAGCGCGCCCGTAAAGGTTGAGGTAGACGATTCTAGTCCTGTAAACAAGAATGAGGCTCAAGATAACTGCGATGACACAGAGTCCTGACATGATCAGTGAACTGAAGAAGAAACAGATGGACCCTTTGCATTTCAATGGTTCCTCCACATCGAGTAGAGCACCTTCCAACAGTCTACGAACTCGCAGCAATGAGCTGCGGATTCCGTGAGCTTGTTTCTCTGCTTCGTGGTCGTAAATTACACTGGCAATGAGGCCGGAGAAGATTAATGAACCAGCAGGATTAGCCACCGTAAGAAAATTGTACAGAGCTCCAAAGTTCTTCAAGCCAAACAGCTCCGATGCAGCAGCGGGGACTATAGCCCAGTGAGCTCCATATCCGAGTCCAATCAGCAAGGTTCCGATGTACATTGTTCCAGGCCAAGCCATGGCAAAGAATAAGTGTCCTATTGCCATTACAATCTGGAAACAAGCCAAAGCCACATGCCTTGGATATGCATGGTCCCTGATAAGAAACTACACACTGTCACTACTAAGAGATGAATAATCAATACCGAAAAGAAACCCAGAGTTCGATACGATGTCAAAACATGAATAATCAATACCAAAAAGATAAATTTGGCCAGCCAGTTATGTTAACTTTTAGAACAAGATACAGAAAAGAAAACGTAGATGGATTACTCGTGACATTCTTATGACATCCTTCAATATATACCAGAGATGGAGTTAATTTGCAGTGACTTATTCCTGTATCTGACTTAACTTTTCCTAATGCAATCACCAATCTAACATGACACAAGACAGATGCTTCCTCAATGGCTACAAGATCAACAAATAAACCTTCCCTAGGACTAAACCAAATTGGTAGATATCTGATTTCTTCATAAAGTGACAGTAAGATTCTTCAGAATCTTTGTGCAGAAACTTACTGGTGCCTCTAATTTCTTTGTAGATAAGAAGTCATTTCAACTATCATTTCAAATGAAAATTAGGTTGAACAAAACAATCATACCTCACGATAACCTCAGATAAATAGCCTCCACCTACTCGACCAAGAAAGTTCCAAATGCTGATCATGGAGACAAAAATATGAGCCTCGTCATAACCCAAAGACTCGCTCATCTGACCAAGATTGTCAATGACCGTCAACCCAGAGCCTGATCCCAGGAGAAGAGAGACAAACATGAGCCAAAAGTCTGCCTTTATCAGTGCCTGCATCAAGGTGAAGTCTTCTCCTCTGTGAGGGCCTCTCTTCTTCTTCACCCTGACTGCTCCATCAGCAGCAGCTTGGAACAGCTTTGCTTGCAAGTGAGCGATCCGCTTCTGCCTTTCTGATGCAGGAAGCAGGTCGACATCCTTGGGCTTTTCATCCTCAACCTCACTGAAAATGACCTCATTTTGTTCTGCAGATTTGCTTGACTCTCCATTTGAAGGTTCAGGCAACAGAAACTCTTGAACAGGAGAGACGACATCGAAATGGAAGGTCAGCAGCAAAGGAATGACAACAGGAACTATCAAGAGAAAGAGCAGCACCACCGTGAACACGATGATCACGGCGCGGCTGAGGTCAACCAGGTCTTCCAGCAGCATGACACCCATCAAGTAAGCAGCAAGGAGCAAGCAAATGCTGTAGACGAACATGAAACTAGATTGATCCGAAGGTCTCACTTGCCTGTGGCCACCGACGGGCCTGACAATAAACATCAAGGAGATGACCACCATCGATGGTCCAACCGCAACCATGAAGATCAAAGCGGCATGATCGGGTGTATGTATCATCGCAAAGATCTGCGTCAAGATTGCACCACTGAGACCAGCAAAGCCTTTCAATATGCCCACTATAGGGCCCCTGCTCTTAGGAAAGTTTTGTACACACGAAACCAGCGCAGCTGTGTTGAAGTACGTCTCTCCATTTGTCCCCACAAATATGAGAATGCACATCTGTGCACGAAGCAGAGAAGGATAAAGAAGGTTACTCGTAGAATTAACCCACTTTGAAGCTCTAAGCAACAGTATAACACATGATTACCATGCTGGAATGTTCAAAGAGATCGAACAACAACAGAAGATAAGTGATCAATGTTGCTGCTAAGTTACATGTTGGCACTGAACTTTGAACAGATGAATGCTGCTGACATTTCACTCGAGAGATGATGAAGAACAGTCATTTCAGTCATGCATGGGAATTGTCTAGATATCAAATGCAAGGAGGCTCTACTTCGAAATCAGATGATGCAGAGCACAGTGAAAACGTCATTAAGAAGGCAACAGATGGATGGAGAACCAACTATGATCGCGTATAAATCATGTTTTGAACAGGATTGCAATGAGCATTATACTAATTTGCAATAAACAAACCGAATGCTGCACTCAAACAAATCATGACTGTGGCAGAAAGACAATACCGAAGTGAATATGCGATAAAACTACAAAGGAAATAAATTTAATGTTCCCTTATTTCCCACAATAAAATAGCTTGTAAATCCCAAACACAGGTGTTTGTTTCAGATTCTTAAAGCTAAATGGACCAACACCCACTCGAATGAAGACTCACCTTTCTACATCCCCTCGATGAAGAGAATCATGATGTCCGCTAATAGCTTTCCAAGTGATTAGGTGCATTTGACCATGTGTGCATGAGAAGCAGTGCTCATTCTAATTTATGTGGAGTGCTCACAGTTCTTTAATCCTCTCAAAGAAACCATGAAAAGCAGATTGCTTCTCTGCAACTCAGAGAGGAACTACAAAATAGTCGAAAGAACTATTCTGAACAAAGTTATATTTGCATCTGAACAAGAGGAGATTGGCTATTCTAACAGTCATGGATCTCCCAACAATGTTTTTGGCAAAGCAAGAGATTAAGTTTCAATTTGCAGCGTGTTGCTTGGAAACTAAAAGAATCAAATAACATCAGTGAACAACTTGACCAAATGAAATGATGAAAACATCGATGAAAGAAGGTGGGAGAACTCCTTTATCTCAATCATTCACACCAAAACAACATAAAGAATCAGCGGGAGAACTCCTATGTAAAATCTCATTCAGGGGAAGTGCTATCCGAACGATAACCCACACACCAGGTCATGATTCATGAAATCGAAATCATGAACTTCGAATTCGTAGCTAATTCCAGTGATCCTCTCGATTTCTGATTCATTCAAGGAGCAGAAATGGCAAACAGCGACTGTTTGATGAAAATACCAACACCAAAACAAAAGAGTACGGAGGAAGAATCCACTCACCGCCCACAGTGGCAACACGGGGGCTCTTCCGGTCACGATGAGCCAAACCCAGCCGTAGCCCACGAAGTTCTGCAACACCCCGATTAGCAGCGCCGCCCAGAGCGGGAGGATCTCGCAGAGGCTCCCGGCGAGGAAGCCGATGCTGTCGCCCAGATCCTTGGCGACGCCGAGCCTCGCGATCTGGCGTTGGTTGTAGCCCAGGGAGCTCTTGATGACCGGCGACAGGCTGCCAAAGAGGTACCCGATCCCTGCGACGGCCTGCACCCACATTGCGGCCACGAACACGAGCCATCTGTTGTGCAACAACGTGCCCAGCCTCCCTCGCAGCTCACCCATCGCCTCCCGACCAAATCAAGATCGCAAAGTCCTCACCAAAGCTCGGATCTTTTCTCCCGACTTCCCGGTAGATGCGCCCGGAACGCAATCTAAAGGCCTCCCGTGCCTCTTTTACACCAGAAAAATATCAAATCTTGATTCAAGAAACCAAAGAAGGAACACTCGAAGTAGATTCTCCAAGTCAAATCAGATTTCCTCCCTTCCAAGAACCAAACTTTTCTGCTCTTGCAATTACATATGCATTAATTAGGGGGGATGATACCGATCAAAATTTTCTACGGTGGAGGGAGAAGCTTTCTTCCGGGGCCAACCCTACGGACGAAGCAGGGCACGGAACACGAACGCCGGTATCACACGCGGGGACGGTCGGGTCAGCGACCTGCATAGACTATTAACTTGTCAGCGTTGCAATCGAGCCTTGTGGATGTCCGGATGCGATGGCCAGCTGGGAACGACAGCCGCCCCGTGGAATGTTTCCCTGCCTGGATCGAGATCAGCGAACACCACCACTTCCCCTACCCATCTCTGCCATGTAGCCACCTAGTGACGTCATCATGGAACAGTACGGACGGACCCAGCCTGGTTCACCAATGGGAGGACACGCTTTCCTGAACGGTGCCTCGATGGAATGATCGACCACGCCAGAGCGCAGGGAGGCCGTGGCCGAGAAGAATAAGAGCACGCGGCATTATCCACTTACTAATATCGCATAATCATCATATTTATAATTTACATGCATATATTATTACTATTAGTAGTCTTCGAGAATTATAATAAAGCTAATTAGAGATTACCTTTGTAATTAGGTATCTCGATTCTTATATTTTTAAAAGTCATATTAATATCTCTATATTTACGAAACATTTAACTCCGTTATTTTATATAATTATTTTTTTTATATAAGGATCTTAATATTTTATTTTTATAAATATAAGGATCTCAATATAATTTTTGAAAATATATTAATTAAAATACTAAAAATAATTATTTATAAGAGATAATTGTTTCTTTTTTTTTTCTAGGGTTTTTCGACCACCCTTTTTGTTGATAGAGGTGCGGATGGAGCTGTGTTATCCACCATTGAAAGAGATATGGGTGAGCTGATTCCAAGTGTCAGCTCTCATGGATCAGCAGTTTGAGCCTTTCATTTAAAAGTCATGTGATGATGTATATATATATCCACATGATTTCTTCTTTCTATGTCAAAAATTGACATATAGACTTAGGAATCCAACATAAGTTGCAATCAGATTTGCTTCTTCATCACTCACACAATCTAAGAGGAGATTTTTGCATACGCGTACGTTGACCGAATTGGTTCGTTTAATGTATTATAACACCGACACATTAAACATAATAAATGAAATGGAGAAACTTACTTCATTTCTTACCGAAATCAAACACATGGATGTCGAAAGTCACAGCATTATTAGTGTTTATCATCTGTTCCGATGTCTTATCGATCAACCTTTTATTATATTCTAATAAATGCATCGTCATGATTTGGATGGTTTTGATGACTTGATAAAATGAATCACTATAATACAACCACACACTAAATGTAAAAAAATATTTAAATCATATAAAATTTGTTAATTATATTTATTAACGATAAGTTAATATCTCATCATCGTGCGAGCATGAAGTCTCATGAAAAATTATCTGTTTTAAGTGAATCCACATGACCTTCGTTGAGAAATTATCAGAATACTATTAGAAGAAAGGTAATGAGTCATTAACTTTTTTATTACACGATATTAATAAAAATATTTAGTCTCATGTTGATTGAGAAATAAGATAATCAAAGAACTTATAAATATAAAATTATATGGTCTCATCTAAAGTAAATAATTTTATAAAATATTAATTAAGATATAAATATTTTTATTTTATTTAATTATAACTATAATAATTTAAGTGAGAGAGATGATTTGATTTGATTTTATAGGTCGTTCCGACTCTTGTATGTACTGTGGTACCAACTTGTGGCATATTCGATCTTTAAGTAGATTGGCTCCCCAACTCATGTTGTCATGCCGCACAAGCAAAAACCAACTTTCAACACCCTCTCTCCCTCTTTGTCGTTACAAAGAGAGAGAGAGAGAGAGAGAGAGACGGGGCAAATCATAGCAGGCAGTGCTTTCATCAAACATAGCCCCGTTCATCACGCTGACGTCCCTAAACATCGAATCTTATTTTAAATCTTTGTCGGTACACGGCGACCTCAGAATATTAAATAAATCACGTGATTCATGAGTTGTTGCATATGACAGATCTTTCTTCGTGGACGCCACATGATAAAGAGACAGCCACCACACACAAATATATATATATATATATATATATATATATATACACATCAAGTCAGTTCTACAACTTTGATTGTCATGTATTGCATTATAAAAAGACCTTCCAAATGAGTTTTCGGAGATGAACACATTTACTTATACATCCGATGGAATTTTCGGAATCTCTTGTTAGAGTTTTATCGAGTATGTCTCTTAACATAATTTTTGTCCCCTGATAGATACCTCACCAGAATCTAAAAGTGGATCTAGATTCACTCTTCACCCTTACACATCAGACAAATAGAATTCGTCGCAACAATAACATTCCGATTCCGATTCGGGTAAAATCTATGAATGTCCAAACCGCTATCATCCCTACAGTTATCCCAATCTAATCCAAGGTTTAATCTGAATTAGTCTTGATAAACCAATAGCCCAGGTTTTGAGTTGGGCTGTAGAGGGGCCCATTCCACCCTCCAAAGTTCATACCTTGAGTGGCCGGCGAAACTTCATATTCCTTACGTACATCCAAAAAGGCTTCTAAGGTCTAAAATCAATAGTTTTCCTCGATATAATATTTGTTACATTAAACCTTAAAAAAAAAATATTTTTTATTTATATTATCTGATATTATTATTGTGTAATCGATGATAAAACCAACCAACGATCATTTCAAGTATGTTCTGAACGGATTGAATCCAAGAAAACTAAAAGGACAGGAAATGGTGCAGTGAGTACTGTGGGTGGTGACCTCGGTGCTGGGGTTTGGGATCTCCTCCTCCTGCTTTGATTCCGTGGCCATTAGCTTTCCACCTCCTTCTTACCCCTCTCCTCGGTTATCCCCTCGCCCCCATGTATATATATATATATATATATACATATACATGTACTTACGTTGAGGACATACAGCATCGGCGTTGGAGAAGAAGATCCAGAGCAGCCGCAGAGATGGCAGACTGGGGGCCGGTGTTCATGGCGGTGATACTGTTCATCCTTCTCTCCCCGGGCCTCTTGTTCCAGGTCCCCGGCAGGAGCCGCTTCATCGAGTTCGGCAACTTCCAGACCAGCGGCATCTCCATACTCGTCCACTCCATCATCTACTTCGGCCTCCTCGCCATCTTCCTCCTCGCCGTCCACGTCCACATGTACATCGGCTACTAGCTAGTCTAATTCCCCTTGATAGGATTGCAGACGCTTCCTCGTGCCTTGTTCCTCTTTGCTTGATGACCGCAGTGTGTGAGATCCTTGCTTCTGATGTCTTGTTTCTTCGAACGAGTGAGAATTCCTGGCCTTGCTTGTTCGAGTGCATGCAGTTCCTCACCATGAATGCTTGCAGGAAGTATCCGAACGAGAAACGTTGCGCACGCATAGCCAAATGGTGGAGCATCTCTTTTAGCGTCTAGTAGAAGCTAACGATCTCACTTCATGGCCTTTACCAACTTCAAATTAATATGAATGAATCTGATACTTTGCTTCTACTCATTTAAATAAGATAATGTAAAAGCAGCTTTTATTATTGATGTACGACTCGATTAATGAGATGACCACGTAATTTGCACTGCATAGAGGTATTCGATCGGTGGGCGTACGCTCTCATTCTTATCGTGCTCCGCTCCTGATGCAATCCTTCATGTCCTCATGGGTCGGATCCACTTAAGCTAGACTACTCTGCCTGGACCACCTCACCTTTCCCGTTACGTGGCATGATCGCGGTGGTTCGATCAGTGGACCCCAGCGGTCGGCCAGGTGGAGCCCGAAGATTCCGCTACAGGCGACGTTACGGGCTACCCACGATTTCCATCAGGGGCCCTACGACGACGAACGAAGTACACGTGGGTGGATGGCTGGCATCGATCACCGCTTAATTGGGATCTGACGGCTGCTGCATGCCGCGGATCGAGAAGTCGACGGTCAGGATCCGACACCAAGGGTGGCCCCCCCACTCGAAGTTTCCATTTGTGATTATAAAAAGGTGGTTTTCTTTGAGTAATTGTGTCTCGTTGTTACATAGAGGAGGAGGGAAGCGGGAGAGGGGTTAAGAACCCGTGTTCGTTCGGATCCTTGGAATCGGACACAGGCCGTGGAGATCGGTTTGGGGTGGGAGGGCGGCTTTGGTCGATTCCATCTCGCGCAGGTGCCCTTCGAGGAGTCTCGGTCTGGTACGTGGAATATGATTTTCCCGTGCTTTTAGGTCGAAACTCTTTTCCCCTTCATCTTTGATGCTTTCTTTGTCTGATCCTTGAATTTTGCTGGCCTCCGTCGATTTATACTCAGTCGTGTTATAATTGGTGACAGATGGTGTTCGATTCCCGTTTCCTATGGATTCCTAGTTCTTGAATTATATTTTTCTTGAGTTTTTGGTGCGGATGGAGGCATTTGAGTTGGTGTAGGGTTCTGGACTTTGTTTCTCTTCTTGAAGATTACAGTTTTAAGGACTCTCAGTTTGCGCTTAATATTCGGAAAATATTGAAGTTATAATTGTCTTCGATGTCAATAGACTGTTTGGATTGGTTATTGTGAATTTTATCGTCTATTTTACTTTGCAACTTCAACAGGAAATGTTTTTAGTTTCCTTAGAAACTAAGGATATATCATAATCGTGTAACCTTTTAAGCCAATTCACACTATAGTGGGAAATCACTGGAATCCCCATACTCTTCGAAGATCGTTTCACCCCCTCATAATTTAGATGATTCAAAGCATCCATATTTCAGCCCGCCCCGATGATGACTCTTGGGCGGTCAAGCTTCTAGTAAAAGCGCTTACCAGTTGTTGAGAAAGGAGGACCATAAAGATGAAGATGATTGGCCTTGATGGAGGGTTATGTGGAGCCTAAATGTCTATCTCAAAACCAAAATATTAATTTGGAAACTTTTGCTCAATAGATTGCCTACATCTAGTTACATCTCCGGAATCCTCCATGCTCAAATTGACAGCTGTCATGTTTGCAAGCATTACTCTGTCTCTCCTAGGCATGTTTTTTCTTTGAATGTGATCTTGCTCAAGAATCCTGGGCAATCGCTCAAAATCACCTACGACCCAATTTCACACTCCTTGGTACCTGGCATCAAAGCTCCATCCTTCCAACCTTATTCCAAATTATGATCTTTGAAGTATTATTGGCCTTTCACTTTGGCATCTTTGGTTAAATCGCAACTCCTTTTGCAACCTTCAAGCCAAAACTTCTTCATTATGGAGGAAGGTGGTGATTTCCACCAATGACCTCATTCAATTCAACAAGAGATGCGAGGGGAACTTGTCCATCAACACTATAACCACTTCCACCCTTCCGCTGCATGATTCTGTTCTCGAATGCGATGGAGCTTTTTTACCTAACCAACACGGTGCAGGCTATGGATATACTATTTGGTATGTACAAGGCAATTTGATTGCGGCTGGATGTTCTCCATGTTTTGTCGCTTCCTCCACTCAAGCCGAAGGTGTTGCCATCCTTAAGGGGCTCCAACGAGCTTAAACGCTTGATCTTTGATGCCTTTTGATCCTCTCTGACTCTATGAACTGCATCAACTATGTTTCTAATGTAATCGAGGTACCTTGGTGCCTATCTTCTCTCTTTCGGTACATTTTGTTTGTAGCCAAGGAGGTCATCGTTGTTAGTTTCTGTCACATTCCCTGTAGCTCTAACAGTGAAGCTCACTTTCTAGCATCTCGGGGCCTCACCAACGTCTAGGAATCACCCTCTATCAATGTCTCTCCTCTCCCCATTAGATCTGTAATCACTTTTTTTGAGTAACGCATATCTTTTATTTGAAAAAAAAAAATCATAGTATGGTGAAACGACTAGTTGTAGATACTAGTAATATGTGTTGATACTTGATAGTATCTTTATATTTGGAATTAATATGATTGTATCAAGAGAATCATGTAGTATTTACAGTGAGGTTGATCTGGCCATTATTGTATTTTGGGAAGTTCACTCTGAGACTAGCCTTTTCCAAATCCAGATTTATTGTGATAAATCAGGTCTTTTAATTTGAACCAGAAATTCACTCAAGGAAAAGCTAGATTGAACCAGGCTAAGAGTGCGTCAGCCAGGTTAGGCACCTAGTTGTCTCTTACTAGGAAGTTTGGTTGGTACAGCTTAGTCGGCAAAATTAAGTGACCAAATGATTAGTTGATTCTTGTGGTATCTGTTTTGCTTCACTAATTTGGTTGTTTATTAGTTTTTTGAGTTCTGTATAGTCTTGTATATTGTTAGCATATTGTAATGGACATACTGTTGTGTTTTTCAGATATGGCATTGGGTTTTGTGTATATCAGCCTTTGAAGATATAGAAAGAGTTGGAAATGTTGATTGTATGCATAATATTTTTTAATGTCCCATCTTACATAAGTTGGAATACTTCTCCAGCTAAGTATTATTAACATATATTCTCTTTTATTTATTTATTGCAGATCAAAGTGAGGCCAATAGTTTGTAAGAAGAAATCAGAAACTTATGGTTTGGTCTCTTGAACTAAAGTATTCCCAAATTATTGGTAATTAAGACCTGATGGTGGAAAAATGAATTCTATAGGAAGACTAGGGTCTATGACAGATACCTCCAATGTAATTTTGATTTTTTCAGAGCTGTTATCCTAATTCACTTAAGGTGCTGGGAGCCTTTATTGAATTGCATTCGGGAAGAATTGCTCCTCAGGAACATAATGTGGTTAAGTCTCTTCCTCGATTACAGCATTCCCTTGTGCAGCTTCGTTTTTTAACCTTCACATGCATGAATTTGAACTTTGACCTGCAACTTGGAAGTTAAGAAGCATAATTGCTTTCTTTATCATAGACCACATATATATAATACTATTAGGTCACCAAAAGGAATGGATGCTTTTGAAGAGAGCTTTTGGTGGGGTAAACATTCTTCTGGTATGGCAGAGTTCTGGAGTTCTCTTGGTGTCTATTTAATATCTGCATTTATTGGGATTTTGTCTTTGGTTTACTTGTTGACCGTATGGCGGCGGACTCTCAGTTTAAACTGGATGAAGGCTATAGCCAGGACAAGGAAGCGTAGAAAAGCAAAGCATAAGGTTCCAGGTGTTGCTCATAGTTGGAGCGCAGAATCTGGTTCTCATGCGAAAGGTCTAAAATGTTGTGTGTGCTTGGAGGATGTGGTACCACCTCAACCTCTTGGACAGATGATGACTACGAATAGTTCAGTATACCTGTGTGATGTTTGTGGCGCTGCTGCACACTTGGCATGCTCTTCAAAGGCACACCAAGATTGCAAATGTGTCTCCATGATAGGTTATAAACATGTAATCCACCAATGGACTGTACAATGGACAGAAGCAGCTGATCAAACTGAAGAAACTCCTTGCTGCAGTTATTGTGAAGAGCCTTGCAGTGGATCTTTTCTTAGTGGCTCTCCAGTTTGGTGTTGTATGTGGTGCCAACACCCCGTACATGTGGATTGTCACATAAATATGGCTAATGAAACAGGTGATATTTGTGACCTAGGACCATTTAGGCGCCTTATCTTGTCACCACTCTTTGTGAAGGACTTGAGCAAGACTGAAAAAAGTGGTTTCCTGAGCTCTATAACACATGGGGCAAATGAACTGGCATCTACTGTACGGGGACATATTATGAATCAGACTAAAAAGTACAAGCATGACATGGAAATTTCTGTTGATTCTGCTGATAACAATAGTACAAATGGCTCATCTAAGGATAGCATAGCAGATTCTCACTCAGTGTCTAAGGGCTCCCTTGGTAATGGTGAACATTGTAATGGAGTCACTGAAGCTGGGAATCGCCATCAAGGTGGTGATAGTGATCATGAAGATGTGATGAAGGCGGAGCCGAGAAGAAGTGCCTCATTTACTAAAAAAAAAGATTATCATAATCTGGTGAACAACCAAAAATATGAATTCGTCGACATACCTTCTGATGCCAGACCACTACTTGTTTTCATTAATAAGAAAAGTGGTGCACAACGTGGTGACTCATTGAGACGTAGGCTGCACATTCTTTTGAACCCTGTACAGGTTAGTTGTTAGAATGGTTTGATATAACAATGTTATCCGCTCCCTGATTCTAATTTTTTTCTTTTTAAATCATCCTTTCAACAGTGAGTTATTGAGAATTATATCATGCTGCAGTTTTGCAATTTTTAGCTGCTATTGAGCTTCCTGTACACTATGGTGCAGACTAGGTGTAATTTATAAATTTTGTATTGACTTTGATCATTGCTTTATGTTCCAACAAGAAAAGAGAAAGAAAAGCTTATTTGTTTTTTGGTGACCCCTTTTGTAATTTTTTTCCTCTTTAATGCAAATCTACCTTGCGTTTTGTTGTTTCAGTTCTTTGCCAGAATCATATTTATTTAATATTTACATGTAAAACATTTTAATTCAATGATGGTCCACAAAAACATTATTCTGTTTCTTCTTGATAGCTGACCATTGGTTTGGTAATTGAATTTCTACTTCATTTTGCTTATGCATGCAAAAGCTTCAATTTATTGGTATGTTTGAGTTTTGTTCCATTTTATGTTATCTTAACCTTTAATATGTAAATATCATTTTATTCCACTGACTTTTTGAATCTTTGACTATTTATTGACCTTCTTAATCAATCTAAATCCGGAGGGTGCTTTTTTCAAGAAATCAGATAAAATTGTTTCAACTAGCTAAATAAATTAAAGCATCATTTTTGGATTGGTCACAACAGCTATTAGGTTATCTGACTCGGCAATGGTGATAAAACGGCATGTGATCTGGGTTAGTTCAGTCTTAGTTATTTGAATAAACTGCCTTGATGACACCCTTTGTTAAATTATGACATTTGTCAGTTTAAACCTTTTATTTCCATTTAGGACGTTTAACACTAAATTGGATATTATCTAAGGCTTGGGACCTACGCCAAATACTTTTCAGCCATTATTTGGACTGATAGATCGATGGGTGTAACTCAGGTGAAAAAAATATGAATGGAGCTCATCATAATGATTGAGTTGAATGAAATTATCAGACTTTGTGAATAATTCAAAAAGAAGGAAGACAATTAATATTAATATCAGAAAGAAACTAAGTTACTAAATAGCCAAATTTTCTCCCCCAGATTTGCCTTTTTATTTCTTGTTTAGTTCTCCTATATCACAAAGAGGTGGTTGAGATTTCTGTAATCAATGATTCTGGCATTGTGAAACTTCTTACTTTAAACCCTGTCAATCCCCGATCCCCAAGTCCCATATCTGTTTTCCTTTGGTTCCTTTTTGTTGCGTCAAAGGTAGATTGTGTTTCTAGATTTTTACCTGCTTACACACTTACCTTGACAGATGAAGTAGCATTGTCTCTGCTAATGGTTGTTATATCTTTCCTACTATTTTTCCAGGTCTTTGAGTTGAGTTCGACAAATGGGCCAGAGGCAGGATTATCTTTATTCAGAAAGGTACCCCACTTTAGGATACTTGTATGTGGTGGAGATGGTACAGTTGGTTGGGTGCTTGATGCCATAGACAAACAAAACTATGAATCACCTCCACCTGTTGCAATTCTTCCAGCTGGCACAGGCAATGATCTTGCAAGAGTTTTGTCCTGGGGAGGTGGTCTTGGGGCTATCCAAAGACAAGGAGGTCTATGCACAGTTTTGCACCACATAGAGCATGCTGCAGTCACCATTCTTGATAGGTGGAAGATAACAATAGAAGATTTGCAATCTAAGCATGTCCATCCCCCGAAATTTATGAATAACTATCTAGGTATGCAATGCAAAGTATACAGTGCAAGATTTCCTATGGTCCTTTGAATAGACCAATAACTTATTCTTATATATTTACAGGGATTGGATGTGATGCAAAGGTTGCCCTAGACATTCATAATCTTCGTGAAGAAAACCCTGAAAAGTTTTTCAATCAGGTATCTATTTTTGTCATTTTTTCCCCTACAAATTTTTGTTTGAACAGTGAAAATTCTTGTGTCTGGGAGTTCCGTAATGATGTGAAATTCCACTAAAAGAATCCTTCACCACTTGCCAAATCCAACTCATAGTAGCTAAACAACTTCTCTAACCCATATTATATATCTGTGGAGGACTGTCAAGCACCGATCAGACTCAAACTGCACCTATTGAACTCCTAATATTAAAATGCTAATTTAAAGCCACTAGGTTTTTTTGACGAGGCTGGGTAGCTTATCTCTCAGTTGTTGTTGAAGTAGTTGAGTCTTTTTTATTCTAAATCTTTTCTGGATCGAGCTATTATCTGTTTTAGGTGAAATTTCTCGTTCCTTTTCTTACTTCAGTTAGGTTTCCTTAAAATGAAAATCCCATCAGGCACCAATTAGACTCAAACTGCACCTATAGAGCTCCTTCTACTATTAAAATGCTAATTTAAAGTCACTAGGTTTTTTATGAGGAGGCTTGGCAGCTTCTCTCAGTTGTTGTTAAAGTAGTTTAGTCTTTTTTATTCTAAATCTTTTCTGGATCGAGCTGTTATCTATTTTAGGTGAGATTTCTCCTCCCTTTTCTTACTTAAGTTAGGTATCCTTAAAATGAAAAAACCATTTTCAGGCTAGCCCAGACTGCTGCCTGCTACAGTTGCTAGAATTGGAGCCAGTGCGTGCTGTATAAGGCTGCACTAAGCCTGATTGGGCCTCTAGCTCCAAGATGACCAACTAAGGTGGGGCTGTTACATATGGGCCCATGACATGGTGGTGCATGTAGCCTACAGCTAGCTCTGCACTAAATGTGATTAGGGACTTTTCTGTTCCTTTTATAACTTTTCTTCTGTTCCTTTTATGTCACAAAATTCGATGAATAGTTACCTCTGAAGTTAATTGTGGTCTCAAACTGGTTGGTACTTTATAAAGCTTGAACTGGAAATAAGAAAATTTTGGATGACATTTGAAAACATGTTCTCGAGCTTTCTGTTTTTTAGGCAGATGAAATTATTGCTTTAGCTGCTCAAAGTTTGGTAGTAACTTCTGATGGATGGAGTGGTAGCTTTTAACCGCTCAAAGCTAGGATCGGGAACTGATCTGAGCTTCTTGGCTCTTTATTTTGGCTACCATTACAAACCATATAATATGTTGATACGCACAAAGCAGCAAATGAAGAATGGTGTGCGATTTGGTTTAGTACTAGAAGGATTCCATGTGGGACTGCAGCAGCTCATGAGAATCAGCTCTGAGTTAGTGCAGATAGTGGGCTTGATGTGAGTTGGAAATTTTAGTCATACGTACAGAAAGAACTGCATGTTACATGCCAATCTGGTTCGGGCTTCTACCACTGTGGTTGCATGCCCACCTTCCAGAGTTCATTGAAGGACATGATTCCAGCATAAGATTTTAGAGTGATGTAGTTGTGATTGAAAGATGTTTGCACACAATCCTCGAGTAGCGGTTGGGGTCAATCTAGAGAGTAGGGTTTTAAATGCTTTACATGGGAATTGTATTGCAAGATTGCTTAAAAGTATATAATCATAAATTCATTTTGTAGCAGCAACAAGCAAAATTTAACTGGTATCTTTATCCATTTGCCTACCTTCCTAATAATAATATTAAAGTTATTCATGTTTTATGTAGCAGCATAATAGAGCCTCAACTCCTATGTTTTGTCAGCTAACATTGAAAAATTGGATTTAATTTGCTGATCTCTTATGATGTTATTTATTTTGATTTTGTGGTTTTACATGATTTAGCAGCTCAAGGTTTTATCTTGGCTTGACTGCAGTTCCTAAATAAGATGCTTTATGCAAGAGAAGGTGCAAAGAACATCATGGACAGGACATTCGCAGACCTACCTTGGCAGATCAGATTAGAGGTTGATGGAGTTGAAATAGAGGTTCCTGAGGTATGAGTTATCCTGTAAGATGTGTGTTAATCATGGTAAAGTTTAAATCAAGCTATCACATCCTAGAAGTGGATGCCACAAATAACTAATGTGTATCTTTACATAAGTACATTGGAGTGTGGTATCGTCTTGATGACTATCATATGCCTTTAGATTTTTTCTTTTTGCTTGAAGGTGTTATAGTGCCTGTGTGTCTACTATATCTCAAAATCATGTGTAGGTAGGGATGACTCTACTGTAACCTGTGTGTACACTTTTCCTTGCATGTACTTGTGTCCAAATCAGTTCTTGCAACCTTGCTTTTTCTTTCTTGTCTTTAAGGCTGCTTACTTTTGACCTCAATTTCACTAATAGTGTCCTGTGCTTAATATTTGTTTGAACTAAGTTCATTGGATGGCCTTTCTTCTCATTCCATGTTGCTTCATGTACTTCATGCAAAATGCTGAATGTACTGAATATCTGCAGGACGCAGAAGGAATACTTGTTGCAAACATTGGAAGTTATATGGGAGGTGTTGACTTATGGCAAAATGAGGAGGACAACAATGACAATTTTGATCCTCAGTCAATGCATGACAAGATGATAGAAGTTGTCAGTATCAGCGGGACTTGGCATCTGGGGACGCTTCAGGTAGATAGCTGAATTATGTCTTTTCTCTTTTTTTCCCTTAGCGGAATTATAGTTTAATCACGGAGGCATATAAAGCTAAAATTGTTGTTCGTTAACTTTTGTTAAAAAAAAAAAACTTTTGTTTTGTTTTTCCTTAGCTGAATTCTAACTTAATCACGTTGGCATATAAAGCTAGATTTGTTGTTCATGAACTGTAGTCTAGTGATACTTAACATAGTATAATTTATTTTAAATGGGAGTCAAAATCTGAAAATTCTCATGTGGTACTAGGTTGGGCTTTCTCGAGCTCGGAGACTAGCACAAGGCCAGCTAATTAAGATTCAGTTATTTGTTCCATTCCCTGTTCAAGTTGATGGGGAGCCTTGGATTCAGCAGCCATGCACATTAGCAATATCTCATCATGGCCAGGTTTCATACCTACCTCCATATTTTGTGCCATTATTATACTAATACTCAATATATTCCCCTTTCATGTTGTACTTGTTTGAGTGCTTAGGCTTTCATGTTGAAGAGAGTATCAGAGGAGCCGCTTGGTCATGCCGCTGCAATAATAACCGATGTGCTAGAGAATGCTGAAAGCAGCCATGTGATCACTGCCTCACAGAAACGGGCCCTTCTACAGGAGATGGCACTAAGGCTTTCATAGTACCTGGGCAAATATCGATGGCTATTGGACACCTTAATATCCTTTCCTCCATGAAGTTGAAATCATAAATCATACTGTGGTTTTTGTAGATATCAGAAAATTCTTGTACATTATACATAACATCTTTGTTCTTTAGTTTGTATGTTTTCTTTATACGTGTCACTTACAGCTGCCTATAATTAGTATCATGGAGGCTTGACATTGGATCTATGTCCATTTCCTCCTTATGCTTGTGGGCTCGTTGCAGAGTCCATGTGAAATTGTATTTTACAGTTCAAAACTTCTAAGACTTGATACTGTCTTTTCCATGCTATGTTTCATAAAGAATTATTCAGTGAAATTTTTGGAAAAGGTGCAAATGCTTTGCTGTGGTCTATGTGCATAAACTAAAGCAAGAGATCACGAAAATGGAAGATGATACAGCTAGAAGCATAGGAGTTGAAGGGAAACACAGAAAGAAGGGACAGCAACCTGTAGTATGCCTTGGCAACAGTGTACAAGGAGAAACATCTTGTTTGTTAATAGTTTGGACAAGGTTGTATATTTCTACTTGCTTTCCTCTCATGTTCTTCAGTGCGTTGGTAGTTTTTCTGTGTGTAGAACTGATGCAAATTTATGTTGATCTTCATGCATCAGGGCCCCGGCAGAGGTCTGGTTTAAGCTGACCGTCGTCTTCGGAAGGCCCTCTTGAGCTTCTTCCAGATCTTTGGGACAATCCCTCTGCTCTGTCCCGCATGGCTGGAAGAGGTATGTCCGTTCTCTGGTTCTGGTCCTGCAACCTGCTTCAGTTTCTTGCTCTTCTTCCTGTAAAACTTCTTCAGCAGGTTCGGGCTCCGGTAGGGTGAACAACCATGCTGGGCTGCGTGCAGGGTCCTGTCGATCTGGTTCACCACTGCCTTGAGCTCCAACGAGTCGTACAGGTTGCTGCTCTGCGTCTTCCGGTGATTCGGTGTCCACCGGGGCGTCAAGGCATGGCCGAGGAGGCTGATCATGGTTCGGAGCTCATGCCAGTCGAAGAGGGAGGTGGTGGCTTGGTCTCTCTGTCCTGGCGACTGCAACTGGATCAAGGTTGTCGATGACCTCGGTGGCGTGGGTGATGCTCTTTCCATCTGCAAGAGAAGATATTGAGGTGTGGATGTTCACTTCTCGCTCGACTGATTGCAGGTAAATCGTTTCGGGTTCTATGCATACCAAACAAGAGGATGAATTGAATTGGATATTCAACATAAATTCCAAGACAACAAGACAGACGAAGCCACCAGGTATTTCGATGTGATCAAGATCGAGTCTCGAAACGATTGTTTCAAGACAAAAGATTGGGTAAGGATGGTTTTCTTATTTAAGCCAATTGTGCGTAGCCAGTGAGAGTGTCTTTATTAATGGTCGTCTCGAGTTATAGACCGACGTCAGTCAGGAAAACTATGTAGGGCCGTCGGATATCAGAATCGCGTCGCTCGCGCGATGATGATCTTTACATCTCGATCGTTTATGACTCATCGGACGGTACACCCAAAATCACAATAATGCGATGTTCCCCTATAAGTAATTTTCATACTAAAATCATTTATGAATGAGCTATAAGTTTTATCTTTGTATGCACACGAGTTGAAATCACACAGTTAAACTGTTCATCAATTTAAGATCGTTTCTTCATTTACAGTATACAAAATGATAAAACTAAGATCCATAATTTAGTAAAATGAAGTGTGAAAACATGAAATTTAGGCGACTCTGATTTTTATTTGATGTTTATAATTGCATGTAAATGAGCCGTAAATTGTAAATCAATTTTAGGTGCTTATCTCATATTTTAATTTTAAAATACCAAATGATGGGGGAAAAAAAGAAGAAGTAAAGTTCGAAGGTTTGGTAAAAATGGTTAAAATTTAGACCTTTTTCATTCTTAGATAAGACTTATAATAGAGACATATGTGTTTAAAATTTTGTTTATAACATTTTAACTTATTTCAAATTTAATCGAACTTTATATCAATTTAAAACATTGTTTGGCTTTATATGTTGCAATTTAAAATTTAAATACTAAATAGAAAAAAAATGAATTCAAATTGGTAATATTACTTGAAAGTCATGAGAATCTTACATGAAGATTTGAATCAATTGATCAATTGCATTGTTTAATGCTAGTATTAATTATTATGAGATACAGATGGAAAATTATTAATTGACCATTAGCTCAACAAGGCACGAGTGCATTAAAATCATAAACTGGTAATTATTATGTAATGACATTTACTGAAGGAAGAATCTTATTCCAAACGCATGTTTCTTGTGACTTATCCTTGGAATTTTCTTTTCTTTTTTGTTTTCTGTTTTACTTTATTGCAGCGCAGGTAGTAGCGCGACAATGCGCACGGTAACTGCACCGGTTGTGGTGTCGTTCTCTCTGCCAAAGTTACCGTAGCGGAGGAGTACATCACATCTTCTCGCCTTCTCTCTCCCCATTGCCACTACCTCTCTAGGTTATGGATTACAGCCGTAGGTGGGCCGAACCCCAGGCGCCGCCGCAGCCGCCGCCGACGTACCACCACCCCGAATCCCACCTCTACAGCGCACCGCCGCCGCAGCCGGTCCCGCAGCATCTCCTTCCCCACCCCGTCGCTTACTATCCCTATCCTAATCCTCACCCCAACCCTTATCCTCCTGGCGATCCTGAGACCGCAGTCAGACCTGACGCCCATGCCAGTCACCACCGGATCCCCGCCGATCCCTATGCCAGTCGCCTCTACGCAACCCGTGGTGTGCACGACGGCCTTCACCCGGTGCCCTACCCTTATCCTGGACAAGAAAGTCCGCCGGCGGTTCCCGGGCCCATCCACCGCCCGTTCCCGGTAGATCCCTATGTCGGTGGCTACTACGCTCCCCGCGGTGGGCACGAGGTCCTTCACCCGGCATCCTGCTCATATCGCGGAGGAGAAGGTCCGGCGGGGGTTTCCGGGGTGTCGTTGTACTACCACGGTCGTGGTGGTAGCGAACAACATGGATTCGCGGTGGAGGCGATTCATCCATTCCCCGGCGCTAATCCACTCGGTCATAGCGCTGTAAGTGTTTGTCTTAATTCCTCTTCCAGTTCTTCATTTTTGAAACTCTTCCCTCTTCTGTAAATATATCTCAAGGGTAAAAGACAATCATCAGACGTTGCTTGCTCGGAGTTAGTCATGTTCACCCTTGGATCAATTGGATGATGACAAAATTATCAAAAATTGGAATTCCTTATTTCGATTTAACAATGTACCAATAGTACCTTGATGTTGGGTGAGTGATTGAACCCTGGCCTTGTGAAAACGAGGATTGATATTTGTGCGACCTAATCCATTATTGCAAATCAATCCTGAACTAGTCCTATCATTTCATTTTCTAGCATACGACATAGTGGACTTGACCACCTCAATTCTTATTAAATCATGAATCAGATCATTTGTTCTTACCGTAACAAAGGAAGCGTAAAACTCACCCGGAGAACCATATTGTTCCTGATCCCAATTCAATACTAAGAAAGTCGGAACTAATTGAATACTTGTGTGAGAAATTCCTTGAATTGACTTGCCATTTCCATAAAGGATATAACTGACAACTCTAAGTTGGACATTATCCTTTTTCTGCAAGAGATCTTCAGGAAAAACTGTTGCCAAATTTATATATATTATCATGTTGCATTTTTATTGTTATAATTCCTATTTTACCAGCTGTTATGTTAGTTCGTTCTAACACCTTTCAACCCTTTCCTCCATCATGCATTTACACAATATACCAACTGTTTTTTAGTAATATAAAACAAACAAATATGATCAGCCGATCTTGCTATGCAAGATGCTGATAACTTTATAGCTTATTTTCGGTTAAAATTTTTTGCAGTATTGATAGTAACTCATCCTTTTTCTCTGGTGAGCATTTAGATTTTCCTGTAAATGGTAGACTATTATTGAAATAGAATTAGATCTGTTATGTTATAAGTATGGATATCTTTTGTCTCCAACTTGTAGCTATTTTATCCAAAAAAGAATTTGGAAAGAAGTTGTAAGATGCTATTTTGTTGGGTGTAATTGAAAAATGGAACTTTTGGTGCTTAAATGTATAAATTCCTCAACTGATCATGTTGTTTAATTCTGTGTATCCGGCTTAGCAGTTAACCAGTGGACAAAGATCCTCAATTTGATTTTTAATGATTCAAAATACATATATTGTATATTTTTCCTGCTTATATGTCCAGTGCCCTTGATTTAGTATTATCTTTGGTATGGCTACAGGCTTACTACTCAAATTTTTGAGCCTACTAGTTCTTTCAGCTGCTCACTATTTTACAATAATTGGATTATTTTTTACAAGATTGACCATTGTTTTTGGATGTTTTCATTAGTATCCTTGTATCTTTAATGTTCTGACTGCTTATAGATATGCTGGTATAACACAATTATGATACAGCCCAGATAGGACAACATGCATTCAATTTGGTTCAAATTATAAGCCTTTGGCCGAAGAAAAAATGTTTCTGTTTCTTCTTAGGGGAGAGTATCGTTTTATGGATGATTGGGAAATTGTTTTCCTGATGCCATTGAAAAATATAGTCAGGCGTCTTACTTTATTCTTTTCAAATTTACGCCATTGAAAGTCTCCAGTCAGGTGGCTTACTTCTTCATTCTTTTTAAGTTTTTACAAGTTTTCCATTGGTTTCTTCGGATGCTACTTGCCTGCAGGGTCAACCACAATTTTCTACGGAACTGGAACACCCAATTCCATCCCATATGCAATTCCCAGATTGGAACATGGCAATGCATCCTACCTCTAAACTAACAAAGAAAAGGACCCTGAAAGACCAGAAGTGGACCACCAAAGTAGTGCAATCAGCATATTGTGAAGTTTGTAAGATCAACTGCGACACTCAGGAAGTCCTGATGATACATAAACAGGGGAAAAAGCATCAGAAAAATCTGCAGAAGCTACAAGAGTCTGTTACAGCAAAGGAAAAAGAAGAACCTATAGCCGCTGTGGAGAAGGAAACATCCATTGTTGAGGAAGAAAAATATGTAGGTGAACAAAAAAGGAAAAGAGGTGCTCTAGCAACAACTGAGGAGTTGGAGGAGAAAAAGCGCAGGGTTCTCGAGGGAGGGGCAGCAGCAGAAGAGGTGAAGGTTTGCACCCTTTGTAATGTAGTGGTCAACAGTCAGAAAGTATATGAATATCACATTGCGGGGCAGAAACATGCAGCCATGGTGAAGAAACAGCAAGAAGCAAAAGCTGCGGCCGAGAGTTGAAGACATTTATGTTCAGAAGAAGAAGCATTGACGCAATCTCCACGGTGCATGGAGGTGTACTCTTTGTTTCTTGATCGTCTGTGATTCTGGTCCTACCCACGGTGGAAACTGGTTGTGTTCCGTGGATCATTTGTTTGTCGACCCATCATACTGTAGCAAACGAGCTCGAAAGCGTGGTAGATGGTGAAATATCTAGAACTTTTCTTCACCTTAACTTGGATTCTGTTTATGCCAGTGATGTTTGTTTATGTCAACTGGGATTCAAGACAATCTAATTTACTTCTCTCATGCTACTGACAGCCACATTGCATACTAATTTCTTCCTGTTACTTATCTGCCCATTCGGACAATAAATATTTTCTTGGGCAATTCGGACAGTGTCAAGGTAAATCATCTCAGGCAACTGACAGCCACATTGCATACTAATTTCTTCCTGTTGCTTATCTGCCCCTTCTACAAATATTAACATGCAGACAGAAGAAGTTTGCAGGCCACTTCTTTGTCTACAAGTGTGTATATACAACTGTTATCTATAGCAAGGGGCTTGAAACTTGTAGAAAGATCACTAAGAGGGTTATGGACGTCGACAGAACTCACATGTGTTGTCATGCCGAGAGCACCAACAAAAGACATTGGAGTAACAGAACAAATTTCATTAAGTCTTTGCCTCCATGTATTAAGCTAAATTATTCTTTGAGATAGATTTAATTATTTTGTGAAAATAGGAGAATGCATGATCAAACTCAAATAATAGAACTTCCCAAATTGTGTGGTGTCAACCACACACACTCCTCCTTCCTTATCGATGACTTTGCTAACCCGAGTCCACACACATGGTCTTGATCCGAATCCGATAAAACATCCCCTTAGCAAATTCATATAACCAAGTATATCTATATTGATAGCCGAATGTATCTAATATTAACCATTTGACTCACTGTTATTATCATTCATCAATAAAAAATAATAATATGTGTGCAACCGAAGTTAGAGCCCCATCAGTTATCTATATCTTTCACTTCAATTACTTACTAAGAAATAAATATAAATAGGTCGGATAGATCCGAACATCCAAAAAAAGTCCGACCCGCTATCATCCTTGAGCGTCCGCCGTCCTTCCACGTGGTCGGATCGGGTTCGAGATAGAATTCGGATTTGCGTAGCTAAACCCACCCAGAGCTTTTCACGTGGTCCGACGCGGAACTGCCGCAGGATCAGGATCAGACGGTCCAAAGCTGTAACTGTCAGACGCCAGAGCTTTATCCTTTGCTCTCTCACACCTTCACGAACTCCGACGAACCTACGAGAAAGAATTCGCAGCCCATTCTCACAACTCTACCTATTAAGTGCCACTGACCTCTTAGCTTTTCCCCCAAACCACGGGAACGCCCTCGCCGCAGACGAACCAAGAAGCGACGAACGCCAAAGTCCGACGCCCATGGCCGCCGTGTTCTGCGCCCCGCACCACCACCTCCCCGTCCTCCCACTGCCGTCGAGGAAATCTGGGATCCGTTCCTTCTCGGGCTCGCTCGCCCTCCCCAGCCCCTCCAAGGGCCGTGCGTCGGTGAGGCCCCTTAGGGTCTTGAAGTGGTCGGAAACCCTCGGGAGGAGCGATCTCTTCGTGTCGAAGAGGGCTGGGCGGGTTGGGAACAGGTCGAGGTCGGTTGTCGTCAGATGCGAAGCGAACAGGGATGGGAGGGTACTTCTCTTTCCGGTCTATCTTGCTTTGTTTAGTAGATCTTGACTGGGGATTTACGCTAATTTGTTGTTTTGGCTTGGTGTGCGCTTTAAGATATTCGGTGCCAAAAATGAGGAAGACACTCTTTAACTTTGGAGCAAGCTTGATGTCTTCTTGATTCTACCAATTTCTAGATTATAAGAATTTTTTTGTGATTTCTTGCATAAGATGTAGTAATTCTGCTCTTACAGACACGAGGATTATTAATTTATTGGGAAATTAACGTCCCTTACGATCGCCCTAGTGATCACACTACGAGTATGCGACACAGCACAGATGGGCATCGAGGTGCATGAAGTGAAAATATAGAGATTGGTCTCTCTGTATCTAAAATGAGGGATACATTAACAGAAATAGAAGGAAGAAGAGAAATTGCAACAAGCAAAAAGGAGTTAAGGTCCACCACAAGAAACAAAATTGTTCATACAACTTAAATTTCATGATATGCTGACCAACCTTTGAGGGTTTTTAAGTAAATCTTTGCCATGGTGACCTTTTTAAAAATTCATTTTAGCTCACAAATTATTATTGTAGTGATACCCACGCTCATTGTCTCACAGGTTTGCCCCTGTGAGCAATCAATTTCAGCAAGCATGGAATCTCAATTGGAATTCTTTCTTATATGAATATATAAGTGTTTGCTCTCTGTATAGGCAGAATTTCTTCCAAATGTGTGCCCTAAAATAGGCAGAACTGTTGATTCTCATTAGGTTGTCTTTCCTGATAAATGGTTACCTGTTGAGGGAAAGATAGAATGGAGTTTTGGTTTTTTTTTTTTCTGAGCAATAATTTGTAGCTTAATTTTCTCATGCTTTTAAGTTTTAACAAAACTTCCTTTTGCCTCAAACACGTCTTACCAGTGATGTTTGGAGGATTTGACTTGGCCTGCCCCAGTGATGTTTGGAAAGAATCTGTGCCATGGTTTATTTGCCATCTTTTCTTTTCTGTTTCCTATATGCTAATGAATATCATGTTTTCAAAGCTTTACTTTTACTGTAGACACTTGTTTATACACATTTACTGGCTTAATTAATTCTGTGACTTCTGCATATGTTTTTTGTCAACATTTACACCTTCTAGCATGTGCTTGATTTTTATATAATCGATAATTATATTGCTGATATAGATATTTGCATTCAAGTTAAGCACTATTGTTATGGTAAGTACATTATGAATATGACTCCTTTGCAACTTCTATCCATGTTAGATTACTCAACAAGAATTTACCGAGATGAGTTGGCAAGCTATTGTTTCGGCACCTGAAATTGCAAAAGAGAGCAAGCATCAAATTGTAGAGACTGAACACTTGATGAAATCATTACTGGAGCAGAAAAATGGGCTTGCCCGTCGCATCTTTTCCAAGGCAGGAGTTGATAATACTAAGCTTCTAGAAGCTACTGATAGATTCATCCAGAGGCAACCTAAGGTAGTGCATTTTGATACTTGGGTGTTTTCATTTGACTTATTTTTACTATCAACATTGTTTGTTAAATGAATATGAGAAGATGGTGGTTGGCTGTACTTTTAATCTATTGTCTCCTCTAATCTGCAGATAGTTGGAAGTTGTTTTCCCATTAATCAACATGCCTTTAGTGGAACCATTTGGGTTTTATTTTCAATTTTGAGGTTTTACGTTGATTTGTATTAAGTCTTTTGTTTTTTGTTTTTAAATTAAGGTTTACATTGATCTGTATTATGTCTTTTAGATGTTTTGGGTCTAAACAGGAGAAATTTAGGCCAATCACACTAATATGGTATACATGCATACACTTACTGTAGATCAAAGTTTTATGATGAATATCACTTAAGTGATTGCAAGGTTGCTGGTGATCTGAATACTGCATTTTCATATCGTTACTGTGTTAAAACCGGCACATTATGAAAGAATTTCAAAACCTTGCTCAGATCATTGATGAAGACACAGAAACTATGACACCAAATCTTAAATCTATGTTATTCACCTTATTTGTTGTTTCTGCTTGTACCTACTTGCTAGTCTTCTGATCATGTGTTGTCTTAAATTCTGTATTTCCGAGCAACTAAAGCTTGCCAAGATAAAACATGTCTTTTGTCTTTTTGTTTAACCAAGATGCCAAGATAAATGGCTTCTTTCCAGGTTCTGGGTGAGACTGCTGGTAGCATGTTGGGACGAGATATTGAAACTTTAATTCAGAGGGCCAGGGAATACAAGAAAGAGTATGGTGACTCTTTTGTGTCGGTTGAGCATATTGTACTTAGTTATGCAGATGATCGGAGATTTGGAAGACAACTTTTTAAGGATTTTCAAATTTCAATAAATACTCTGAAATCTGCTGTTCAAGCTATAAGGGGACGGCAAAATGTTATTGATCAAGGTAAATGTAGTTGGTATGCTTATCATGGTGATGCATTTCATCATTTTGACTATGTTGGGATGAACTTTTTAAGTTGTAAATTTTACGTATGAAATCAGAGTATTTGAATGTCCTAATCCTGTCTTGAGTACTGTCATCCATTTCGCTGTTTCCCTTTTGCTATATTTCTTTTTGGTTTGTTTTCATAGCATAGTTTAGATGTCTTAATCCTGCCATGCATGTCTCTATCCTCTTATACCTATATTTCTTGAGTTACTATCTTCCTCTTTTGTAGCTCTCTTTTCATAGTTTGGATGTTTTACTTCTGTAATGCATTTTGCTACTCCCTTTGCCTATAACTAAAGTTTGCATAGCATTAAAAACGTTTTTACAGCTTATGTAAACTTCTTGACATCAGTAAATACTTCCAGTGCTAATCTTTTGTTTTCTGCAACATACTGCATGTTGGTTCAATAATTTCTATAATCATGTAATTTTGGATGGAGGATTTTGAATGTGTTGTCATAGAAAATTTATAATTGAAACAATAAGTTGGCCGGCCATATGGATGGAAATAACAAATATTCATTGAGCATGCATGCACACCTGCTTGTTCACTGCATGGATATTTTCCTTTTCGATTTCTCCAAGGGGAACAAGGTTTCAAATACTAGTACCTACCAGTACCCTTATCAGACCAGTATGTACAGGTTGGTGTACCACTATGCTTTTAGTTAATTTGGTTTTATGGAACAGTCGTTATACCATGATATCTGAAATTGTGGTTTCTAAATTATCTACATTGTACAACTATAGATGTTTCCTATATGTATTGTTAGAGTTTGACTACCATAAATCTATAGTTCTTTAATTTATGTTTTTTTGAAGTTATTGGGGCTAATGATAAGAAACAATTTGTAACAGATCCTGAGGGCAAGTACGAAGCACTGGAGAAATATGGAAAGGATTTGACTGCTATGGCACGTGAAGGGAAACTTGATCCAGTCATAGGGAGGGATGATGAGATAAGGAGGTGCATACAGATTTTATCAAGGAGAACAAAGAACAATCCTGTATTGATAGGTGAACCAGGTGTTGGAAAAACGGCTATATCAGAAGGGTAAGGATGAAGTTTTCTGGTTCAACTGTTTTGGTATACAATTGTTCTCACAAACACAATAATGTTGTTTTAACGCGCCTTTATAGTACTACTCTGACTTACTTTGCTGTTGAATTAAAAAAAAGGCTAATTTGCTTTCTAATCTAACAGGCTTGCCCAAAGAATAGTGCAAGGGGATGTTCCTCAGGCATTGATGAATCGCAGGGTATGTAACACATTCTTTTCTTTTTGGGAAATTCAAACGATAAATTACATATAAAAATTTGCTACATACTGACAATTAATGTTTAACTTGTGGTCCAAGACCCATGCCAGTCCCTAGTTGGATAAGTTTGGCTCCAATACGGACTAGTGTATCAAGATATGATATATCATACTGGCACGTGGTGTGCCAGCATGCAAGACATAAGGTACACTAGTGTACAGACATTTATGTCACTATACCGATTTACAGTACACTAGTGTACAGACATTTATGTCACTATACCGATTTACAGTACACTAGTATACTAACACATGGTATGCTGGTGGACTGATACACAGTACATCGATGTATCGGTCAGCATGGACCCAAGAGAGGGGGAGAGAAGAGAGGTGCAGGAGGAGGAGAGGGCTGTTGGCCGTCAACAGCTGTTGACAGGCTGTCCGGGCTTGAAAGTTCAGAAAGAATTAGTTCCAAATTGGACCAATTGTGGATTCATGGTTGGACTGGTAGATACCAATTGGTATATACTGATCCAACTGGGATTTGCTGGTCCGACCAAATTTTTGAACGTTTCTATAAAAATAACCTTTATTGGACAATTAATGTTGATTTGTCTGTTGGTATTTGCAATAACAAATCTCCTGTGGAGGTCAGTTTAATTGATTACAGTTACCTATCTGAGACAACAGCTATTCTTAATGGTGTTCACTTTTTTTATTGTCCAAAATTAGCATCGGTGATGTGAATGGTCAATATGATGCATGATTCTGATCCCTTCTTTAAAGAGATAGTATCATCCTAGATATTCAGGTCGGTTGCTTCCTTCCTCATAGTCCAAAAATTACATATAACGCTCGTCTTATTTATATTGTATACACCAGAGTTTGATAAAACAAAAAATTATCTGGTGCATTTTCCAGTCTCAAGCTAAGGCTGAATGTGAATTATGACCTTGTTTAGCAAAGACTGGCATCTCATTTTGCCCTTGTTCCTGCACAGATGAATTTTATGTCCACTGTGCCTATTTGATTAATTTCTTTTCTGGATTATTATTGTCCTTCCAAACTATGCAGGTCATTCCCGACTGGTTGCATGTCATTCCTGTCTGGCTTAACACAGTTTCGATAATATTCTTGTTTTATAGATAAACTTTGGCGTATTTGCTAGCTTTCAGTTTGACATGTGCAACAAATTACCATGAAGACTTTTGGTTTAGCTATTTAATTTCTTTCTTCCAGCCATATGTTTTGTGTCTTACACTAAATCTGTCATGCAGTTAATTTCCCTTGATATGGGTGCACTTATTGCTGGGGCGAAGTATAGGGGAGAATTTGAAGATAGACTAAAAGCCGTATTAAGAGAAGTGACTGATTCTGAAGGCCAGATAGTCCTTTTCATTGATGAGATCCACACTGTTGTTGGAGCAGGTACTGTTAATTATCATCCTTAAGTACCTTTATCCTCAGGTCTGTTAGTAGCATAATTTTCATATGAATGTGATATAGTTGTGCTTTCTACATATGATGTCCTTTGTGTATATTCATGAGTTGAAGATATCATGTGGAATAATGCAAGCAAGTCATGCATGTGGAACTTAAATGCTTCCGATGAAGCTAACAAATCCCTATCACTTAAACATCTGAAATAACTCCAATTTTGTTTACCGTGGGGGCTATACGGGTTGTTCATTGCTAGTCTCACGATTGGTTTTGCAAGTAATCTGAGATTGCCAGAAAGGGACTTATTATATTCATGTAAATTAAGAAATAAACAATCATTAGTAGATTATAGGCTTTCTGGTTTATTTTGTTGCTTCGTCGCTAAATATCTTGACACTCTTTGTTTCATTAAATATTTTGATTAATAGGATTATAGGCTTTCTGGTCTAATTATTTTGTTGTTTCTTTGCTAAATATCTTGACAGTCTTTCTTCGCTAAATATCTTGACAGTCTTTCTTCGCTAAATATCTTGACTCTTTGTTTGTGAATATCAGCAGCAAGTTTGTACCAATTTGTATTGCTTGTGTTTTCTTCATTAGCATTTGTTCCTCTACAAATACTTGAGTTGTTCCATCTTGAAAGTTACATCTAGTTTTTTTTTTGTTCAGTCATGTACTAGATTTTTTCTTCATCTTTCTTCTAAATTCAAATTTGCTCTCTCTTAATCATTAAAACAAGTAGTTTCATAGTTTATAATTCCATCATTGCCCATGCTAATTAGTATACTATTCACTTCTTCAGGTGCCACAAATGGGGCCATGGATGCAGGCAATCTTTTGAAACCGATGCTTGGGCGTGGAGAGTTGCGCTGCATTGGTGCAACAACTCTTGATGAGTATCGCAAATACATTGAGAAGGATCCAGCCTTGGAACGTCGGTTTCAGCAAGTTTATGTAGATCAGCCTACTGTGGAAGACACAGTATCCATATTGCGTGGATTACGTGAGAGATACGAGCTTCACCATGGTGTCCGCATATCTGATAGTGCACTCGTGGAGGCTGCCATTCTTTCTGATCGTTATATAAGTGGCCGCTTTTTGCCCGACAAAGGTAAACCCTTGATAAAGTCTACAGTTGTTACCTTATCTTTCAGCACAATTCTATCTGTGGAATTTCTTTAAAAAATGTGTTTCCAGCAAATTGTGAATTCTGAAGTGGTTGTTTGGCTACAGCTATTGACTTAGTTGATGAGGCAGCTGCCAAGTTAAAAATGGAGATCACATCCAAACCGACGGCCTTGGATGAAATCAATCGGTCCGTGTTGAAACTAGAAATGGAGCGACTCTCACTGACTAATGATACAGACAAAGCTTCGAAAGATAGATTGAACCGCCTTGAGGCTGAACTGTCACTCTTGAAGGAGAAGCAAGCTGAACTTACTGAGCAGTGGGAGCATGAAAAATCAGTAATGACACGCATTCAATCCATAAAAGAAGAGGTATCATGTAGCTCTCTGTAAAGTAATTATAGTCATTATGTGTTGATTATTGCTTGAGGCAAAGTTTTTCTGCTTATCACTTTGGGGTGAAGGAACCCCATAGGTTGCTAATATCATGTGCATCTAGTTCACATGATAGAAGTCTGCCATAAAAAATATTGCTTAAAAAATTGAAGCATCTTTGTACTTGCATGTGCAACATTGAGATACGTGGAGGGCATATGTGGAATATCCATTTTTCACTAGGAAAACACAGTATACCTAGTATTTCAGTCTTAGAATGGTCAAGAACTCCGAAGGTACACTTCCATTGAAGTTGTTCATGGTGACTAATTGTTAAATTGATTAGCCCATTAAAATCTAAAGATTAATTATAGAATTCATTCAAAATTCGTTTAACAGGCTACACATTCCCTGTTTGGTTTGCATTTGTTTCGAGTCTGAAACAGTGATCTGATTATCAAGTTCACTGAAATTTTTGTTTACTGAAATTCCCTTCTTTCAAAAAGAAATTAGTAAGTTAATCTGAGCTGAGTGCTTTCTTGACAATTTAAAACATGTATTTATTAGTATGGAGATTATCAACTAAAATAAGAACCTCTTGTATCACTTATACCAACAAGTTTGGAATTTTGCTTAAAATCATTGGTATGTTCCATCTCACTAAGCTACACTTTCTTTGGCACAGATTGACAGGGTGAATCTAGAAATTCAGCAAGCAGAACGTGAGTATGATCTTAACCGGGCTGCTGAATTGAAGTATGGAAGCCTTAACTCTCTACAGCGTCAACTTCAACAAGCAGAAAAGGAGCTCACTGAATATCAAAATTCAGGAAAGTCAATGCTTAGAGAAGAGGTAACTGGAAATGACATTGCAGAAATAGTCAGCAAATGGACAGGTATTCCGGTGTCCAAGCTGCAACAGTCTGAGAGGGAAAAGCTGCTGCACCTGGAAGAAGAACTCCACAAGCGTGTTGTAGGTCAAGACCCTGCAGTGAGAGCTGTGGCAGAAGCTATCCAACGGTCCAGAGCTGGTCTCTCAGACCCAAACCGTCCCATTGCTAGTTTCATGTTCATGGGACCAACAGGGGTTGGCAAGACCGAACTGGCAAAGACACTTGCTTCTTATATGTTCAACACTGAAGAAGCTTTAGTGAGAATAGATATGAGCGAGTACATGGAAAAGCATGCAGTGTCAAGATTGATTGGGGCCCCACCTGGTTATGTTGGATACGAAGAGGGAGGACAGCTGACTGAGACTGTTCGCAGGAGGCCATATGCTGTTATTTTGTTTGATGAGATAGAGAAGGCGCATTCTGATGTGTTCAATGTTTTCCTGCAGATACTGGATGATGGTCGGGTGACTGATTCACAGGGCCGGACAGTGAGTTTTACCAATACAGTCATCATTATGACATCAAACGTGGGTTCTCAGTACATCTTGAATATGAATGATGAAACCGAGTCAAGGGATTCAACCTATGAGTCGATCAAGCAGAGGGTGATGGATGCTGCTAGGTCCTTATTTCGCCCTGAATTCATGAATCGAGTTGATGAGTATATTGTTTTCCAGCCTCTGGACCGGGAGCAGATTAACAGCATTGTCAAGTTACAGGTATGGGCTCTTATCATCCGTAAAATTCTATATTACACACAGGATTGCTACAAGTAGATGTGATTCAATATTTAAATTGTTGAAGCATGCCTTTTAAAAAATCCATATGGAGAAACTTAGCTAGTACAGCTCTAATTATATTTGACTTCACAACTTTGTCACCACATGGTAACAATTAAACTCCTCTCGATGAAAAATCAAAATCTATAAATCTATCTTGTCAATTACTAGTTTTGTAGTCTATGGATCCTTATTCCCATGTGCTGCCACCTGACGTACTGATTGGTCTGTCTATACAGTTGGAGAGAGTACAGAAGCGAGTTGCCGACCGGAAGATCAAGATTGAGGTCACCGATGCGGCAGTCGAGTTTCTCGGAAATCTCGGATACGATCCCAACTACGGTGCTAGGCCGGTGAAGCGTGTTATTCAACAGAATGTGGAGAATGAACTAGCAAAAGGTATTCTCAGAGGAGACTTCAAGGATGAGGACACTGTGTTAGTGGACACAGAAGTCACTGTTTTCTCCAATGGCCAGCGTCCTCAGCAGAAGTTGGTGTTCCGTAAGCTGCTGGACGCAGATTCTTCCGATAAGCCTTCCTCCGAAGATCAGAAGGCCTTCTTGCCGAGTCGTTGACCGTGGGTCTCCTCCTCCAAGACACCATGCAGTAGAGCTACAGCACTGTATAATGGCCCTCTATGTTTCTATAGAAATCTGATGATATAGTTTCTATGACAGATTTGGAGGCCAGTCTATCTTTTCATAATCTTGCAATGGAGGAGAACACATTGATCTGCAAGTCATCAGCGAATGGGGCATCATCCGTAATCGATTATACAGACTGCAAAACCTACCAATAATCTCTACAAGAACAAGACCCGTGTTTGAAGCAGTGAAACCTGTTTCTGTCCCGGACAACAATTTCGCGGTCAGTAACCTCAGATATCAACTTCAGAGCCGCATGACAGTCACTGCAAACTCTAAGGTTCTTCATGATCCTAATTGGTCTCCCCGCCCGCGTGTTCATCAGCCCAAACACGACTGCAAGCTTCTCGCTGTGCCGATACAACACCTTCTCCTTCTCCTTCTCATCCATGTCCAGCAGCACCGCTGACGTGTCTGGCACGTAACCTCGGCACCTCAACTTTTCCAAAAGCTCATCCCACCCTCTGTAGACCTCCTCGATCCGAGGATGATCGCTCTCCCCTGCCACAAACTCATGCACCACCTCATCATCCAAAGATATGGTGCTCCACCCCGGCGTCTTCTTCAGTCCTCGGTCCTTCATCATCCGCCGCACTTTAGCTACGTCCTCCCACCTCCCTGCATCGGCGTAGATGTTCGACAGCACAACGTAGTAGCCATCGTTGAGGGGGTCCAATTCCACAAGATGCCGTATCGCTTCCTCCCCCATGTTGATGTTCTTGTGCACTTTGGCCCCGCCCAGGAGCGCCCCCCAGACGACGCTGTTGGCCTTGACCGGCATCTCCCTGATGAACTCTCGGGCTTCCTCGAGGAACCCTGCACGGCTGAGGAGGTCGACCATGCAACCGTAGTGCTCGATCTCCGGCACTATGCCGTAGTCTTCTGTCATGCTACTAAAGAACCGCTTCCCCTCCTCCAACAGCCCCATGTGGCTGCACGCGTGCAGAAGCCCCACGAAGGTGACTCCGTTCGGCTCCATGCCCGCTTCCCTCATCCTCGAAAAGAGCTTCAAGGCTTCCTCACCTTGCCCGTGCATTGCGTGCCCGCCAATCATTGCTGACCATGACACCACGGTCCGCTCCGCCATTTCGTCGAACACTTGGCGAGCCTTCTCGACGCACCCGCAGTTAATGTACATGTCGATCAGCGTGTTGCAGACGCGCACGTTGTTCTTCTGGAACGAGCACCGCTTGGCGAACTCATGGACCCGCTTCCCCAAGTCCAGCTCCCCGAGGTCGGCACAGGCCGCAAGCACGGCGACGACGGTGACCTCGTTCGGCTGCACGCCCGCGGACTCCATCTCGCGGAATAACCGGACGGCTTCCCGCGGCTTCTTCCACTGGCCGTACCCAGCTATCATCGCCGTCCACGACCGGACGCTCCTCTCGGGCATTAAGTCGAAGAGGTGGCGGGCGATCTCCATCTCCCCGGTCTTCGTGTAGTGCGTGATCATAATGTTCCAAGTGACCACGTCCTTCGCCGGTATGACATCGAACAGCAGCCTCGCGGCGGAAATGTCGCCGCGGGAGGCGTACATGTGGACGAGGGTGTTGAGCAGGAAGACGTCGGAGCGGAAGCCGAGCTTCTCGACGAGGGCGTGGACCGCGCAGCCAAGGGGCAGGGCGGACGGGGTGCGGGAGCAGGCCTTGAGGACGAAGGAGAGGGTGAAGACGTCGGAGGCGACGCCGGCGAAGCGGAGGCGGGAGAAGAGCGCGAGGGCGTCGGCGGGTGAGGGGGAGGAGGAGAGGGTGTTGAGATGGGAGTTCCAGAGGACGGTCTCGGAGGCAGCGTCGGAGAGGCCGAAGAGCCGGCGGGCGTAGGAGAAGGCAGAGGGCGAGGAGAGGGCGCAGACGGCCGCTACGCGGGGGAGGGGAAGGGCGGAGGCCGAGGACGAGGGTGGGAGGCCGGACTTGATGAGGCGGGCATGGAGCTGCTGGAGTTGCGATGGGGTGAAGAAGTCCGCGGCTGTCGCAATGGTGGTGGCATGAAGACTCGCGGGGGAGATTGGTGGTTCCTTGGAACTTTGGGTGGCGGTGGCATTCTTGCGTGACGAGACAACTTGGAAGGGAGAAACGGCGAGGGCACAAGTCATGGCATAAGCAACGGTCGGAGGAATTGTCTGAAGCACAGCTCTATATATATATATATATATATATATATATATATATATATATATATATATATATATATATATATATTAATTTCAATAATTTATCAGATGCCAATAGGATATTCGATTTATATTAAATTTTATTCAAATGCATTTATCTGTAACCCAATTGCGCGTCATTTACGTCCCACGTGTGGCTCACGTGGAAGCACAAGATATCATCCCTTCTCATTCTTTCCCCCGCAACAAATCATCATCCCTTGCTGCAGAGCCTCCCAAGTGCTCAATCGAGGCCGTTTGCTGTGGGGGAGACATGCTCTGCTCTTCCACCCTGGCCTTCTCTCCGCCCTCCTCCCCTGCCGGTCCATCGGCCTCCAGAAAGGTCAGTAGAATCACCGCCATGGTTAGAGCTCAACCGTTGCAAGTACAGCCTGGCGTTCCTCCATCCGCGCCCACCTCGCTGTGTCCGTCTCCATCTCGAGTTCTTGGCGTTGCCATCCCTTTAGCCGCCTCCGTTTGCCTTCTCCTGTGGTCGAATCCAGGTAGTGTGCGGTTGTAAACCTTCTGATGAGTACCTTTGGATTCGAGTTTCTTATGGGCTTAGGGACAGAGATATTAGTAGAATCTACTAGTTTTGTTTACCTGCCTATTGTTTCTAACTATAAGAAAATTTCACATGTTCATGCACCCGAACACAAGTAAATTAAGTTGTTTTTGGATCCTCTTTTACCTAATGCCTTTCTAGTTTTGGCCTGAAACTGGATTGGTTTAGCCAAGAACTACAAATTATCGATGGGACTTTTACTGCGAGGAAACTGTTTGATAAAAAGCCTTATTCAATTTTGTGTGAAGTAGCTGATAAAAGCTTTGACCACAGATGATATGGACTTTGTGCTGGTTTATGTAGATAAAAAATTTCACATGTTCATGCAACCGAACACTAGGAAATTAAGTTGTTCTTATGGCTGCCTCTAGGTTTAGATCCTCTTTACCTAATGCCTTTCTAGTTTTGGCCTGAAACTGGATTGGTTTAGCCAAGAACTACAAATTATCGATGGGACTTTTATTGCAAGGAAACTGTTTGATAAATAGCCTTATTCAATTTTGTGTGAAGTTGTTGATTAATTTTGTATAGAATAATTTGCCTTATTTAATTTTATTTGATAAGTTACCTTATTAGACTTTCATACATTTGATTATCTTTCTAAATTTTGTGTGAAGAAGTTGATCAAAGCTTATGAGGTCCTCTTAACCTCTTCCAAAAATGATATGGACTTTGTGCTGGTTTATGCAGATAGCTAAAGAAGTTCAATCGTTAATTTCCTGACAACTTATTCAAAATTATATCTGATAGCTTAAGTACACCTCATGATTCATTCTAAATGTAAGACCTTTGATTGTTTGCAAACCTCATCTCAGCTTGTTAGATATTTTGTCTGCAATGTAAGTCCAGGTGTGAGTCAACTGACCAACCTGATCATATGCATTTGGCTATTCTGGTTAGTTGATGCAATGTTTCTTCTTGTATAAGTTGACCTTTCCTGGCTTAACTAAAGATTACCAATTAGTGGGTCAAGTTTAATCTATCCATATTACGACACTTACCCTTGTGTGTTGCAGGTGAGACAGGCAAAATGAGACATGCTTTGGATCCAGTATGTTAACATGCTTAAAGTTCTTACCTCTGCAGTTTCATCTAAAAGCTTAAATGAAATGATAGGACATGGTTTATGAATTTGTATTTTCAATATGCAAAGGAAGCCAAATAATTGGTTTGTTCTTTCTAACATTTAATCTGGCTGTGTTATTAAAATTCCTTCTAATTCAGTCCCCAGAATCTTAGTTTACGTTTCATGTATTTAGGTTAGGATGGTACTTGAACCGTATGAGCATAAGGGTTAAACATATTTTGCGGGAAAAGATTTGTATAACCGATCCTAAATAATTGAGACTTCCAGTTTTATTGTTGTTGTAGTGGATGCTGGAATTCTATCAGGTTTCTCGGGCTTCGAGTCGGTCCCTGGTCCCCAGCTACCACGGATCAATTTCCTTGAAGAATGGAATGGTTTGGTTTTCTTATGTCTCTGTAGTAGATAATCTTCTCTTCTTTGTTTTCTTCAACCATTGATCATAACTTTATGCATAACATGAAGAGAAAAACCAGAAGAAGTACGCTGAGTTCGATTCAAGATTCAAATCATCATCCGTGCTTAAAGAGCTTTTGGAAAAATCCAAATTGAATAAAGAAAGGTGAGCATCAGCTTCTCTAATTCTACAAAAGTAATATATGAACTGCTTGGTACAATGATACTTCAATCTAGTTTATGTAAAACAGTGAATCTTCTATTAGAAACAGAAGTCATGGATATATAGTGGCAGAACCTCCTGGACTAGAAGAGATTTGAATCAAGATACTAGAGGATAGTAGATAGGAGTTACCTGCATTACCTCCTGGACTTGAGAGATTTTAATCCATATCTGCTCTTTCGGAATCTTTGCAATTCCAATGATGCTCCCTTCTGTTGCAATGAAATTGACAAGATATGATGATGGTAGGTAATGAAGTATCTGTGCTTCAGATAGCTTTAGTCTACTACATTGAAGAGTTTATATAGATTTGAGATATACATCTCTTATTCTACTCTTGTGAGGACTCCATCACAGACATTTGAAGAAACTTGTGTATGATCTCTTTCCGTTGCTAGCTTATTTTTTGCCTGTTAAAAATATGACTTCAAAAAGCATCTAAAGATTACAAACCAAGTGAAATAAATGCATGGTGAAGGAAAATTCATGACCAGATTAGTAGTCTCCTACACGAAAACTAGTGCAATTCCAAACAAATCCACAGTAACAGACTTTGCTCCTCGAATGTTTTCAGGAATCAAAGAGAGCTTCAAGATAAGTACTGCTTGAGAGGTGCAGAGTGGGGCGTGGGAGACTGCTCCACACAAGGAATGACACAGGAAGAAAGAGACGAGTTTATTGCAACGTTGAAGAAGAGGGCTGGAGGAGATTAAGTAGCAGTAACAATTTCTTTAAAAAAATTGAGAAAAGTTTGACCTTTTTTTTTTTACCTGTTCCATTTGGTAATTTACTTGTAATAACATGTGACGTTAGCTCAAACGAGGATGTGTCCTGTGTACAGCTCCCGGATCAAACCAATACAACACTGATGGGGGAGGATGTAACAGTGTGTTTTGAGGAACACTATTCAAATATGCTGCTGCTGCTGCTGCTGCTGCTGCTGCTATTAGAATCAACAGAACTGACCCAAAGGTATAAAAGTTTTGTGGGTTTAATTGCAAATGAGTGACGAATGGAATTTTTCACAATAAATGGGCAGCACAGAGAGAGAGAGAGAGAGAGTCTAACATAAATAAGAGGAAAAGTATAACATGATATAATAATTATTATGCATCTAGAAAGCACTTACATTTGTACCAATAAGACGCTGATAATTATGTCGGATGGACGAGCCTTTTTCACAAAGCCGGGATAGCAATTCTATAGGTTAGCTAACCTAATCTGTCAATCAACCTGCAAAAATGCCAAGTACATGAAACAACTTAGATCTTTCACCACTAAACAATGACTATGGTATTGAGGTAATCTGAAATTATCAGCATCAAGTCAACAGATGTGACTAAACAGGAACCGTGAAAACTCAAGGATCATATCAATGATGGCTGTCATTATTTGCTTCTAAACTGTATTTTACATTTCCCCGAAAAATAACTACAACAAGAATATGTACAGCAGAAAAGAAATGGAAAACTAAAATTGAAAATAAGCACTACATCTGTGGCTGAGGTGAAGAGGGTTGATCTGGAGAAGATCGATAACCTCCTCCACCAGCGTAAGATGATCTGTGTCTTTGATCAAAGAGCTCACCCTCTGCAATTCCATCACTTACCCTAGGTGCTCCATTGCCACTAGAAAGATGCATAGGTCTTAGAGAGCCAAACTCTAGTGGTTCAGCAGGTAAACCATAACCAACTCCTTGATCATATGGGTACACCAACACAGCAGGAGGATTTGTGGAGTCAGGTGGAGTGACACCGTTTGAACCAACTGCGTTTTGTGGATACATTCCTAATGCATTTTCTACGTTATGTGATGAATTTATTGTTGCGAAAGAGCCTTGGTACGAGGCAAGAGGCTCATGCCCGTATGACACCCATTTTTTAACGTCTTGGTTTCTTGATGCAGCCAGGTGGTCAGGCGGCAAACTTGACCTCTCAGCCTGGTTGCGTCCATGGCTGCGATCAAAAGCTCTTGATTTTGAGTGGACCCATCTTCCTTCTCTATCCACAGGATCATTGTGGTCATAGTTACGGTTCCCTCGGTGGCTTCTCAAACTTGACTGTCGATCTCTAAAGGAAACCTTCTGTAGAATGAGAAAGAGACAGAATTAAGTTTTGTCTATCAATGCTCCAGACTATACTTTCCCAGCTTTAATCATAACAATAATTTCTCATACATTGTCAGAAATAATATATATTATCATTTCCATTTTTGCAAAAGCCACGGTATCCATTCCACATAGACTGTGAAGAAATTCAGGATGTAGTGTGGTAATTGGTCCATAGTACGAGCTACATTCCAAAAGGAACAGTAGAAAGAAAGAAATAACATTAATGCTCAAAAAAATTTTGTAAGCACTCTTGACTCCTTCCTAGATTACTCATAATTCTCATGCTTATAAGATCTGGGAATAACATTAATAATAACCATCTAAAGCGAAAATGAGATGCATGGTCTAAACAACTATTCTAATAACAAAATAAGTAGGAAAGATAGAACTCCAAGACAAACATGTGGACTGTAGAACATTAGGCTAAGATGAAAATTACCTCTTGACCAATTGAATAATAAAAGGTGCTACTTTCTTAGTATTCAGGTTTTCTTCTAATATAAAAAACTGTTAAAACCTTACAGGATTTGGTAGATAGGTGCCAGTACCACCACGATATCTTGGTGCTCCATCTACATGACGCTGGAAGACACCAGGAGCCTGATCAGGACCAGTTTGAAGAGGCATCATAGGCACAAGTCGAGGACCATGACCCATGATAGGTATATAGTTCAGATTTGCTGCAAGTGGTCTGCCAGGACCATCCCACAGATGATGACTGGGAAGATAAATCGGTTGCCCTGCAACAGGGGAAGAGTACACAAAAGGTCCGTGATTGGAGTTTTGGCAGTACCGTCCATATATCAGATTCTGCCAATGGTCATTTAGATCACTGTTCAGAATGTCAGAACTAGGCTCCTCAGAGGTTTCAGGTGCATAATCTCTTGAAACAGTTTGGTTAACGAAAGCCTCAGACTGGACAAAGCTATCCACTAAATCGATGTTCTGACCAGCAGTGCTTACATCAAACTGATCTGATTCTTCCTCTCTATCAAATTGTCTTGCATATTCATCAGGTTTTCCTGTATTAGATGTGAAATTACCATAAGGAAACATCAAGTATGGAACTGGTGGACCGGTCGCAACAAATGCCATAGGCAGAAGCTTGGAATAATCCACACCCCTCTGCTGGGAAGTGCCAACAAGCACCGGTGCAGTTGGGGTCCGTGGATCCAATTGATTTTGTGCTGATTCCCAGCCAGGTGGATGATGGCTCATCACATGTGAGGAAGCTGAAGATGAAGATTCTGTAATTCTTTCAGACATATTGTTTCCCATGGTTGACAGAGGAATCCAGCCTGAAATATCATCTTCTACCTTCGAAAAGACAGGGTCAGATGAACCCTCAAATTGCAACCGACTGTTTTCTTTTCCAAAAGAGGAAGTTGAAATTGAAGGAGACACTGGTTTTCTCCCCCATTTGTCCCTTGCTGACTTTGAGATATTTGCAGCTGATCTATCCCTCAGATTTTCTGATGCAGGTCTGGTTCTGGAAGAACTTGCCTGCGACAGAGGGAAGAACCTCGGGTTTGAACTCTGGAAATCACCTCCTCTACTTGTTTTACCTTGGAAGGAACTATTATAATCTTCTTTAGTCGAACTTCTGTTTTCTCTACCCAACTGTCCCCGGGGTGATGAACCAGACCCAATGCCACTTGCTGCAAGACTTGAGGTTAAGCTACCGTCTAACTTCTGTTGCTTGTCATCAGCATGAATAATCTGTGGACCACTTTCATCAGGCTCAAACTCTCTGGAGAGTACAACATCATCTTCACGCAACTTGCCACAATCATTATCCTCTGAGCTGACTTCCATCATGGAAGAACCATTATTAACATATGTGGCATCATCTGCATTCGAACCAAATGCGGCAGCATGGAAGTAACTGGAAAGAGGGAAGGAAACAAGACCTGGACCAAACTGGATGTTGGGTCCATAGGGAGGCCCAAGTATAGATAGATTCGAGGGTACAACTCCAGCCATATTTCCCTTGAAATAACCCACAGATGTTGAATATGTTAGGGGCAGATGAAAAGGAGATAGATGCATTGGCAATTGAACCTGCCCACTAAAACTGTTAATGTTGGAAGATCCCATCATATTCACCAAATCCTGTTCTTCCTGTTGCATCTGCAATGTCTCTGAAACAGAAGCAAGCTCCTCCACCATGTTACCAAAGCCAAAATCACCCTGATGGCTATTTGAAAGACTAATTGCACCAGAAGCAACTTCAAGATTCTTTTGAGACGAAGTCTGTCTCATTGATATATTATCATCAAGAGAAGACTTTGAACTGTGACTGCCTGTAATATCAGAGCCCAAGTTCTTTCGTCTGATATCAGAATCAAACTTTGCACGATTCTGAACCTTCACTGTTTCTATTGATCTGCCATGCCTTTTCTGAGACAAATTAAAAAATGTCTCTGTCAGTTCAGGACTAGATCTCGTCCTTCCAAAATGAAATTTAACCTGTTCTTCCCTGTCATTGAAAAAGTAATTAGGTTTTAATATTTTCTGGTCTTTGTCACTTTGAACAGATCCACTAGAGTAATAGCTTCTCTCCAGCTGATTACTGAATCTCGTATTGACCTGCTTGCTGTAATTTGTTTGGCTCTCCACATGAGAAACTGCAGATTGTTTATTTGATCTAAATAGGTTCTGATTGTCGCTAAAGATTTTAGAGATGGAACTATGAAAATTGTAACCAGTTTCAGCCAGATGCTCGTCACCAACCTGCAATACACCATTTTGAAAATTCTTCTTGACACTTGTAGTGCTTTTGAAGTTGTTTGATTGCTTAATAGGATCAGTTTTCGGTGGTTGCAAGTGCCATAAATCTAAGCTAGGAGCATCAGGTCGATCACCAATCCCATGTCTTTTCCATGTGTTTATAAAAAATTGATTCACTTCAGTGATTATCTCATCTTTTGGACATTCAAGTAATCTGGCCAGTCTTTTGGCCCCATATGCAAAAGCACTACGTATCCTGAAGAAATTACCTGACGGAAAACCAAAAAATACTTTCATTTAACAGACATAAAGAACACCAAAACTCCCCTCCCTTCCACAACAGACATGCATGCAAAGCTAAAGGTTGATAGAAGAACTATGTAATCAAGCCCATGTAAAATGAATGATCTGCAAATTTATATGCCCATGCATGCACAAGACAGGCTGATGGAAGGTGAGTTATTAAAATTTCCAGATTTCTAAAGCCAAACACAACAAAACCACATATTTCACAAATCACAAATGACATTAGGTCATATGATAAATAATAGACAGTTAAATCAATACAAGATGAGTCGAGAGCGCAAAAGCATGTGTTGGTACAACAAGGCCATTAAATTCATACAACTAACTGGGTTCACAGATGCAGCTGTACATAGTAATAATGACAATGCTATCTCTACTGGAAAGAATAATGGTTGACGAATAATTAGGAACAAACAATAAAGCTCTATAGCTTTGACCTCCACCAGGCATGAATGTATGTCACCACCTGTACTAACCCAGATATCTGAATGCCACCAACTGGGTAAAAGGAAAAGCCATGTCAAGATATAATGTATTGGACCAGTCCAGACCACCGAATTTCAATACCTTAGGTTTTGATAAACCACTTGAAAACTAACCAGTTCCAAAAGAAACTAGTCAAAACCCAAAATAGTTTAACCTGAAACAATCGAGAAGCTCTAAAGCCCAATATCCACCACTTACATTCATATCCCACCCTTGCCACTGACTCTCTCTCTCTCTCCCTCTTCTCTTCCACCTCCCTCACATATCCACCACTTACAAAATCAGATAGCCCATGAGTCTCCCCTAGAGATTCCAAAAGCAACAAAGGTTCAACTGGAAGACTACCAACATATGAAAAGTTAATTAAAAAAATCAAAATATTTAAAATACTATTTAAGAATAAAATCAAAAACATTAAATAGGATTCAACTTAAAACCAAAATAAACCGCTCAACATCATAACCACTTTCAACAGTTTGTTCAAACAAAAAATAATCCTGGATTGAGGGTCACCATTTACACCATGAGAAATATAACCACCTAAACTTGAGATTGTGCCATATGCTCTGAATATTAAGAATAACAAATATTAATTAATTAATTAGGCAAATTCAACATGATGATAACACCAGAGGAAATAAGCAAAAAGATAGAAGGGCTACCCCCCAATAGGAATACCAAAGTTCAAGATTAAAACCTTTGCTCACACTGCGTCCAAGATTGTTGTTTGTGCGTAACGGGTCGACAACATTGAAATGTTTTGCAACAAAAGGATGGCTCTGATTTTCTTGACCACCTGGTGTAACAGAATACACTGCAGTTCGGTTGTCAAGATAGCCTTTACTAAACAACAAATTACCATTATCCTTTCTAGGAGGTTCCGCTGCAAGATTTTGAAGGAGAATGATAATAAGATACCAGACACTTCAGCTTTCTAAAGAATTTTCATAAACTTACCAGTCATATCTGGAAGTGATCTGATAGGAACTGGTCCCCAGAGACTAACACAATAGTTATCCCAATCAAAGTTGCTAAAAAATTCAAGAAAACGAAACAAGACCTGTATAGGCAAAAATTGGGGTAGAAACTTTATCTAAAATTAGGGCGTGAATAAAGTAAAAAAAAAAAAGAATACAACAAAATTTATCACCTCAAGTGGGCCAGCAAATGAATTATTGAAGATATGAAATATGTAAAGAACCAAAGTCTCCAAGGCATATGTAGATATAAGTCCATGATGAGCACCGAGAATACGACTTTCATAATAACACCAAGCTTTAATTAATATAATACTCCGCTTGAATAGATGGTTTTGATTTATCGCTTTGTCCATCTATGGAAAAGCACAAGGTTATGTTAGCATAATAAAACTGAGGTTGTATGCTTCAAAGAGATATGACATAAATGTTATAAAGCATCACATACTAACCTCTTCAAGGAAACAAAGTGTGCATAAGCCACCAACCTGATTGAAAGAAATGTCCACAACAATATTTTCAACAAGACATTTTATGAGCTTTACCTGGAAACAATATCATAAGAAATAATGTTCAGTGAAAAAAAAATGCTGCTAACAAATATATAAATACATCAAACTCATCTTGAATTCTTAACGGACAAACATGTCTAGCTACAGCCAAAATCAATATCTGTATCAGAACAAACAGCAGAAAAAACACAAATGATTGAGAAATTAGTTGATGAAAAACAACTTCATTCAAAATTTAAAACAACAATGCAAGTTATACTACAGTAGAAACACAAGTAGTTATTAAGCTCTAGAGCAGAGAGAAGATTAATTAAATTAACTTTTTAAAAAACTCTTAGTAAGTTAGAAAATGCTGGTGTTCAACAAGAACAATCCAAACAATGCAACTTAATATAGAAATGTATTCTGTAGTACAATATAAAAATAAGATGAGTAGGACTAAATAGGACTCACACTACCATTTTGCAACCTCAATCATAACCATGGAAGTCAAACAATAATTAACTGGCAGTGAACTATCAAAGTAAAGAACTAGTATCACAAAAGAATGGATTGAGGTCTTTCTCTGATGCACAAAAATATACAATGTTGCAAGCACTAGTGCACTAAATTGGGCACACAAATTGAAGATGCAACAACACAACCTACTGGCCCAACAAATTCTGTGTAGTAGATCTAACTAAACATGGCCAAAGGTGCTAATGACTAAATTACGAGTGGTGGATCACAAAAATAATGTCTATATTGTTAGGAAGTGCAGATCATGGACCATGTAGAACATGACCAAGTTGCAGTTGCCTCCAGCAGCAGAGGCATGTGACTCACAATGCTTCCCAGCACCAAAGACATGCCTACCAAATCAATAACAGAAGAGCAACAACAAACCTCAAAGTAAAAAGCCAAAAAGAAAATAATATAATATTTCACAAGATCCCCAAATTTGCTCTAATTCCAATTCATACAATGTAGCAAGATCTTTTCTTTGATCTGTTTTAGAATACAAAGGGCAACAAATCATCGTTAATAAAAAGATAACTAAAGATCTATAATACATGAGAAACCATGGGTGTACAAGCTGTTGGAAGATGAAAGAAACAACACTAGACAACAAAGGAAATATCTAAGATTCTAAGCCATGTAATTCAATGAACATTCTTTTATCAATAATTCATCATATTCATAGAATCAAGGACAACATATTGAAGTGCTCAAAGAAAAGCTTTTTAAAAAGAAGAAATACCAACTTATTAGTTTCTTTCGTCATACTGGTTTCCTTCTAAAGCAACTGTTTCTAATTCTCAATAGAATTATATGAATCAAAACACCATAACTTTGTCTAAGACTCGATAATTATAGTGATTTGACAACTCATTTGTATCTAAGATAGATCTCAAATTAATCAACCCATCTCTCGAAATTGAACTAAAGACATGAATATAACTCGTAGAGAAAGAAAAGTAACCTTTGACCCTCGACCCAAGAAAAAACTTGAGTCAACATAAAATAGACTCAAGCTCTAGCTTAAACTAGACTCACTGAAACTCTTCAGATCTGCACAGAGATAAAATGGGTGATGCTCAATCACCAAAACAGAAAAGTTATCTAAAAAACAGCTAAATCTATGGAAAAATAATCTAACCCAGTAACACAAAAAGAAATAGAACTAATAATACCATGAGGAATATACAATTAGGCAATAAGCAAGTATCCTTAATAGAATCGAATGCTAGAACAGAAAATATTCTGGCACCTCTGCTTGGATGTATTTAACTTCTTTTACACGAAATTCAGCATTCTCACTCTTTCCTTCATTTTCTAATACACCGCAAACTGCAGTAGCCCATGTATCCTTCAAATTTTCATTATCACTGAATGCGGTCAAATCAATGTCTCCATCAGGTAAATAAGTCTTGAGAGGCACCGACCCAAATGTGAAAACCTGAAAACCAGCATGATGGTTGATGGTTAAAAATTTTAAGTAGATAGCACACTAACAAGATTAACTTAAAAAAACCACCTATCCGAGAGCATATCCACAGAGATAACTCTTTCATTAATGTAAACAATTTGGTATAGTCCATAACTCTATATATCGATAGCCTTGAGAAATTTCTGAACGAGTTAACCATAAATAATTTTACAAAAGGATGGACTTGTTAAACAATCTAAGGATTCACAAAACAGTAACCATAAGAAACTTCTTTTCTATCATCTTCCCAACTCCATGGAAAAATTAGTTCAGCAAAAAGATCATACCAGAAATTTCTCCATTGCATCAAAAATTAATAACAAAGCATTAGATACATATTTATACAGCTTATTTTGTAATATTGATTCTTGCCTGATATGCAGTTCTATCATGGATCACACCAACTGTTTCAGGATGTACCCTGCAGATATCATAACTGTCCACTGTTTATACCCAACTGTCAATATTTGTTTCCCTCCTTCCCAGCACCTGCTGTTTAAATTGGTTATCTCGACCACTAGAGTTGTCATAGTATTAAATTATTCAGATACACCAATAAAGTGAGCCCTTGCCCTTATGATTTTTTTGGATTTGGCATCAAATTGAATGAAAAATCTGATCAACTTGGCTGCCACATAAAGGAAGGTAACAGTTCAAAATTTTTCATGTTTCTTATTCTTGTGCATGAACACGAGTGACAGAAAACATGCCTTCCATATAAGGCTAAATGGAGGAAACCATCCCAACCAGTGATTTAAAAAGCGTTAGGCGCCAAAAGGCGCCAAGGTCCAAAAACGCCCGAGGCGCTAGGCGCTCGCCCAGGCGCTCGCCCGAGCGAAGCGAGGCGCTAAAATATAAAAATATAAAATATAATTAATAAATATAATTATTTAAAATTTTAAATAAAAATATAAAAATATATAATATAATTAATAAATATAATCACATTAACAGTATAAACCTGTTGACGGAGAAACGAGGAAGCAACGGCGAGCAGCGGCGGCAGCAGCAGCAGCAGCGGCGAGCGACGGCAGCGGTAGCGGCAGCAACGGCGAGCGGCGGCAGCGGCAGCGGGAAAGGGAAAGGGAGCGGAAGGCGCGAGCAGCGGGAGGCCTCGAGGGAGGCGCGAGCAGCGGGAAGGCTCGCGGGAGGGCTCGAAGGAGGCGAGAGGGCTCGCGGGAGGCGCGAGCAGCGGGAGGGCTCGCGGGAGGCGTGAGCAGCGGGAGGGCTCGAGGGAGGCGCGAGCAGCGGGAAGGCTCGCGGGAGGGCTCGCAGGAGACGCGAGCAGCAGGAGGGCTCGCAAGAGGCGCGAGCAGCGAGAGGGCTCGCGGGAGGCGCGAGCAACGGGAAGGCTCGCGGGAGGCGCGAGCAGCGACAGCGGCGAGCAGCGACAGCGAGCGACGAGATCGCGATCGGGATCGGGATCGGCAGCGGCAACAGGTTAGTGTTGGGTTAGGGTTAGGGTTATATTGGTTTAGTTGGTTCGATTGAACCAACTAACAACCGAACCAGGACCGAACCAGACCTAAAATTCTGGTTCGGTTTACCCAGGCGCTCGCCCGAAGCGCCCAGCGCCTGGGCTCGGGCGAGCGCCCAGGCGGCGCCTGATTGAAGCGCGCCGCCTGGGACATTAGCGAGGCGCTCGGGCCTCGCCTCGCCTCGCCTCGCCCGAGCGCCTTTTGCAATCACTGATCCCAACCAGCAACCTTGATTGAGAAAAGTGCAGTCCACGGAACAAAGCACATGCCAATGCAGGGTCTAGGATTGGTATGAGCAACCTTATCACTATTCTTTTCAATCTCTACGCATTTCACCGCTCCACCAGAAATTCCCTATGCCCGTACCATACTCCAGCTTGATAGTTTCCACCGCCTATCCAGGGTTGAGCCCTTGGATTTGACGGCGGACTTCAAAAGCCACCTACAGACACTTTACGCCCAATACAATACTTCAAAGTCGAAGAATAGCATCCAAATAGCATGTCTTATTTTATTCAATAATCCATATTTCTAGCAATAAATTATTACTGTCTATCGTACCAGAATCGAAGTTCCATGATCGGGCAACTATAATCCTAGAGAAAAAGATTCTAAAGCATAAGCCCATGGATTATTTTTCCCATGTGAGCTTGCCTCTTTCAGGACCACAAGACCATAAAAGCATTGTGCCGAGACCTAGTTGGCTAAACTTAAAAGCTTATCTTGCATTCTCTTTCTGGCCAATCCAACAACCATTAAGCACTAGACCGTGAAACCCCAAATAGATAGTTCGACAACAAACTTTAAGCAAGCATACATAACTTACACAACCAAGATGACTCGTGCCAAATTCGGTGACTGATTTAGTGTAAATATTTCCCAGGCATCATCTTCTTGCTTTACTTGCTTCTTCATATAACATTTTAACAATTCAAACTGCAGTCGAGCAACATAGTTTACTAAAAGCCTCATGTCGATATAAATTCAAAAGGTTTTGAGTAACTCTAAATAAGCACTAACTACTGTCACTGATTATGCCAGCTACAAATGGAACAATAATTATTTCTAGGCGACCATTAAATTAAGCAGATAAGCCAAAGGTGCACTGTGTGCAAGTATTAACAATTGATGCATCCGTTAGTAAGGTTAATTGTGCATGTAACAGTGAAAATGAAAACCTGAGTTTCAGTACTACAAAAAAATGAAAATACTAAGGAGGGACAAACTTGAACAACTGCCATCTGGCCACAGGAATCAAATAGCACATGTCAAAATACTCACCCGACAGGAGAGGCAATTTGCGATAAGCCGCTGGACATAGTCGGCTACAGCATTTCTCCGCTCCTCAGATGATTGATTTGGCTGAATTCGGGCAATCAGCTCTGAAGTTTGTTCCTCTGCCTTAGTCCATCTGTCTGCATCAAGCACTTGGGTCACATTGGTTGTTTCCCTGGGCAAAAGGCCACTGGGAAGTATGCTACCAAGCCATTCCCGTCCTCCATGATCACCCATGAAAAGCTATCCTACAGTCAGTACCCGATGCCTCCTTAAAGAACTTCCTTATTCCCCTCTTCCAATGCAGAAAACGCGAAAGAATACTCTCTAGACAAGCACAACTGATGAGATGAGTGCAATAGCAGATAGACATGCACCAGAAAAGTGAAAATAGAAAGAGCCACAATGACAACAGAAACAGCGAAGATAAATCTTTTCGCCACAACACCAAAAAATCAGAATCTGAAGACGAAAACAACGATTATCATCCACAACCGTGGTCCGATGGGCCTCTTCTCTTGAAGGATTCAAGCTTCCACTATTCCACTTGGTAATTCAAGAAAATCAGAAGGTAACACCGTCCTCTCAAATTCGCTCCGACTGCCGCGAGGGCCAAAAGAACAGAACAGCGAACCAAAACTTAATCCACAACAGAAAGAGATGACTTCGACTTCCCCCTCGAGCGCGATGGCCCCACACCCTAAACTCGACTGACCCACCGACCGTCAGCAGAGGCCACTTCCCAGGGCGATATTCCTCCAATGCCGTGGAACTCGGGCGGCCGACCAAAAGCGCAAAGAGCCCCAACGCGCATTAACCGCACAAACCCTAGAAATGAAAGAAGAGGACCCGGAGGCGAAAACCTAAGCAGAAGCGGCGCGAGGAAAACCCGAGCTCCAAAGATCCGGGGTCGAGCCGTATCTCCAAAGATCTTGCAGGAATTCGGGGAGGATCGAGGGCGCGACGCGGGTGGAAGGGAAAGGAGGAAGAAAAGGCGAAGAAACGGGTGGAGAGAGAAAGAGAGAGAGATCGGCGTTAGGGCACAAACGTTTTATAGTGGGGAATTCATCTAAATTACACATAATTATATAGACGAGGGAGGTTATGTATGTATATGAAAAGCCACGCGCGGTGATGATCATGATACGTAGCAAAGACAACAACACGGTGGGGTCGTAAATGGAATCATAGGTGTAAAGATCCGCAAGAAATATTAGTAAATCATAATGTATTAATATACATACTCCATTTATATGGTGAATTAAATTACCTTAAAACCCCACCATATCGCACGTGTCAAGAATAAGAGTCGTCTTACGTCACCGAGCCAGTTGTCACCGATGGTTTCAGAGAAACGGCCGTCAGAGTAACTAAAACAATTGAATTCAAATTATTCGGCTGTTACAGAACAAGCATTCATGTACAAAAGGGGATCGATCTATGAGATTAGATCTAATCTCTCTATTTCACTGCATTTTGACTTGAGCGTCCATCCATCATCTGTTCCGATTGGGAGGACAAGTAAAGGAGCACCGGCGATGTTGCAGGTGAAACTTAACGAGGGAAAGGCAGGCAAGATATAAAATCGCTGGGATATGTGTTAAGCAAGTATAATGCACGTTATTAAACGATTCAAGAAGTAATGACTGTTATTAAACGATACAACATAATATGGATTAGTAGGATGTGGAAGTCAGTTGCCGACATTTAATCGGAATTTTTTTTTTGGCTTGGCTAGTGAAATCCAACACCGGTCAGCAATTGTTCTTCATCCTACTAATCTGGCGTCAACTCTATGTGGCGATATGTCAATGACACATCGACTCTATTTGGTTGAGGAGTCAGCATCGAGTCAACTTTACAGGAAGGGTGTAATGACTGTTCGAATCTAATTGATGTGGTCTACGTGGTTTACTCTCGTCCAGGCACGCTTAACTTCGGAGTTATGATGGGATCCGGTGCTTTAGTGCTGGTATGATCGCACTGGTTTCACGTGCTTCGTCCCTCGCCTATGTGCACGTCGCGGCCGGTGCATCAACGTCCGGAGCCTCTTGCGCATCACGAAACCGTCGATGCTTGCTAGAACGATCGTGGAATCGCTATTGAAAGCTCTCTCCGAGCCCCAGCCCAACGACTGCGTATTGATCACGTAAGTCGCTGGTCACTACCACATGACCTCTTTCAACGAGTGACAAAAAAGATAACGATTACGTCTGACCATTGCACACCCGGTATCATGTGGCCAATGGAAATGGTAGTTTAGCACAGGTGGAGAGCAATTGTGGCCGAGTCTTTCGTCCCGTTACTACATAAGCTATGCAACAAGCAAACGTAATGGACCCAAATCTCTACTATAAAAAAAGGGGTGTCAAGTACATCTCAAGAGACCGAATGATTCTCAAGTTCAATTTGTCCGACTAGTTAAACTAGTTAATTAACTTAATAAACTAAAAGGTATTATTGGTGTTATCGTCGATGCAAGAGATCCTCTTGACATAGGCTCGAAAAAAGGACTCGATTGGATCTGACTCTCTGTTTTCAGTTCGATTAATGAAATTTAACACTAATAATGTTAATTTAATTTAGAAAAACATAAGAGTTTTCGAGATAGTACTTTGGAAAGGGAAGGGGTTGAGTTTGAGAAAGAAAGGGTACCATACACGAAAGAAAGAAAGAAAGAGTTTTCGAGATGGTTGCAAGTTATATTCCAAATTAACACTAACAATGTTAATTTAATTTAGACAAACCCGAGTAGAGAGAGAGAGAGAGAGAGAGAGAGCACCCGATATGGAAAACTTAGAGTTCGATGCTTAAGTTAGTTTTAGATATTTTGAGAAATCATCAAATTTAGTTCTTTAGTAAAAGAAGATGAGAGAGTATTAGTCTTAGCTGAATAGTTTTTAGAACTAACTATTTCCATACGACCTAAGGTTTATAGCATTGTAAACTAGTATTAAAGTTTTTGATATGGAAATAAAGTTCGATATTACGATTGATGTCGACGTAGATGTTGACACTGATGTCAACATGGACACCATCATGTCAACTAATGCATATCAATGCTTAACTAGAATTCTATCGTAAAGAAAGATATATAAAAATCGCAGTGAATAGGGATTTTACCAAAAAAAAAAAAAAGTGCATGAACACTTTTGATGACATTGAATATGACCTTCCATAAGACATTTCTTGATTACTACGATTAGTTAGGGATTTATGGTACTCAATGTGAAAAAAATAATCTTGGGTGAGAATTAACTTTTATAAAAGAAGTTCTTGTTTGTAAAGTGTTGTCGTTCTCTTTCTGTCTTTTTTTTTTTTCTCTCTCTCTTAACAAGTATAGTTAACATAGCAAAGATAATATGTGCATAAACAATTACTATAAACTCCAGCATGAAGATATAGGATCATATGAGGTGAAACGGATATCCCATGGGTTCTCGTGCCAATGTTCTTCCTTCGTCTCCCCCTTCTCCTCCGCTTGTAACTAAATAATCATTCTTTTCCTTTTTTTGTTCTCTTAGTTTTATTTTATTTTAGCATGACTTTGGAATGTTTTATATCCTTCAAATGTAATAAGTATTTATGAAAGATATATTTTCTTTTTTTATTTTTCTCTCCCACTATGTTAAATTAGATTCAACTATTTTTTTTTTTGTAATCCTTATATATGAGGTGTGGTGTCGATTAGTATAAACATACGACCACATGTAACAAACATATGAAAGTCCGATGTTATCATCATGCATATTCCCATCAATACCATGAAGTTGATATTCATGTGTATAAATGCTAAGATTGTTACGTGCCTAAACCACATACAAGAAGTGGTAGATCATGACCCAACCATGAGTAAAACCCATGGTTGTTAACCATGATAGATTGTATCTTATGCATATAATATTTCATTCAAAATCAAACTTTAGTTTTGTGCATCAAAAAAAAGTTTGTTATCAATGCCTCTTCTCATAGTTGGTTGCCGCTAAGTCGTAATATGAATAATAAGATATCTTTGTTGAATCTTATCTCTTAGGCACAAGTGTACAACCACCCATGTACAAAAATCTTTCACATATTATTACTTTCGATAAACTCTAATTGTATCCTCATTGGATGTCAATTTGAAGATCTGCATGTTTGGGAGTCACGAGACAAGTCATGGACTATAGAGAAAAATGTGAGTATAAATTTACGACATATCATCAGTGAAAAATCCTATGTATTAAATTATTCTATTAGATACTTAAGGAATTTTGATATGCTTGTGGTCAGGAATTCGGATATGCCAACTCTCATAATTTTTTTCACATAATCAACTATGATATATTCTTAATTGAATATGCAAAGAGATATTATTGGTTTGTATCCTTATAAGCAGACATGAACGAGATGTTTGTGATGGATGCTTGTTTCGACTCGATTTAAAGAATAAGACTTAGATTGAGATGAAGAGCTTAGGTGATCGAGCATTATTCCCGAACGATAATGATCATCAAATATTCTCGATCTCAGCTCATAACACTCGATGCATGATAATCGTATATATCTCATTAGCACATGGTCAAATCATGCTAATTAGACTATAGAAAATAGTTATTTTAGAAGAATAGTCAAACAACCATAATATTTTTGTCATTATAGATCATCCTAAATTTGAGTTCAACGTAAAAACAATAAAGTGAGAGAAAATAAAATAAAAAAATTATGTAAGTTTGATATAGACTTTGATTCCGATGGATTAACTTTATAACTTTGACATTTAAATATGCTTATTTTTTTTTTCAAAATTTTTGATGTATAAAATTATGATAACTCTCATATTATGTCCAAATAAAATAAAAAAATAAAAATAAAAATTCATTAATAAAACATATCTATAAGTATTTTTTTTTGACAGCTGTGGGATTTGAACCCACGCCCTTTCGGACCAGAGCCTAAATCTGGCGCCTTAGACCACTCGGCCAAACTGTCACCACATTGATTTATTGTGGGTGATAGATTATTTATTGCTATTTCATGGCTTTGTTATGTATTGGTAACTGGTGATTCCAGCTGAAGCCATTTCTGTGAGGACCTAAGATCACCAGCTCCACCAAGGACAAGGCAAAGGCACAACTGCATCGTAGCAAAGCATATGATCTTGTCGATTACGGAGGACTGATGACAGAGAAAGTTGCTTGATATGAACTTACTGAAATAATTATAGGGGGCACAGTAGCTAAAGTACCATAAAACTCTAAAACTCACAATGCAAAATATAACTTCGATACAACATAATATGGATTAGTAGGATGTGGAAGTCAGTTGCCGACATTTAATCGGGAAATTTTGTTTGGCTTGGCTAGTGAAATCCAAGACCAGCCAGCCATTGTTCATCCTACAAATGTTTTATATCCTTATTTTATTTTAGCATAACTTAGGAATGTTTTATATCCTTGAAATGTAATAAGTATTTATAAAAGATATACTTTTTTTTTTATTTTCCTCTCCCACTATGTTAAATTAGATTCGACTAGTTTTTTTAGTAATCCTTACAAATGAGATGTGGTGTCGATCAGTATAAACATACGACCACACGCAACAAACACATGAAAGTCCAGTGTTATCATCATGCATATTCCCATCAATACCATGAAGTTGATGTTCATGTGTATAAACGCTAAGATTGTTGTGTGCCTAAACCACGTACAAGAAGTGGTAGATCATCACCCAACCATGAGTAAAACCCATGGTTGTTAACCATGATAGATTATATCTTGTGCATATAATATATCATTCAAAATTAAACTTTAGTTTTGTGCATCAAAAAAAAGTTTGTTATCAATGCCTCATCTCATAGTTGGTTGTTGCTAAGTCATAATATGAATAATAAGATATCTTTGTTGAATCTCATCTCTCAGGCATCTTTCACATGTTATCACTTTCGACACACTCTAATTGTATCCTCATTGGATGTTAACTTAAAAATCTCCATGTTTGGAAGTCAGGAGACAAGTCATGAACTATAGAGAAAAATGTGTGTATAAATTTACGGTCTATCATTAGTGGACAATCCTATGTATTAAATTATTCTATTAGATACTTAAGGAATTTTGATATGCTTGTGGTCAGGAATTCGGATATGCCAACTCTTATATTTTTTTTTTCACATAATCAACTATGATATATTCTTAATTGAATGTGCAAAGAGATATTATTGGTTTGTATCGTTATAAGCATACATGAACGAGATGTTTGTGATGGATGCTTGTTTCGACTCGATTTAAAGAATAAGACTTAGATTGAGATGAAGAGCTTACGTGATCGAGCATTATTCCTGAACGATAATGATCATCAAATATTCTCGATCTCAGCTCATAACACTCGATGCATGATAACCGTATATATCTCATTAGCACATGGTCAAATCATGCTAATTAGACTATAAAAAATAATTATTTTAGAAGAATAGTCAAACAAACACGTTATTTTTGTGGTTATAGATCATCCTAAATTTGAGTTGAATGTAAAACAATAAAGTGAGAGAAAATAAAATAAAAAAAACTATGTAAGTTTGATATAGACTTTGATTCCGATGGATTAACTTTATAACTTTGACATTTACCTATGTTTTGTTTTGTAATTTTTTTTTTCAAAATTTTTGATGTATAAAATTATGATAACTCTCATATTGTGTCCAAATAAAAAAAAATAAAAATAAAAATAAAATTATTTGATGATCAACTATATTTCACTTTACCTTTTTTATTTATTTTATTATTAAAATTTCATTAATAAAACATGTCTAAAAATATTTTTGTCTTTTTTGACAGCTGTGGGATTTGAACCCACGCCCTTTCGGACCAGAGCCTAAATCTGGCGCCTTAGACCACTCGGCCAAACTGTCACCATGTTGGTTCGTTGTGGGTGACACATTATTTATTACTATTCCATGGCTTTGTTACGTCTTAGCCACTGGTGATTCCAGCTGAAGCCATTTCTATGACCTAAGATCACTAACTTCATCAAGAACATGGCAAAGGCACAACTGCAACGTAGCAAAGCATATGATCTTGTCGATTAAGGAGGACTGATGACACAGAAAGTTGCTTGATATGAACTTACTGAAATAATTATAGGGGGCACAGTAGCTAAAGTACCATAACACTCTAAAACTTAACATAATAAGAATATCATGGATTAGTAGAATGAACAATGGCTGGCTGGTCTTGGATTTCACTAGCCAAGCCAAACAAAATTTCCTGATTAAAGCTAGATTATCGAATTAGGTTGGTCGACGTGGTAGCCATATATTGGTTGAACATTCAACTGGAGTGTCTGATGGAACCTAAATGTTGCAAACCATATTCATTTAGCTAAGATCATGCAACTCAGTCTCTCCACGTAAAGGTAGAACTTAGTTTGATGTTCGAGGAGGTCTGACTTACGACATAGGCCACCATTTATAGGGGTTGAGGTTGATACTTCCATTACCTGCTCGTCCCTTGTCTTCAAAGAACCTCAAAGAGAGGGGGACATGTGACACTATCTAAATATCATTGAGCGCATGGTCGATACAATTGCAACTCCGAGGTGCAGGATTCGACCACATCAACAAAAATACAGGCGGTTACGATGCGTGATTAATTGTCAAATCTCGATAAGGTGTGTGATCGCTTGGATTCTCCTGCCAACTGAGGAATGCCCATTGCACCGGATTATGTTGGCCCAACATGAATCATCGTGCTAGCCTTGTCGACTCATCATGCGCAACTGTGCCTGACCGTATCAACCCATCATATGCCACCGTGCCTTGCCATGTCAACCCATTGCGCCCCCACCACGCTTGATCGTGTTGACCCGTCGTACACCCACCACAATGTTGACAACGGATGTCAATTGAACAATACTTCCCAATCAGATTCCCCCTATGCTCTTTTACTCAAGAAGTGGGGGACATATGTTATAGTAAAAATGACATGGCATCAACTCCATGTGGCAGCGTGTCAATCTGACACATCGGCTCTACTTGGTTGAGGAGCCAGCACGAGTCACCACTTCTACAACTTTGTATGAAGGGCATAATAATTCTCCGATTCTAACTGATGCGATCCACATAGTCAACACATTGGTGACACCTAGCCAACCTACAAATAACACTCGACTGACATGTAAATGAGACTTGGTCGACACATCGACAACATCTGGCAGACACGTAAGTCGGTGGTCACCAGCACATGACCTCCTCTAATATGTGACAAAAAAGACAATGATTACAACTGACCATTGCACACCCACTATCACGTGGGCAATGGAAACGATAGTTCGACATAGGTAGAGATTTGGGTCTATTACATTCAATCTGTCCGATCAATTCGATTAGTTAACTTACTTAATAATCGAAGGGGCATTATTGGTGTTACCGTCGATGTAATTTTTGTAGGAGTCAGATTGATTACGGAAGAGATCGTCTTGACATCGGCTCCATTGGATCCGGCTATATTTTCAGTTTGATTAATGAAATTTAACACTAACAATGTTAATTTAATTTAGACAAACATAAGAGTTTTCGAGGTGGTACTTTGGAAAGGGAAGGGATCGAGTTGGAGAAAGAAAGGGTACCATACACCACACTCTGTAATCCTGCATGTTGCATCGACATTCTCTGTAATCCATTTCTCCTTTTTCATGGACTCTTCAGTCTCCTCTACCTTGCAGCCGCAAAGCACCAAACACAATATAATGTGCACTCGTTGCTTGTAGCAATTGCTTAGCATATCTCGTCGTCGGCAGTCAAACAAAGTACCCCACAGTCATCTAAGGTTGTGAAGGGCTATAGTGTCTCAACAAAAGTCGAGTATTGACCAGCCCAAGTAAGGTTTTGTTTAGTTCCTTTTTGGCTGTCAGCGCTCGTCTAGTGAAGAGGGTTCAATTGGATATGCCATTGATGCTCGTCCATCATCAGTTTCCAATGACAATTCTATGCTTTAAATTATTCTATTGGATACTTAGTGAATTTTAAGTCCTCCTAAATTTGGATATGCGAACTCTTATTATTTTTTTCACATAATCAACCATGATATATTTTTGATTGAATCTGCAAAGAAATATTACTGATTTGTATCATTATGAGCGGCTTAGGTGATCGATCATTATTCTTGAACGATAATGATCATCAAATACTTTCGATCTCGGCTCATAACACTCGGGTGGATAATCGTATATATCTCATTGGCACATGATCAAATCATGCTAATTAAACTATAAAAAGTATTACTTTAAAAAAATAGTCAAACAACCATAATATTTTTGTCATTATAGATCATCCTAAATTTTGATTGCAATGGATTAACATTATAACTTTGATATTTAACTATGCTTCGTTTTGCAAACCTTTTTTTTCCAAAAATTTTATGTATAAAATTATGATAACTCTCATTGTGTGTCCAAATAAAATAAAAAAAATTATTTGATGATAAACTATGTTTCACTTTACCATTTTTATATATTTTATTATTAAAATTTCATTAATAAAACATATCTATAAGTATTTTTTTTTGACAGCTGTGGGATTTGAACCCACGCCCTTTCGGACCAGAGCCTAAATCTGACGCCTTAGACCACTCGGCCAAACTGTCAGTTATGACGTTTTTTATTATACTTTATATTTATTGAATTATCTTATGCTGTCTCCTAATAATAACATGGCAATCTTTTTCTCTTATGTTAATCTGCACTGCACAGGATGACAACAATCGAAGCGATGCAGCAGAAGCGTAAATGCTGGAGAATGGCTGATAAGACTTGTGCTTATCATCTCCCTCACTAATGTTTATGTTTGGCAAATGCAGTATAAGTAACCTTCTGAGACGCAACAGCAGCCAAGAACACTCCCAACCACCGTCGCAGCCTATTCAGCGGCGCATGTCTTCCTCTTCCTCCTTGCCTCGGCTGCCGCCGCTACGGTCGCTGATGTTGTGCTCGACAACTTATCAGGAGGCTGAGTGCAGGCACCCCGGAGCTTTTCTGGCGATCCTTTATCATGTGAAGAACCTTTGGTGATAGCTTCTTCAGCAGAAGTCGGAAGGACCTGTTCATCCCTCTTGATACTTCCTGATGCTCCTCTGGCTTCGGCTTCAGGTGCATTCACCTTCTCGGTTCCAACAGTTGCCACCATAGAGTTCTCATTGATGTCATCAACGCCATGGACGGCCGCTCTCTCCGTGTTGTCTGCTTCTCTGTAGGACTGCACGAGACTCTGCTCACCAAAGCACAAGGTGGCACTGATCCTATTGTGGTGCTTGGATTAGCTTGCTCGAAGAAAGCTACAGCGTGAAGGACACACGAACTGCATGACAGGCGATCTTCCATATCCGATAAACTGGCGGTCGGTTTATGGTGATTCCATCTCTGTAGTAGCAGCATCAACATTCCATCGCAGTTATGAAAGGGGAAGAAGGTGTGGTTAAAACATGAATCGATCGTTGACTCCGGCAGAGATTAATGCAGATGTCAAACCTGCCCTTTTAATTGTTCATTTGGTTCCTCATGGCCAAATCCTTCTCCTCCTATCAATTCGAAGTATGCAGAATCTGGTAGTTTGATAAGTCTCATAGTCCCACATCGGAAAAATCAGGCTTGTTATCTCCTATTGAAACTATCAGTAATTTTCAATGTTTTATGGTTTAGGAACATCTTTTTAAGGTATTTGTAATAGTTCCGTTTTTTATAGTAGTGATTTGCTCCTCCTTCGTCCGTGGATGTAGGTCAATTGACCGAACCATGTAAATCGGGCTAGCTCTAACAAACTGGTATCAGAGCTTGGTTTCGGGATCTTTTGGCAACGATGACAATAACAAAGATTGTTGTCAAGAAATTCGACAGAAATGTCAACTTCGGCGGAGTTGATTTGGCATTTCAGGGAGCTGAGAACATTCCAGATGGTACGTCAAAAAAAGAGGTGGGCTCGGGAAGCATGCGTCCGAGGAACACAGCTCAGGCGGGCTGACTGCGCAGAGGTGGGCTCGGGAAGCATGCGTCCGAGGAACACAGCTCAGGCGGACTGACCACGCAGAGGTGGGCTCGGGAAGTATGCATCCGAGGAACACGGCTCAGGCGGGCTGGCTGCACAGAGGTGGGCTCGGGAAGCATGCGCCCAAGGAACACGGCTCAGGCGGGCTGACCGCACAGAGGTGGGCTCGGGAAGCATGCGTCCGAGGAACATGGCTCAGGCGGGCTGGCCGCACAGAGGTGGGCTCGGGAAGCATGCGTCCGAGGAACACGGCTCAGGCGGGCTGGCCGCACAGAGGTGGGCTCGGGAAGCATGCGTCCGAGGAACACGGCTTAGGCAGGCTGACCGTGCAGAGGTGGGCTCGGGAAGTATGCATATGAGGAACACAACTCAGGTGAGCTGACCGCGCAGAGGTGGGCTCGGGAAGTATGCAACCGAGGAACACGGCTCAGGCGAGCTGACCGTGCAGAGGTGGGCTCGGGAAGTATGCGTCTGCGGGCTGACCGCACAGAGGTGGGCTCGGGAAGCATGCGTCCGAGGAACACAGCTCAGGCGGACTGACCACGCAGAGGTGGGCTCGGGAAGTATGCATCCGAGGAACACGGCTCAGGCGGGCTGGTCGCACAGAGGTGGGCTCGGGAAGCATGCGCCCAAGGAACACGGCTCAAGCGGGCTGACCGCACAGAGGGGCTCGGGAAGCATGCGTCTGAGGAACATGGCTCAGGCGGGCTGGCCGCACAGAGGTGGGCTCGGGAAGCATGCGTCCGAGGAACACGGCTCAGGCGGGTTGACCGTGCAGAGGTGGGCTCGGGAAGTATGCGTCTGTGGGCTGACCACACAGAGGTGGGCTCAAGAAGCATGCATCCGAGGAACACAGCTCATGCGAGCTGACCGCGCAGAGGTGGGCTCGGGAAGTATGCATCCGAGGAGCTGTTTGGAGCAGCAATCTATTATGCAGCAATCTGTGAACGGGGGGCGGCTAAGTAAATCTTCATCTGTGCGGGAGCCCAGGGGACGTCCCCTGGCGTGGAGTTGCTGGCTCTCGAGAGTCGGGATCGAGAAGACTGCGCTTCGGTATTCGCTCCGCGCACCCTTTGGCTGCCACGTTAAACCTCATTTATGGTGGGGTGACGTTTGCCTTGTCTGATGCGACGTGCTCCACGAGAAGGGCGACGATGGGCTATCACCCACTCCCCAGGAGACAAAGGGTCGCTACCGGCGGGATCTTCTTTATAAATAGGGCGTAGATGGTTTCCCGCACGCCTCCTACTAGTGATCTATTCCGTTGCTCCTTCCTAACCTCATTGCTTCCGTTCGAGTCGGCCCTTCTACCTTACCTTCTAAAGGTCAGTAAGGATGGCCTCACCTTCCTCCTCGACTTTACTCTCTTCCCCTTCCCCTTCTAGCAACATCGGGGAAAAGACACCGTCGTTGAGCCCCAACTCGTCCTCCGACGAGAAGGCGGCTTGGGCCCTGGAAACTCTGATGTGGCCGCACGACCTTGACTCCACAGTGAGCGAGTCATTGCTGGGCAACCTCCAGGAGCGCTACAGCATTCCGAAGGACTTTGTTCTTCTCGCCCACAAGCCAGGGCAACGGGCGTACGACCCGGTCCCCAAGGGTTTCGCCTTAACCCTGGATGCCCTTAAGGCGGGGTTACGTTTCCCTCTGCACCTAGTCATTAGCTCCTGCATTTCCTGGTGGCGCATTTCTCCGTCACAGATGGCATCGAACTCTTAGCGCTATCTGGCGGCATTCTTGGGGGAGTATCACTACGCCAACAATACCCCGACTCTGTCCTTTTTCCTGTCTTGCTTCCGACTTTCCAAAGGATCGAGGGGTTATTATTGTCAGCCCGGTCAGGCATCCGGGTTAGCGGGGCCCCTTCTAGCAACAAGGAATGGAAGTGACGTTTCTTTTATATTTGCTGTGCGAGGGGTTGGAATTTCGGGCTCCGATGGGCGGCACGCATGATCAATAACACCACCCCGGCTTTGAATGACGATGAGTACAGGGACCTTCGGTGGCTCAAGGAGATTCTTCCCGCCTCCCGAGTCGTTCGGAACATGACCGAGCAATGGCTGATCGAGGTGGGTCTTAGCTCGACGCCTCGAGGTATGCCCGTAGTGGGTAGTTTAGGGTCTTTATGAATCATTTAGAATATTGACCAATGCCCGCGTTTTCGCAGAGATGGTGAACCTTAGGTCAGTGCGCGGGGGGCGAGCTTCGTCAGCCTCATCCTTGCACCCACCGATCGAGCCGAGGATCGGCTCAAAAGATGCACCAGTGGAGATCGAGGTCGTTCGACCTCAGAAGAAGGCAAAGACCTGTGTCGCGAAGGGATCCAACGTGGCAGCGGCCTAGTCAAGAGGAACCGCTACTGGATCGGCTGATCGCGCAGGGAGATGCCTTGGGCGGCGTGAAGCCGGCCCTAGTAGGGGAGGGGCGGGGAAGGCCCCTCAAGAGCCCTCCGTTCGTGAACTCTGTCGCCTTCTCGTGGGCACGAAGGATGAGCCCTACTAGGTTCGGGCAATGGAAGACCTCCCGGAGGGCGAAGCCTCCGACCCGCTGGTGGCCCGCTGGGGTGGCCTGTCCCGTGGGGACCAGATATGGGCCGACGGGGATTCTGTGGCCTTGTTCATCCGCGGAGGGCTTCATCCCAACATGGCTTGGGAGTTGTACACCATGCCCTCTGAAGTCCTACTTGGCAAGTCCGCCAAGTCGCTGCTGTGGGTAAGTATCTCGCCATCGGCTTCCCGTCTGCACCCGAGCGGTATTATCCTGACTCCCTTCCTCGCAAGGTCAGCATTATATCATGGCACTAATGGATCGCGTGCGCGATGCTGGCCGAGTCGTCGGCAGCTTGAGCGACTACAACGCCGAGCTACGTAGGTAGATCGAGAAGGTTCGCGCGGGGGTGGCCCTAGAGGCGGTGGCTGCAGCCGAGCAGCGTGCATCGGATTTGGAGGCAGAAGTGATGCGTCCCAAGTCTGAGCTCAAGGTGGCTGAGGAGCAGAACAATGAGCTCCAGGTGCATTTGAAGGCGACTCGGACTGAGGTCTGCCTAGCGATGGGTGAGAATCTTGCGCTCAACCAGAAGCTGGAAGAAGCGCGCGCCGAGGCGCGCTCGACTTCTGTGGCCCTGGCCGATGAGATTCATCAATGGCCAGAGAAGGACAAGGAGCTGATCGAGGCCTACAAAAAAATCCCCGGGCTTCGAGCTCGGGCTTACTCGGTCGGGGCAGGTCACCTATGAGTATGGGTACCGGGTCGCCCTGGCTCGCTTCAGAGCGCGCTACCCCGACCTTGAGGTGGCGGAAGATCCCTTTGCTTCCTTCCCTGAGGATTTGGACGTCGACATGCCCGAGGAAGTTCCTTTTGATGATAGCGTCGAAGCCCCCGAGGAAGTTACTTATTGTAATTTTTTCTAATGGGGTAGGTCGGGTGTTGCCGATGCTGTAATATGTTGTCTGGTCCTGTAACCGGATTTTTGTTTAAATGAAAAAAATGTTCAGATTTCTTCCTTGTCTTTCTTGATTTCATATACGAAAAATCTTTTAAGAGTTTGCACGCTCCACGTCCTTGGCAGGGCGTGGCCTTGCATCGTCGCGAGCCGGTACGTGTCGATCCTGACGACGTAGATCACCCGATAAGGTCCTTCCCAGTTTGGAGCTAGCTTACCGTGCGCTCGGGTCGGGTCGCCCAACTAAATCGGTCGGGGATGCACCTTCCGGTTATAGATTCTGGCGATTGCTCTCTTGTAGGAGAGGGCCTTCAAGTGTGCATTAGCACGCCGCTCCTCGAGCATGGTGAGATCGGCTCGAAGTCCTTCGATCGTTGTCCTTTCCTCGTAGTTTTCCATTCGAGGGGTAGGGAAAACCACTTCAGGCAGTAGGACGGCCTCGGTCCCAAATGTGAGGCTGTAGGGGGATTCTCCGGTCGTAATTTTGGGGGTGGTCCGCAAGGACCACAAGATGCTAGGGAGCTCGTCCACCCAAACCAATCAGGCTACGAACACCCTCCTTCTAGCTCCAAAATGTTGGTGTCAACAACTTTAAGCCGTGGCCTCGGGGCCAACACGGTTGGGTTCGGGTCCGAATGAGTGAGGATCTTCCTGGATTACCCTTGAGAGTGCTGAGGTAGCCGACTACGTTGATCCGGTCTTGATGGGACAGTCGTTTCTTCCGGAAGGGCTCCTCGCCTAGGCGCGTGGTGGGGGGCGCTCCGTCTTCGTTCCTGCATACAGGTCGGGTCGAGAGAGCTCGACCTGACCCCTATGATGGTCAAGTCAGTTGATAATCTTAGGAGGTTTTCTCCTTTTTTTTTTCCTCCTTGTTTCGAACACGAGGGTTTTTATAAGGAAGGTCACCGTTATTGATGTGCCCACTCGCAGGGAGTAGGACCGTACCTGGGAAGGCATCTGACTCCGGCGTTGGGGTTGCGTGGAGGATCGGGCTCTTGCAGGATGGCGACGTGCCTTGGTCGGCGTTTTGGTCTGTCTCGGCCCTGCGTTGTCAGGTCAGACCGAGGCAGACGACCCATGCGTCTCCTCGATCCGCGTGACCTAAGAGATGTCACCCGGGAGCAGGCGACGTCAGTTTGTGTCCCATTATTATTATTACCCTCATCAACTAGAATTCTCTTGTATTACGAAAATTCATCGTAAAGAAAGGTATATAAAAATCGCATTGAATAGGGATTTTACCAAAAAAAAAAAAAGTGCGTGAACACTTTTGATGACATTGAATATGACCTTCCATAAGACATTTCTTGATTTCTATAAGTAGTTAGGGATTTATGGTACTAAATGTGAAAAAAATTATCTTGGGTGAGAATTGATTTTTATAAAAGAAGTTCTTGTTTGTAAAGTGTTTTCGTTATCTTTCTCTCTCTTACCAAGTATAGTTAACATAGCAAAGACAATATGTGCATAAACAATTACTAAAACTCCAGCATAAAGGTATAGGATCATATGAGGAGAAACGGATATCCCATGGGTTCTCGTGCCAATGTTCTTCCTTCGTCTCCCCCTTCTCCACTTCTAACTAAATAATCATTCTTTTCCTTTTTTTTTCTCTTAGTTTTCTTTTATTTTAGCATAACTTAGGAATGTTTTATATCCTTGAAATGTAATAAGTATTTATGAAAGATATACTTTCTTTTTTATTTTCCTCTCCCACTATGTTAAATTAGATTCGGCTAGTTTTTTTTAGTAATCCTTACTTATGAGGTGTGGTGTCGATTAGTATAAACATATGAAAGTCTAGTGTTATCATCATGCATATTCCCATCAATATCATGAAGTTGATGTTCATGTGTATAAATGCTAAGATTGTTGTGTGCCCAAACCACATACATCAAGTGGTAGATCATGACCCAACTATGAGTAAAACCCATGATTGTTAACCATGATAGATTGTATCTTGTGCATATAATATATCATTCAAAATCAAACTTTAATTTTGTGCATCAAAAAAAAGTTTGTTATCAATGCCTCTTCTCATTAGTTGGTTGTTGCTAAGTCGTATTATGAGATATCTTTGTTGAATCTCATCTCTAAGGCATAAGTGTCAACCACCCATGTACAAAAATCTTTCACATGTTATCACTTTGGACAAACTCTAATTATATCCTCATTGGATGTCAATTTGAAGATCTTCATATTTGTAAGTCAGGAGACAATTCATGGACTATAGAGAAAAATGTGGGTATAAATTTGTGGTCTATCATCAGTGGATAATCCTATGTGATCGCTTGGATTCTCCTGCCAACTGAGGAATGCCCATTGCACCGGATTATGTTGGCCCAACATGAATCATCGTGCTAGCCTTGTCGACTCATCATGCGCAACTGTGCCTGACCGTATCAACCCATCATATGCCACCGTGCCTTGCCATGTCAACCCATTGCGCCCCCACCACGCTTGATCGTGTTGACCCGTCGTACACCCACCACAATGTTGACAACGGATGTCAATTGAACAATACTTCCCAATCAGATTCCCCCTATGCTCTTTTACTCAAGAAGTGGGGGACATATGTTATAGTAAAAATGACATGGCATCAACTCCATGTGGCAGCGTGTCAATCTGACACATCGGCTCTACTTGGTTGAGGAGCCAGCACGAGTCACCACTTCTACAACTTTGTATGAAGGGCATAATAATTCTCCGATTCTAACTGATGCGATCCACATAGTCAACACATTGGTGACACCTAGCCAACCTACAAATAACACTCGACTGACATGTAAATGAGACTTGGTCGACACATCGACAACATCTGGCAGACACGTAAGTCGGTGGTCACCAGCACATGACCTCCTCTAATATGTGACAAAAAAGACAATGATTACAACTGACCATTGCACACCCACTATCACGTGGGCAATGGAAACGATAGTTCGACATAGGTAGAGATTTGGGTCTATTACATTCAATCTGTCCGATCAATTCGATTAGTTAACTTACTTAATAATCGAAGGGGCATTATTGGTGTTACCGTCGATGTAATTTTTGTAGGAGTCAGATTGATTACGGAAGAGATCGTCTTGACATCGGCTCCATTGGATCCGGCTATATTTTCAGTTTGATTAATGAAATTTAACACTAACAATGTTAATTTAATTTAGACAAACATAAGAGTTTTCGAGGTGGTACTTTGGAAAGGGAAGGGATCGAGTTGGAGAAAGAAAGGGTACCATACACCACACTCTGTAATCCTGCATGTTGCATCGACATTCTCTGTAATCCATTTCTCCTTTTTCATGGACTCTTCAGTCTCCTCTACCTTGCAGCCGCAAAGCACCAAACACAATATAATGTGCACTCGTTGCTTGTAGCAATTGCTTAGCATATCTCGTCGTCGGCAGTCAAACAAAGTACCCCACAGTCATCTAAGGTTGTGAAGGGCTATAGTGTCTCAACAAAAGTCGAGTATTGACCAGCCCAAGTAAGGTTTTGTTTAGTTCCTTTTTGGCTGTCAGCGCTCGTCTAGTGAAGAGGGTTCAATTGGATATGCCATTGATGCTCGTCCATCATCAGTTTCCAATGACAATTCTATGCTTTAAATTATTCTATTGGATACTTAGTGAATTTTAAGTCCTCCTAAATTTGGATATGCGAACTCTTATTATTTTTTTCACATAATCAACCATGATATATTTTTGATTGAATCTGCAAAGAAATATTACTGATTTGTATCATTATGAGCGGCTTAGGTGATCGATCATTATTCTTGAACGATAATGATCATCAAATACTTTCGATCTCGGCTCATAACACTCGGGTGGATAATCGTATATATCTCATTGGCACATGATCAAATCATGCTAATTAAACTATAAAAAGTATTACTTTAAAAAAATAGTCAAACAACCATAATATTTTTGTCATTATAGATCATCCTAAATTTTGATTGCAATGGATTAACATTATAACTTTGATATTTAACTATGCTTCGTTTTGCAAACCTTTTTTTTTCCAAAAATTTTATGTATAAAATTATGATAACTCTCGTTGTGTGTCCAAATAAAATAAAAAAAAATTATTTGATGATAAACTATGTTTCACTTTACCATTTTTATATATTTTATTATTAAAATTTCATTAATAAAACATATCTATAAGTATTTTTTTTTGACAGCTGTGGGATTTAAACCCACGCCCTTTCGGACCAGAGCCTAAATCTGACGCCTTAGACCACTCGGCCAAACTGTCAGTTGTGATAACTCTCTTCATATCATATATTTATTGAATTATCTTATGCTATCTCCTAATAATTGCATGGCAATCTTTTTCTCTTATGTTAATCTGCACTGCACAGGATGACAACAATCGAAGCGATGCAGCAGAAGCGTAAATGCTGGAGAATGGCTGATAAGACTTGTGCTTATCATCTCCCTCACTAATGTTTATGTTTGGCAAATGCAGTATAAGTACCTTCTGAGACGGTAACAGCAGCCAAGAACACTCCCAACCACCATCGCAGCCTATTCAGCGGCGCATGTCGTCCTCTTCCTCCTTGCCTCGGCTGCCGCCGTTACGGTCGCTGATGTTGTGCTCGACAACTTATCAGGAGGCTGAGTGCAGGCACCCCGGAGCTTTTCCGGCGATCCTTTATCATGTGAAGAACCTTTGGTGATAGCTTCTTCAGCAGAAGTCGTAAGGACCTGTTCATCCCTCTTGATACTTCCTGATGCTCCTCTGGCTTCGGCTTCAGGTGCATTCACCTTCTCGGTTCCAACAGTTGCCACCATAGAGTTCTCATTGATGTCATCAACGCCATGGACGGCCGCTCTCTCCGTGTTGTCTGCTTCTCTGTAGGACTGCACGAGACTCTGCTCACCAAAGCACAAGGTGGCACTGATCCTATTGTAGTGCTTGGATTAGCTTGCTCGAAGAAAGCTACAGCGTGAAGGATACACGAACTGCATGACAGGCGATCTTCCATATCCGATAAACTGGCTGTCGGTTTATGGTGATTCCATCTCTGTAGTAGCAGCATCAACATTCCATCGCAGTTATGAAAGGGGAAGAAGGTGTGGTCAAAACATGAATCGATCTTTGACTCCGGCAGAGATTAATGCAGATGTCAAACCTGCCCTTTTAATTGTTCATTTGGTTCCTCATGGCCAAATCCTTCTCCTCCCATCAATTCGAAGTATCCATCAGAATCACCCAATCAGAAGTCATGAACAGGGAGAGGCTTAACGTGACTTGAGGGCTGAGGGCGGTTGGACGCGCGGGTCCCGAGAGCGGACCGGCCGAGCTACCACGTGTTGCCACGTAAGCAAAGATAGGATTTGATGACCTCGTGTCCTGCCAAAACCACATTCATGCTGCTGTCGCCAGACATGACCTGTCGCAAGGTTGGCAGTAGATTTGCCGGCGGAAGCACCGGAAGTTGTCGGATCACCACTTTAACCTCAGCAGAACTACCGGATGTGCCGTACGTTTAATCCGTACTGATACTTCAAGGCTCGTTTCGTTAATTCCTTCTATATTAAAATACTATTAAGTTCTTCAAGTATGTGCATTGTGCATATTAGCCACTTCTCAGTATTGTTTCTAGAAAATTCTGGAAAGTTTCCCTACAAAGACCAATAATAAAGTTAATCGATAAGTTGGAGGATGACATCCTTTTATAGTGAAACATAATTTGACTATCAAAATAACAAAGCTAGCAGCCAACATAATTTGGCTATCAAAATAACAAAGCTAGCAGCCAACCTAATCATAATGCATTCACATGTTAACTAAATCATGGAAGAATCAAGCAAGATTAAGTTCCTAAACTAAATCATGACATGTTTTAATAAAATAGTGACATGGTCAACAAAAATTATTAGGCACATGATACATGTTAGGGAGTGTAGCTAAATTCATTCCCCAACTGATACGAAAATATGTTAGGGAGTGTAGCTCCAGCGCATTAACTTTGTGTGACTGGCAGCATACTGATACATCATCTTCACTTGCTCGGCATATCGATCGCATTTGATCGACATGTCATAGAGGGCTAAAACCTACAATGCTAATAGCGTGGCTTCACTAAGAAGATCGACTTAACTCTATATGATCAATCATGTATTCATCAAGTTCATCATAGCACATAACTCTAGAATCTCATTTATGGTCGAACGATAAGTATAATTGTTCACGCATTAATCATGACCTTAACTAATAGTTGCATATCACACTATAAAAAAACCATGAATATATTATTTCTCTATTTTGATTATTTTTTACTAATTATATTTTTATATATTTAATATTTAATTAAATTGTTTGAATTCAAACTAACTTAAACTTTGGAGATGTCTTGTTAAATATGCCCTGACACAATTCTTACAATATTTCAGCTCGGACGATACCATTACAATCGATGAGAAATTTGAAATTATAGTAATTACTTGTTTCGTGCTTCACACACTTGGAAATCATTATAGTAATTACTTTCGGGTTAGGTAATCCTTCTTAATGATCTTATCCAATCAACATACTAGAAGATCCTCGGCATATAGTCCACCTCAATTGCAAGTTAGGTAACATAACATATTACAAGAAGGATATGACTCCATCTTTACTCCTACTGAAAGACTATCGGTACTTGTTTGAATATTTAATTTTTATTTTAACATTTGAAGAACAAATATTGTATGTAATTCTACTTTTATATTAAACCCTCATTATGATATAACTAAATCAAATATGAGCTAAAGTTGTGATTAATTGGGATATAATTTTCCTTCACTATGTTGCAAATAGAGGAAGGTTTATTCCTAAATCTTTAGAAGTTGAGCACCATCTAACTTCTATATCTTGCGCTTGAGCACTCAAAAGACACAACCTCGAAGGAGAGTGAGTCTTGAACAATGACCGGGGGAGAGGAGGAAAATGTGTGAAAAGAAGCATTTTTTTCAAGGTGGATAGTGTTAAAAGTTTGACAGAGTATTCATGACCCTTTTTACGAAAATATTATTATAATTTATCATTAATATTTGTGTCGATGGTTGATGTAAATGCCTACAGACATAGGTGACAAAGAAAATAAATACGATACATCTTCGTCAAACTATCTAATTATAATTAATTTTTTTATTTCTTAAATATTAATATATAAGATTTGAGTACGATAAAAAAATGTTTTTTTTCGTTTGTTTGACGTCACAAAGCTAACAACTACCTCGAAGGAGCGGGAGTCTTAGGCACGACCGGGAGAGAAGAGAAAAACATGTGAGAAGAAGCGTTTTTTTTTTTCAGGATGATAGTGTTAAAAGTTTGACAAAATATTCATGACCATAAACATAGGCGAGTTGATGGTAGATGTAAATGTCTGCAAACATACGTGGCAAAGAAAATAAATAAGATACATCTTTGTCAAACTATCTAATTATAATTAATTTTTTATTTCTTAAATATTAATATATAAGATTTGAAGAGTATTAATACGAAAAAGAAAGGTTTTTTTTAATATTTGTTTGACGTCAAAAAGCTAACGACAACAACCACCATGAAATCAATGCAAGAAATCCCAAGTCAAAGATTGATGGCAAAAACTTGGTTGGGGAAGCGGTGGGGCCCGTTATGTGATCGGAAGTGGGTCCATGGAAGAACAAACCCTGCGTCACATCGTCTGATTCGATAAGCACACGGACACACGTGCGATCTTTATTCCCTTTGCTTCTTTGACCACCCAAACTGCCCCAAATGGCTTCGGCCTCTTGGGATGAGCGAGAGGCCATCGGAGGAGGCCATCCCATGGCTTCACTTCCCTCGCAGGTAATTGCGCGTGCGACAGCCACACAGGAGGACGATGACGACGACGGAGGAGAGGGCCTATTCGTATTATTCTTTGACGGAAGCCCGCGAGGATGGAGACGTCCATGTAGATGAATTTGGACCTCCTTCCTTCTCATCGGCAGCAATCCCAACTTTCCGGAGAACTAGCATGCGAGTAGAAAGGAATCCTGTACAAGTACCAGTCCGATCAACGATTTCGGCTTTGAATCCACCAGAGACTTAGTTGCTTTTAGGGCAAGGTTTACTGTGCTCCTGACGCAACCCCCAACCCGACTAATGGTCAACAAGGTCGGCCCCTTCTTGCACTGCGAAGACTGGGAGAGTCAAAGGGGGCTTCTCGTCTGGTACAGATCACGATGCAATTCAAACCAAACAAGCAATCTGTGAGGTGTGTGTGCTGGTTTTGTCTAGAAGAAAGTTCGGATTTCCTCGGGCTGATGCTGATATGAGATGGTTGGAGGAGGGAGAACAGGCGACGAGGTGGAGGACAAGATATAGGAGATCTGATTTGTTTATTCTTGTGTTGTGATTTCGGCCTGCTGCTGTTGTTTCGATGTTAGCAGCTGGGACATGTCGGCGGAGAAGGTGAGCTTCTGCTGTTGCATCAGCTTCCTGATGCTGTCTTCGGTTTTTGTCTCAGGTACTGCGTCTCTGTTCTCCTTTCTTTATGGTCCACGAATCCTTTTGGGAGCAGGGATTGGATCGGCTTTGCATCTTCTGCAGGTGAGGCGGTCCCCGGCGGCGGCGGCGCCTCCGACAAGGATGTACTGCTCCGGCTCAAACGCCATCTCCAAGCCAAGAATCCGATCTACCAAGGAGCCTACGCTCGGTGGAACGAGCCGGACCCCTCTCCTTGCGGTTGGGAGGGCATCACCTGCAACGACGCCGACCGTGTCGTCGGCGTCAACCTCGCGGGATCCAACATAGCCGGTGAAATCTTCCCCAGCTTCTCCTTCCTCACCGAACTCGCCCGCCTCGACCTCTCCTCCAACACCATCGGCGGCCAGCTCCCCCCCGACCTCAACAAATGCAGCGGCCTCCGGTACCTCAACGTCTCCCACAACCTCATCGGCGGCGAGCTGAACCTGACCGGGCTGGTCAACCTCGAGACGCTTGACCTCACCCTCAACCGATTCAACGGTAGCATCCGCCACAACTTCCCTGCACTGTGTGCCAATCTGGTTAGCCTCAACGTTTCCACCAACGGCTTCGCCGGCGACATCACCGGGTGCTTCGACCACTGCCCCAAGCTCAAGTTCCTGGACCTGAGCTCCAACCAGTTCACCGGGCGGATATGGCTAGGCTTCCCTAACCTGCGGGAGTTCTCTGTCGCCGAGAACAGCCTCGTTGGGGGATTTCCGTCGAGCACCTTCGAGTCAACTTGCAACCTCGAGATTTTGGACCTCTCGGCGAACAACTTCTCTGGGGCGTTCCCGGACTCGATCGCCAATTGCTCGAAGCTGACGTCTTTGAACCTGTGGAGGAATGCATTCACCGGCACGATACCCTGCGCCATTGGCTCGCTCTCGGAGCTCAGCGCGCTCAACCTGGGGAGTAACTCGTTCGACCCGGTAATCCCCCAGGAATTGCTGAACTGCTCCAAGCTAGTGTTTCTCGATTTCAGCAACAGCGGCTTCAACGGCGACATCCAAGAAATCTTCGGCCGATTCGCGGCGATGAGTTACCTCATCCTTCAAGGGAACCAGTACACCGGAGGCATCGCGTCGTCGGGGATTCTCAAGCTTCCCAACCTCGTGAGGTTAGACCTGAGCTTCAATCGTTTATCCGGCAACATCCCCGTGGGGATCACGAGAATGCCGACGCTCAAGATCTTGATCCTCGCCGGTAATGAGTTCTCTGGCGGCATTCCGCCGGATTTCGGCAGCATGGCCGGAGTTCAGTTACTGGACCTTTCGTACAACAAGCTCACCGGCTCGATCCCCGCGGCCATCGGCAAATTGACGTCCCTCCTCTGGCTGATGCTTGCGGAAAACAATCTCACCGGCGAGATCCCCCCGGAGATCGGCAATTGCAGCAGCTTGATGTGGCTGAACCTTCACAACAATCAGCTCTCCGGCAGGATACCGCCGGAGATATCGGCGATGGGGAAGGACCCGTTCCCCACGTTCGAGGCCAACCGCCGCGAGATTATCGGCGTCGCCGCCGGCTCCGGCGAGTGCCTGGCCATGAAGCGGTGGATCCCCGCGAGCTACCCGCCCTTCAACTTCATCTACGCGCTAATGACGAGGAAGACCTGCCGGGACACTTGGGACCGCCTCCTGAAGGGTTACGGGATCTTCCAGTTCTGCGCCAACTCCACGTCCGGGGTCCGAACCCTAGCCATCTCCGGCTATCTCCAGTTCTCCCTAAACCGGCTCTCGGGCGAGATCCCGCCGGAGATCGGGAGGATGAGGAACTTCAGCATGATCCAGCTCTCCGCCAACCGGCTTTCCGGCCGCCTACCGACTGAAATTGGTAAGGTGCCGCTCGTCGTTCTCAACGTCTCCCACAACGGGCTGTCCGGCGGGATCCCGGAGGAGATCGGCTTCCTGCGGTGCCTCTCGAGTTTGGATCTCTCCCGGAACAACTTCTCCGGCGAGCTGCCGTCGAGCCTGAACGGCCTTTCCGAGCTGAACAAGTTCAATGTCTCCTACAATCCCCTGCTCTCCGGCGTGGTACCAACGAACGGCCAGATCGCCACCTTTGGAAATGACAGCTTCCTCGGTGACCCCCTCATCAGCTTCGCCTCCTCGTCCGCCCGCGACACGCCGCCGGTCACCCGAAACAACGGCCCCGCTGGAGAGGGCGGGCATTGGCGGGTGGCGGCGTTCTGGGTGTTCTTCGCTCTCAGCTCGGCCTTCGTCTTGTGCGGCGCGCTCTCCTTGGCGGTCCTCTGCCTCGGTGGCGCCCGCGCGGCGGTGGACACGTACGCGGACCCGGAACCCGAGCCGGAGGGGTTGCTTCTGGACGGCGCGAAGTGTCGGAGCGACGCTTGCAGGTCGTCGACGGTGACGTCAACGTCCACGTCGTCGGCGGAGGGTGTGTCGGGCTGCTCGTCGAAGGGCAGCGCGGGGGTCAGGGTTTTCCGGCTGGACGGGGGGGCAGAGGGGTTGGCATTTACATACGACGACATAGTGGCGGCGACGGGGAACTTCGACGAGAGGATGGTGGTAGGCCGGGGCGGGCACGGGGTGGTGTACCGGGGGGTGCTACCGGACGGGCGGCGGGTGGCAGTGAAGAAGCTGCAGCGGAGGGGGAACGGAAGGGGGGAGGAGGAGGACGAGGGTGAACGGGAGTTCCGGGCGGAGATGGAGGTGATGACTGGGCGTGGCCACCCAAACATGGTGGCGCTGCACGGGTGGTGCCTGGCGGGGGCGGCGCGGCTGCTGGTGTACGAGTACATGGAGGGGGGCAGCCTGGAGGAGGTGATCGAGGAGTGGGGGCGGTTCGGGTGGGAGCGGCGGCTGGCGGCGGCGACGGGGGTGGCGCGGGCGCTGGCGTTCCTGCACCACGAGTGCACCCCCGCGGTGGTGCACCGGGACGTGAAGGCGAGCAACGTGATGCTGGACGCGCGGGGACGGGCGCGGGTGACGGACTTCGGGCTGGCCCGCGCCGTGGAGGCCGGAGAGAGCCACGTCAGCACGGTGGTGGCCGGGACGGTGGGGTACGTGGCGCCGGAGTACGGGAGAACGTGGAGGGCCACCACGCGGGGCGACGTGTACAGCTTCGGCGTGCTGGCCATGGAGCTGGCGACGGGCCGCCGGGCGTTGGACGGTGGGGAGGAGTCCCTGGTGGAGAGGGTGAGACGGGCGGCGGCGCAGGAGGTGGGGTTGCGGCTGGTGGGGGCGGCGGGGGAGGAGCCGGGCGAGGGGGTGACGGCGATGCTGGGGCTACTGATGGTGGGGCTGCGCTGCACTGCAGAGTCCCCGCAGGCGAGGCCGGACATGAGGGAGGTGCTGGGGAAGCTGCTGAGGATATGCAACAGCAGTGGCATCGGCGCTAGCGAGGTGGGCAGCAGCGATACTTCTCCTCCCCCTCATTGGTCGCTGCAGAGCCACAGCACATCATCTTCTTCCTCGGTGAAGAGCTACTGGGAAGGATACTTCTGACAGCTAACCACCGTGCAGCATCACACATGAGATAGTCGATGTACAGATATCCCCACATGTTCAAAAGTTTTAATGGGATACATACGATATTTCAATTTTTTTATAAGATAAATAACAGATTGTGGTGTTTTGCATGGAAGGGATGTGTTTGATGTTTTTCCAGAATTAAAATTTTGAGAACTGTGTAACATATTCCTTTTGAGTAATTTCTCTTTTCTTCTTCTTGATAGATCTAAGGATCATAAAACTTCTTTATAGCTCATAGGGAGGTGCAAGTTGACTTAGTTGCTCGAGAACCACTCCCCCAATGATCGACCTATATTACTTCTCGTGGGTTATGATCTATGATGATCGATAGTTCGTTGTCTTATTATCGATCGTGGGGGGATGACCTAAGCCTCATGTCTTCTACGTCAGCTCTTTGATGGTCAGTTGACGGGTTATGATTAATATCAAAATATTTTCTATTATAGATAATTATCCTTTCTTTTAACATATTACATAATGTTTTATTACTTTTAGCTATACAATTATGTCCGTCCAAGTTTTAGGAAACTACCTGCATAAAAGTTATACATTATTGAAATTAGGGTTATAAGAGATTAAGAAAGAGCCTCTCAATTGCCCTGTACATGTTTCCTCCTCAAATGTCATACTTTGTGTTGGTATGCTCCTGCAACATTTAACTTCGACATCAGAGAAAACAGAATCCAAAGAAGCATAGCAACTGATAGCTCGAAAAGCAAAGGAATTATCGATTCATTAGATAAATCTAAGATGATCTTTTACTGCTCAAATTCTGTCCAACGTTACCTCCTCACTCCATCATCATGCAATTCCTTGGATTTGTTGGTGCAGGTGGCTACGTTGCTTGTGAAGCTCTCGTTCAAGCTCACTCCATCATCATGGATCGGATGACTTTCGAGTGTATTATTGGAATTATACTTGTTCGAGTATCGTAAAAAGATTCATTTTATCAAAAGAAAGATTCATCGAGGAAGATTCATTACATCAAGTAGAAAAAATAGATTAAAATTTTATGAAAAATAAGTCAAATTGGTTATTGGTTCATGAAAGGATTTTAAAAAAGAATAATTCATCTTGAATATAATTAATGTAATGTATCTTTGAGGATTATATAAACCCCATATGTTGGGTCATGAAATAGATAGAGTTTCTGAAATTGTAAAGAGTTTTTCTTGAGAGAAATATAGAAGATTGAAGCTTATCATACTCTTCCTTTGATAACTCTATCAATTCTTCCTATCAAGATCAACATTTGATATCAGAGCATAGGTTAAGCTATGACCTCTTCTTCAAGTATCATCAAACTTCAGATTCCCAGATTGACAAAAGAAAATTATGACATATGATGCATCCAAATAAAGGTTCTTCTAAGCTCCCAAGATGTATGAGAGTTTGTAAAATATGAATTTGTTGAACCAAGTCCAACGGAAGGAGCAATGAATGCAGAAGGAAGAAAACAACTCAAAGAAAGAAAGAAGAAGGAGAAAAAAACTTTGTTTACGATCTACCAAGAGCTTGACGATACAATGTTCGAGATCATCGCTCCAGCAAATACTTCAAAGAGGCTTGGGAAATGCTTCAAAAAGCATTCGGTGGTATTGATAAGGTAAAGAAACTTTGTCTATAAGTTTTACGAGTCGAGTTTGAAAAATTATAATAAGGTACTTCTGAAACTATTTTTGATTATTTCTCAAAAATCATTTATATTATTTGAGATGAAATGGTAAACAAATAAACGATTAGTGAGTAATAGAAAAAAAATATTAAGATCTCTAGGTTCAAAATTTGATTTTATTGCTATTAAAATTAAAGAATCTAAAGATTTGGAAAAAATATCTTGAGAAGAACTTATGAGTTCCCTTCAAGTTTATGAACAAAGGATTATAAAAAGAGGAGAAGACAAAACTATGGAGTAAGCACTACAAACGAAGCTTACTTTTGAAAATAAAGATGAATCAAATTCTCAAAGAGGAAGAGGACGAGGACAAAGAGAAAGAGTAGGTAGAAATTAAATCAATCAAGAATCTCAAAACAATGAAGATGCTGGAGAAAATTCTAGTCAAAGAGGTTGAGGTTATGGTCGAGGACATGACCGAGGCCGTGGACGTGGCAGAAACTCTAAAAGGTCTGAAATACAATATTATATTTACAAAAGGTATATATATTACTCTATGAATGTTATTATAATCCTAACAATCAAGGTGATAAGACAAATTTTATTGAGGATGAAAAGAACAAAAATTAAGTTTTGCTAATGAGTTATGATAATTTGAAAGATGATCAATCTATGACGTGGTATCTAGATACAAGAGTCTCAAATCACATGTGTGGCATCAAAGAGTTATTTTCAGAAATAGATACAAGTTATTCTGGAAACATTACATTTGGTGATTTATCTCAAAGACGAGTAAGAGGCATTGGTAAAATTCTCCTTGAACTTAATAATGGCAAAGAATTATGCATTTCAGATGTTTATTATATTCCTGGTATGAAAAATAATATTCTAAGCTTTGGCCAATTGCTTGAAAAATGTTATGATATTGAGATGAAAGATATGACTCTCTCAATTCGTGACAAGAATAAAACATTGATATCACATGTGAAAATGACAAAGAATAGAATATTTCCTCTGCATTTAAGTATTTTTGATCAATCAAATTATTTTAAAGCTGATATTGAGAATATTTCTACACTTTGACATCTTAGATATGCTCACTTAAAATTTGAGGTTTTGAAACTTCTAAATAAGTATAATATGGTGACAGGAATCCCAAAAATTGATCGCCTATCAAAATTATGTTAAGTATGTGTCATGAGCAAGCAAGAAAGAAAGCATTTCAAAGTTAGAAGAACAAAAAAGCATGGCATCGACTTGATCTGGTGCACTCAGATGTTTGTGACCCTATCAATCCAGTATACTTAGAGGAAGCAGGTATTACCTTCATTGATGATCACAGTGACAAAACTTTGGTTTACATGTTAAAAGAAAAGAAAGAAGTTTTTAACAAATTCAAAGAATTTAAGGATTTGGTTGAAAGACAAAGTTGTTGTAAGATTAAATATTTAAGAACATATAGGGGTGGTGAATATATATCAAATGAATTTGAAAGTTTTTGTAGAAATAATGAAATTCTATATCAATTCACCATGCTATGCATACCTCAACAAAATGATGTCTCAGAAAGAAAAAATAGGACTATCCTTGATATGGTCCAATGTATGTTAAAGGAAAGAAAAATTTCTAAAGAATTTTGGGAAGATGTTGTTGCTTGTGTAGTTTATTTGCTTAACAGGTTTCCAACAAAGCGAATTGGTAATGTTACACCAGAAGGAGCATGAAGTTTACAAAAATCAAGAGTTGATCATTTGAGAATTTTTGGAAGTGTTACATTTGCCAAAATACTAGAAAAAAATTAAAAAAAAATTAAAAAATAAAAATCAGAAATGTATTTTGCTAGGTTATCCAAAGAATTCTAGTGGTTACAAACTTTACAATCCTCTCACAAATAAAGTTGTGATGTCAAAAGATGTTGAGTTTAATGAATAACAGATTTGGAACTAGAAAAGTGATGAGCAGTATAAAAAAGCTATAGCTTCAGTGCTAGTCATAGGTGCCAGCAAGCCAATCACGTGAGTGATGACACGTGTGACTTGATACAGAATCTTTTTTGCTTATTATATTTTGACATATATCACTTTATAACTATTGTATATGTGCATATATATATTGTGATGTCCTTGGATTTGTGCAATGAGAATCAGATCGTGATGAGATCACGATAATGAGATCGATTCACCTTTAAACACAGATCCTAAATAATCCCGATCATAGGTTACTCGAGAGGGACATCGTGATAACCGGACAGACTGGTGTGTTGTATACCCGTCCATATGATGGATGCAACTGATCTCATAGCTGCTCGTGTGAGGACATTAGGGATACAATACAAGTGCTCATTGGAGAATGAGTTCACTGATTGATCTGCTTACGGAATACTGGATGGTTGATGATGCCTTATTGTCAGACAATGATTTCGTAGTCCTAGTGGTGTATCTGGTCCTTAGACTTGAGACACCAAGGATGTCCTGTATGAGTGCTCCACTCTTTGATACCAGACTTATAGGTTTGACTGTCCCAGATCTAGTACAGCTGGTCATTGGGAGTGGTAGTCGACCTTACGAGGGCTATTAAGTGTCGATAGAGGATCATCTACTCTCGGCGTCATGAGAGGAATATCCCATATGTTCTTGCTCAGACAAATCCCTAGCCAGGGTCATTCGGGTTGAGAGAGAAATAGTTCTCCGGGTGAATCCGATTAGAGCGAGACTCGAGTAGAAACCGTATGGGTCTGACAGCACCATGCTCGATATACGGTCTCTGGGATATTAGATGGATAAGGGACTATAGGTACACGGTAATTGAGGACAGACAGGTCCAATAGATTGGATTCCCCTGTATCGTCTAGGGACTACGGCGTAGTGGCCTAGTACTTCCGTAGTCGATGAGTCGAGTGAATTATTACAAAGATAATAATTCACTGAGTTAGAAGGAGTTCTGACAGGTATGACTCACGGCCAACTCGATATTGGGCCTAGAGGGTCACACACATATGATAGGCATTGCGATGAGTAGAGGTTCGGATATGAGATATCCGACGGAGCCCTTGTCTTATTGGATGCAGATCCAATACCCACTAGGGGAGGACCCATTAGGGTTTGACAGGGGGCCTCTATAAATAGGAGGGATTCAGAGCCTCATAGGCTAGAGCCTTTGCTTGCCTCTCCTATTCTCCTCCCCCTCTCCACCTTAGAGCAGGCCTCGAGATTTGAGGAGCGTCGTCGCAACCCTGCTGTGTGGATCACCGCTAGAGAGGAGGACGCTTGACCTCCTTTACCCTCTCCTAAAGATCTACAAGGAAACAGGGATATACAATCTCCCTAGGTAACACAATCTACTCTATACGCAGTTTTAAGTTTCACAGATTTTGTGCACCAATCTTCGCACGACGACGAACATCTCTTTGGGAATCGGGGATTTTGTTTTCTTGTTCTTTCGCTGCGCATATGATGTCGCCCCCAAGATTTTTCAATATTCAGAAGAAGATGATATAATACAAGCAAGCACCGAAGTGACTTTATCATAATCATCACCTAGATCAACTAGGTCACATGATTAAGTCTAATTATAAGAAGGACAAGATCGATTCAGGAGCTATATGATGTGACTCGAAGGATTAATACTAATAATGATGAACTTTCTTTATTTTATCTTTTTGTAGAATATGATCCATTAATCTTCAAAGAAGCTTATAGAGACGAAAAATGACGAAAAGATATGAATGAAAAGATTCATGCCATTAACAAAAATGATACATGAGAGCTTACTATACTTCGAGAAGTCCATCAAGCTATTGGTGGTAAGTGGATCTTTAAAATAAAAAAAAAATACAAAAGGAGTGAAGAAATACAAGGCCCGATTGCAAAAGGATACAAACAACAATATGAGATTGAATATGAAAAAGTATTTGTACTAGTTGCTCGACTAGACATAATAATATTATTTATCTCTCTAGCAGCTCAAATGAAATAAAAAATTTTATAAATCTATGTCAAATCAGTATTTAGAATTCTTGAAAAAGGTGTATATATTTAACAACTTCGAAATAAACTTGGTATATTAGATGCAACAAGTTTAAGGGGAGAGAATATTAGAATTAAACTTGTTCAAGTACCATAAAGAGATTCATTTTATCAAAAGAAAGGTTCAATGCATCATGAAAGATTTTACATCAAGAAGAAAAAATAGATTAAAAATGTGAAGAAAAAATAGATTAAAAATCCTAATTGGAGAAGGGTCAAATGCATGCATTTGGGACGCCGAAAGAAGCTCCTAATTGGACAGAAAGCCTGAACGCTGATCTGCGACACACATGGAGAGCGGGAGAGCAGCGAACGGACGCGTGCCTTCTTATGCGTACGCTGCACGCGTGTGCCATCCCGCCGTTAATAAAAGCCAATCCGCATCCGACGGCTAGATGCGACCCGGACGTGACGCGAGGATTAGGGCGAGATTAATCGAAACCCTAGGCAGCGGCTGGAATCCGGGCATCTCCCATCCCTTCGAGGCGTGCCGCTATTTAAGGCGCTCCTCGCTGACCCCTCGCCGGCTACTCTGCCACCACCGCTTCCCATCGCCTCCTTCCCTGACCACGGTGACAGGTACCGATCGCTTCGACCGCCTTCTCCGCTCCTTCGCTTTGTTCTTTGATTCTGTTTTGGATCTTTCGATCGGTCGGGTCTAATTCCTCTTTCGTTTCTTCTCATGCGGCCAAGTGTAGACAGGTATCGGTATCAGTAAGCATGTCGGACGAGGAACATCATTTTGACTCGAAGGCCGACGCGGGGGCTTCCAAGACTTATCCGCAGCAGGCAGGAACTATTCGCAAGAACGGGTACATCGTCATCAAAGGGAGGGCGTGCAAGGTCGATCTCTATTCCATCTTGTCTCTGTGTTCTGTTGTTCGTTGATTTGATGAACTTGGGAAGATGATCGTTTGTTGGGATTTTTCCATATAATTGACTGATTTATTTTTTGTTCTGTGGGGCTTAAAGTGATTGTGCTTATTATTTGGTATTATTACTGACTTTTGCAATTTCTGGTGTTCGCTATTAATCTGGTTATTCATAGACATTTTAATTAATTATATATATATATATTAATTAGTTGATGATAAGACTTCTGGACTCGTTATACCTTCTCAGAAGGGATGAGGTCTCACGGGGTAATAGTAATACATTTCGTATTGGTTAGATATGACTGCCTAATGCAAATTACACTGACTTATATTTTGAGAGTCAGCGCATGGTACACAGATCCAAATTTTCACATCTGAGTCCGGTCCTTTATATAGTGACCAATCGATGGTATAACATTGGTTTCTTAAGCAACTTCTGCAGTAATCAGTATTTCATATAGTCTGTATTCTTCCTTCAATTTTTTTTTCCTAAAGATAGGGCTTTCGTGTGTGTGCGCTCTCCAACTATGTGAATTTGCAAAAGAACCAAAGCCTGTCGTCCTTTCTTCTCTAGATCTCAGGCCAAACTAATTTTTGGTGGATTTTGGAGGGTTTAATACCATGTTTCTTCTTTTTTTTTTTCAACATTTGTTCCTCTCTTATAATATCAGTTAATTTTTTGAACATAAAGCTGCAATTTTTATCTTGTATCTGTTGAATATTTTCTGATATTATTTTGATGGTAAAATAATATGAATAGTTTCGTTCTAGAATTCTAAACAATCACATTTCAGAATTGTTTTCACGACAATATATTTTATTCACAATTTCTCTGTTATCGTTTTATTTATATTCTTTATTTCTAAACATCTCATGATAGGATAAATGCTTTACATGTTATTTTAAATATTTGATTAGCTTATTAATAAATTTTATTAGAGTAAGTTGACTATTGTAGTTGTATGTTGACTATAATCTTTGAGAATCATGCCCTCTCAATATAAATCCTGGCGCCACCCGCAGGCTTTTTTGTGGTTATGTGGCTAAATCTTCATGCTTATTTGGACCACATTAAGTTGCCGTGTTATGTGGTTGCATGGACTACTTCTTCAGATATTGCCTATTAATGCAAAATGATAGGAAAAGATCCATCTAATCAATCAGAAATTGTTGGTATTATTGTTATTGTTTTTCATTATATCGGTTTAAGTAGTAATTTGATGTGAAATCCCAGAATATCTATTTAATTTAATCATCTAAATCCTATATTATTTTTGGAAAATTTTAACAATTGTTGCACCAGGTCGTAGAGGTTTCAACCTCCAAAACTGGAAAGCACGGTCATGCCAAATGTCACTTTGTCGGCATTGACATTTTCAACAACAAGAAGCTTGAAGATATTGTTCCATCTTCTCACAACTGTGATGTAAGTAATTGTCCAGCTTCCTTGGTTGAATACTTGTTGTTCAAGTTTATTAATGCTGATTTTCCAATATTTTGCAGGTTCCCCATGTCACTCGCACTGACTATCAGCTTATTGATATCTCTGAAGATGGTTTTGTATGTTTGAAAACTATCATGTTGTTATCTTTTATTGTTAGTTTATTAACCTTATATGTTTGACTCTTAACTGCATGTTTCAGCTTAGTCTGTTGACTGAAAATGGTAACACAAAGGATGATCTGAAACTTCCAACTGATGAAACTCTTCTTGCTCAAGTTAGTCCACTTGATATATTTTCTTCATTTTTTTGTGCATATTAAATACATTGTGATTAACTATGTTTTGAGTTCTCAATATGTTTATAATGGCATTTACCCAAAATCTAGCTGTCATTTGTTAAAGCCTGGAGATTATGGTGGACGATTCGTTGACTTTTTTAGTTATAACTTTTAGGTCTATGGTTATCTTGGTAGGATGTTTCTGTGATCTGTGGTTGGACCACATGTTCTTAAAACTTGTAACGAAGATGTAGAACAAAATTATCTACATATATGTAGATTGATTCTTCGAATACCTTGGATCAAGTGCTTATTTGACTTTATGACATAGAAATAATAATGTATTTAAAATAATTATATTAGATAATTGTCTCTGTGACCAATAATTTTTAGTATTTTTATTAGTTATTTCATAAATTCAGAGTCTGTATTGGTTACTCTATGCTTGGATGTCTGGTGTTAGTCATCCTTAAGACATGTTTGTCAGACACAGTAGGCTTATTGCTAGTGAGAAAACAGAAGCCAATAGGTGCAGCGGGATTGAGTTTGGTAACTGTTGCAAGTATATATAGATCGTGGGGGACATGTATAGTTGTGTATTTAACATATTACATGAACATGGTTGACTTTTTTCCCACAATTAGAAGGTGGAGAGTGCTCACTGCATCAGATTTATTTCTATGTAGCATTGACGCAACTTACGGGCATGTTTATGTATATTTTCTGTTTGCTTATGGTCTGCTGGTTCTTTATGGTAAGAGATGCCTCTTGTAACAGACATAAAATTATTGATTTGTATTATATGTAGCAAAGACCGTGGATATGCTTTATTATCCTTTGACTCTTTCTATAATTCTCACAGAGCATATTTGTCGACATCTAGTCAGATCAGGCACCACACCATTATTATGGCTAAATTCATTGTTCTCAGTGATATTTGAATCCTGGTCGGATGCAAAATTAGCTAGCAAGTGAGCTTTGGAGTCATATTGACTTGAATTTTCTCAATTGTGCAGATTAAAGATGGTTTTGCAGAGGGGAAGGATCTGGTGGTGACTGTCATGTCTGCCATGGGAGAGGAGCAGATTTGCGCACTGAAGGACATTGGTCCCAAATAAGGATTGCGGCTGCTTGTGACTTCGAGAGGATAGACATACCCAGCTATCACAGGACCCCTTTTTATCTTCTCGATCTGAAGTGCCTACCTACTACAGCTTCTATTACACACTTGAAAACCGATATTTTGTTTCGCTATATTTGACATTGTTGTGCTGTTTAAAGGACATGCTTTCTCCAACTGAGTGTTGTCAACGTCTGTACACATGTTTACAGTGTTGGTATTTACGCTAAATATCTGTGTTTATTATTTTTCTTCTCTAATATTATGGTCGAGTCATATTTGCACAGAGGATATCTCTGTATCTGTTTCTGTTGATGTGGAAGTAAAACGAGTCGTTCGATATGGAAGTAATTGGGTCGGATACTAAACTCGACCGACTCGGGTTCGTAAGAATTGGTCTTCGGTTTAGCACGGTCCATCTTAATGGCCCAAATCCAACCGTCTTAAATCAGGAGGATTAGATATGTGGGAAGTGGGAACATTCGAGAGGGCCGTTGAGGAGGCGGAGGCATGGCCGCTCCATCGGCTCCTCGTCCTCGTCGCGAGCACGGGGAGGAGGGGGAGACGGATCGGCCGAGGTTCTTCGATGCCAAGGCCAGGGATCTGTGCTGGAAGAAGGCGGAGGTGGTGCCCGGCCGCCACCCCGAGCGGTGGCGCAAGGATGCCGCCGGCAACGTCGTCTGCAAGCGCTTCTGGCACTGCCAAGGCTGCCTCTGCTACGAATACGACCACATCATCCCCTTCTCCAAAGGTTGATCTTGATGCGTTTTTCCGCCGATCATCCCTATCACTACTCCGGGACTTGTCGTCTCTTGAATCTGTTCTTCTTCTCGTACATGATGAACTCCCTGATGTAGGTGGGGAATCAACTGCAGAGAACTGCCAAATTCTACAGACGAGGGTGAACAGGTTGAAATCAGACAAGCAGTGGGTGGACAAAGCTGAACTGGAAGGCTTCTCATGTGACATCAAGTTCACAGGTGTGGTTCTCTTCCTTCTTAATGTTAATGCTTATGATGACATGCTTCTCTCTCTCTCTCTCTCTCTCTCTCTCTCTCTCTCATGATACATTTACCTAATTTATTAATAATAACATCAAGCATACTGTGGTACCTAAAACTGCCACATTGCACTAATTGCATTAATAGTCTTTGCTCACAAGATATTTTTATCCTTGCTATTTCTTTTCATTGAAGATATCAGCTATAGCTTATCTGAGACATGTTATATGTTGTTCCTATGAACTTGAAGAAAAATTGAAATCTGTTGCCTTCGATTAGCATTTCTGGTAAAAGCCAAATTGCCCAATTTCTGGGCAATTGCCCAATTGCAAAGCCAAATTGCCCAATTTCTGGTAAAAGCTTAGGCTAAATTCAAAATATGTTTTCCCATTAGCATTTCATTACAATGATAAGGATGGAAAGTGGAGCAATTGCAAAGCACCCTTGGATTCATGTAGTTTGAAGGATAGGTCTATACCCATGAGAGATTAGGTTTAGGGTGATTATTACTAAAATAGGAAGGCAAATGAAAAATAATCTTGGATTTTCTACTCACATCACATATATTTCATTTTGATACTAGCATACTTTTAATTTGCATACTTTTGAGGCAACAAAGTATCTACCAAATTGAAGTAACTATAGGTGATGTATTATCTCCGAGACATCCGAACCTATGTTGCTCGTCGTCACCTATTGTTAGATTGCGATCCCGCCCGGTGGATGATATCGAATTATTTGTTGCTTGTCTGCACTTGAATCTTGATATCCACTTATGTTTGTGATTTCTAACTGGCAATAACTATTGCATGGAACTTTATCCTTCAGATAAGGAGCTGGATATCATTGAGATGGCCGTCTATGGGGATGTCATTCGTCCAGGGAGTCAATGTCGATGCAGAACTGTAGCAGAAATGCTGGGGAAGGCGACATCAAAGAACCCTTTGGCTCCTTGTAAACTACCATACAAGGAAGAGCAATGACATGCTATTCCAACTGCCTCATACGCCTGTTGTTTCCGTGCTGCTGAAGGAAACATCTGTGCGATCAACTGTCCTCCAAAACCTTCACCGAATAGTCCGGTAAAACAGAGTACTAATCGCTTGGAACAGATTGAGCTTTGGCATTGTTGTATGGGAAGTGTCACACAGACAATTCAATCCATATGCTTTAAACATTCGATCCAATGCTTTCTCCTCAAATATTACCTGCTTAGGTTAGGGCTGGCTTGTGGAGTTTGCCTTGATCTTGATCCTCTTTCTTTGGTCATTTACCCGCACCTGTTTTGGCTTCGTCATCAACCGAACATCACTACAGTTGTAGAGACAGCTCGAGGGCTTCTCAGAGGATATGTGGAAGCTGCTACAACAGCTGTCGTTGGTTGGCTGCGCAAAACAACAGCCGGCACGTAGGTATCGAACTTTCGTGATTGGCTCAAATTCTACGATTCGATTTATAACCCACATGATTCAGGCAAAGATCGGGATCGGCATTGTAGAAAGGAGACGATGATGGGGGCAGTTCCGTCATTAGACGAAGCATATCTCAAGTCACGCGCCAATCAGACCAGCGGCAAAGTCAACGTTCCTTTCTCTTCAGATTTGGAGGGAGTTTTTATCCTTCGATGTGTGTCGTGTGTTTTCTCCCCAAATCCAAAGGGGGAAAAAGGGAGTGTGATACTAAGTGAGGATATTAGATTGACCTCTCGCCCAACCCAAATCGAGCGCAGATAGGACGGCGGCAGAGAGGTGAGGACTGTTGGGGCAGGCGGATGGCGGAGAACGGCGCCGGCAGCGGAGGCGGAGGAGCAGGTGGAGGTGACGGGATGGCGGCGGCGGGTGCAGGGAAGCCGCCGCGGCCCACCATCATGCTGCCGCCGCGCTCTTCCATGGCGAGTCTCTTCCATGAAGGTGGAGGGGGCGCTTCGGAGGTCAGCCCCGGCCCGCTGACGCTGGTGTCGAGCTTTTTCGCGGACGATCCCGAGACGGAGTGCCGTTCCTTCACTCAGCTGCTCGTCGGAGCTATGAATTCTCCCGTGGCAGCGGCGAGGAGGCCGGCTGGGATCTCCTGGGAACAGGAGAAGGTGGCGGCTGGTGGCTCGGAAGACGGCGCGGCGGAGGGAGGAGGCATAGGAGGTGACGGTGGGGTGAGCCGATTGAATCGGGTGAAGCAGAACCGGCCTGCAAGCCTGACGGTAAGCCAGCCGCAGGCATTCACGATTGCCCCAGGACTAAGCCCCTCAAGCTTGCTGGATTCTCCTGGGTTCTTCTCGTCCGGCCTGGTATGCGAGTTCATAGGATTCGATCTTAATTTCCTATTAATAAAAATTCGAACTTGATTTATCTTCTTGCTTACCTCTCCATGATAAGCAAAAATTATTCTTGGAAGGAGGATGTGATGTTTGGTTGCTGGAAATTCAGACTTTTTCTTTGATTTTAGCATTTAGAGTTAAAGAATTTGCGTTCAGATAACACCTTTTGCCATCTATTGCAGATAAAGGCCTTGTTATTGAAGAACACACATTTCTATTTTCTATGGCAGACATAATGAAGTAAATTATATTTTGTTTTTTGACCTAAGGAAGCTGATTTAATGGTACTTGAATAGCAGGTCCCTAGATCCTGTTTTCTATCAGGTTCTTGTATAACATCTGTTTATGCAATTCATATTAGCGATAACCAACTTGTTTGATGTTATCAAATGTCTGGATAATTGATTTCATTGCTTCTAATTTCAGTTAGCATATGGCTCAAGCTGTCATAAACTAAGTTCTTAAGAGGTGAAATGATTACTATTAGTGGTACGAAGAGAGGTAGAAGATGACCTAAAAAGGTTTTAATGAAAATTATAAATAAATATTTTAATACTCTTTAACTTAAATAAGCATATAGCTTTTGTAGTTCAATGTCAGTAAAAGATGCACGTAGTTGACCCCAAATAGTCAAGACTTTACGAGTTTTATTGTTATTGTTTGTTGTTCTATGAAAGGTTCATATATTAAAAAATATTCAACTAAGAGTTCGAAATGCTTTTGCCGTGTTTAAGCAGTATGATATGCTTATTGAATAGTACTTATTTACAGACTCCATATTAAGGGCTTTTCACTATGAGTTTATCGATTAAGCAATACTCTTTTGATCTTCTCTCCGTCAGAGTGAAGTGATAAAAAACTTCATCAGTGAAACATCTTTTTCTTTTGTTGCTCTAAATTTGGATCTCTGCAGGGCACCTTCGTAATGTCGCATCAAGAGGCTCTGGCTCAGGTCACAGCTCAGGCATCCCAGTCCCAATTCAAAATGCTGAGTCAGGCAGAATACCCATCTGAATTTGTGACAACACCACCATCATCACAGCAACTTATCCAGGAAACCCCTACCCGAAAGCGAAACAATTCTGTATTTGAATCTGCAGAGGGCTCTCTTTCTGAGCAAATATCTCACTCTACAGCCATTGTAGTTGATAAACCTGCCAGTGATGGCTATAATTGGCGAAAATATGGCCAGAAAATGGTGAGAAGCAGTGAGTATCCTAGGAGCTACTATAAATGCAGCCATCCCAATTGTCCAGTCAAGAAAAAGGTAGAGCATTCGGCAGATGGTCAAATTACTGAGATAATTTACAAGGGTCAGCACAACCATCAACGTCCTACCTCAAATAAACGATTTAAGGAAGGCGATAGTTTTCTTAGTGGGTCAAATGAGATCACTGAAAGTCTTGACAATCCTTCAACACCTGAATCTGGTTTTCATGGTAATCATGGGAATCTCAGGAGATCAAATGGCATGACTGCTGCTACTTCAGCTTCAAAGAGAGATCGAGAATTTGACTATGGCGCACCTGAACAGTTATCTGGGTCAACTGATAGGGAAGAAGCATCTGAGACACAAACAGATGGAAGGGACAATCATGATGCTGATGCTAAACGAATGTAAGTAGCATTATATACTAAAACTGTTGCTCTTGTATCTTTATTCATTTCACAAGGATATTTCTGCTGGTTGACAGGAATGTATCAGCATCCTCCCAAACGACATCAGCAGAACCTAAGATTGTTGTGCAAACAACAAGCGAGGTCGATCTTTTGGATGACGGTTACAGATGGCGAAAGTATGGGCAGAAAGTTGTTAAAGGAAATCCTAATCCGAGGTAGTACTAGTTTCACAAATTTCTGCTATTTGTCTTTTGACAAAACTGCAATTGTTTGTATAGTATATTCTGTTTGAAGAATTTATTTTCTTATCATTTGACATTTTATCCTTGTAGTGCATGCAGAATTTCATAAAATTGTGCATTGTGTATTGTTAATAGTGTCATTTTTCAGTCTCTATGGCACTTTCTAGCAAAGATTGTCATTTCATGACACTTGGGTGATGCTGATACTTTCTGGCATGGTATGATTCCGCATCATGCTGGTAGACTTCTATGCTACTAGGTGCAAGCCAATAGTTGGCTTAGCTAAATATCGATAGCTTTGGCATGGGTCTGTATGGTGTGTGCGCCGATAGCTTTCGAGCATGATATGCTTCAATACATGCCATTCAGCATGACAGTTTTTTGTTCCTTTGTTTCTGTGGTGGTAGATGCACATAAGTTAGTTACTAAAGAATGCATAGTCATGCATACAAAGGCAAGTGGATCAAGATACACCGGGATGGGTCGGCTACATAATTATTATGTTATTAGGGCCAATTTTTCTGGTACTATTCTATCACAATGTAGCCTGTATCCTCATGTATCGTCTTCGGGAGTGGATTGCTTCACCAACTGTATAAAACGTAGTGCATATTTGACACAGGACTACGGGTCCCACATCCTACCATAATCTGGTTGGTAACCTTGTGTTTTGTTATTGTTGCATGCAGTCTTGTTTCCACCCCACAAGCCATGTCAGATACTTATCAGATTCTTTAATTGTACTATAGAAATATATCTTTTTATGATTCTAAGGCTTCTTATGAGCTTCCAGTGTTTCACATTCGCACAACATGACAAGCATCATATTCTCATTTTTAAATTAGTCTTTTACTGAGTGTCATCTTTCTCTCCTTTTTGCCTGCTCACTGGATCAGACACTTCAATATGCTTCCCTTCGTATACATGACTATGCAATATTGATTTTTACCCTCGAAGTGCCTAAGTAATGACATAAATCATGACATGTTCTGCGTCATTGAGAGAGCGTAGATTGCCTTTAGTTAATTCAATATGAACTTTGTTTTTCTTTCTTTTATGAACTCTAGTTATTTGTTCTTCATATCATAGTACTCTCTTTTATTTTTTTTTAAAAATGATATATCATTTACCAACAAGCCTATGAATTGTGTTGACCAGGCTTCGTAGCAAATTTGCATTTTGCTCCTCAATAAACCCAATAAACATGCACTATCCATATTGATACAAATCCCAACTGATGGTCTTTAATAACAAATGCAGTTCAGTGCTTGATATTCATCATTTCAATGTGCAGGAGTTATTACAAGTGCACATATCTCGGATGCAATGTCAGGAAGCATGTCGAGAGAGCTCCAACTGATCCCAAATCTGTCATAACAACATATGAGGGGAAACATAACCATGATGTGCCCACTTCCAGGAATAGCAGTCGTAACTTGGCGTGCGCTGGTGTTGCTTCCAGCATTGTGCAATCTAATAGCCAACCCTCCCTCAGGACCACAAACTTCAGAAACAATGATCAGCAACCAGTCACAGTTTTACAGCTTAAAGAAGAACGTGAGATCACTTAGTTTACCGGAATTTGTCGCAATTTCTGAACAACTATATGCTGTATTATGCGGATCTACTATTGGTTCAATACGCCAGCAAACCAGCAGTGTGCTCAGACTTAAAAGATGTGGAAGGTATTCATTTTAGCTCCAATACAGATTTTTCGACAAAAATGTCGTTGTATCCAGTTTACCTCATCTTTGCACATACATTGACACGATAAAAGTCATAGAAAGTGTTTGTACATCGTTCTCTTCTGATTGTACTCTGAAAGCAGAAACTTCAATATTTGCTCGGTATGTAACAATTTCTTAGGCTAATCAAACAGATTTCTTTAGACTTGTTGTAATCATAGTCTGTTCGCAGTGCAATCGATTTCGATACAAAGTACTAATGTTATCTAGATTCTGATGGCCCAAGATCGAATGAATTCAAGCTTGAAGTGGAGAAAGATGGAGAGTCAGAAACTTGACTACACAGATCTGGAATTCCTGATATCTGTGATTATGATCAGAACTCGATGAGCATGAGTCACACGCTTCGATCGATGAGTCCAAAGCTTTTTGTCTTCCTTTTCCTCCATCAATCCTTTTTTGAGGAAGAAATGATCGATTGGTCCACTTGTTCATCATTCACTTTCACGCCATTTTGTTGTCTCCGCAGACCAGTTGTTGGGTGGTGAGACCTCTCCATCCTTCCTTTTCTTCGTCTCAACTCTTCTATCTCTTCTTTCCTTTCTCCGGAAGCATCCACGAGCGTGCCACCCGTGGCCGAAGCCATCATCTGCAGCACCAATTTGTTTCGCTCTGTGATGAGTTGACAAGGATCTCTAAAGAAAAGCTGGAATACGTGTCGATTATGCTAACATCATACATCCATTTCATGAAGCAATCAAATAAATGCATTACAAAGATGACGATTTACACAATCCTCGAAGCAATTTATACAGAAAAATGTGAGATATCCGAAAAGGAAAACTGTAATTATTGATCAACAACCATTCAAAGTTTTGGCTAGCTGTAAAGTAGCCAGCTTGTCTCCAACATTCATATAGGATGAGATCCGAATCACATCAAACTGAATCCGATAGGGGGGAGAGAGAGAGAGAGAGAGAGAGAGAGAGAGAGAGATAGTCTCGACCCGATTCACTGGTTATTCGAGAACGATAATTTTATTTCTTTTGATCTATTTGGAATTAAATTGGAATCGGGTCATGATCGAATCTAGAGAACATGGATTCGCATACGGATCCGCATCATATTGATATTGGATGTCGGTCTCTTACGACCCGTCGTCTCCTTTTTCTTTTAGAGGCCTCAAGCTATGAGACAGTATTATGTGATCCAATATCTATCCGCTCGCACACGCACCTGATCCCAGCGAATCACAGAAAGCCACGCATTCGGTGTGTTTGGCTAGCACAGAGGAAGATCGTCTAATCTATAATATTAATCTTTATTAATAAATCAGTTAATTACTTGGAAAAGTCCGAGCTCCAGCCTAACCGCCACGTGTCAATCCCGCCTCGCGTTGGAGATCAATCGAGCGGACGCATGAAGTTAGGTATACGCGAAAGCAAAATCGTCCGTCCGTTGGGAAACTCTGACTGATCTCGATCGTTCATTTCACCACGATGCGTTAAGCCTCCCCTGATGTGGCAACCTTCCCGCTTCCGCTTTCCCCCCCAAACCCACATTACGAATCGATTAGAGTAAAGGAAGGATTAAGAAAGAATCAAACACCCACTTCTGCTTTCCACTCTCTCTTCCTTCACTTGCTTTCTTTCTCTCGTCTCGCGCGGACGCGAAACCCTCGCGATCGATCTCCGTCCGCCGTGAAAGGGTCTTGGTCTTTTGTGGGGAGCTTGGTCCGTTGGTCGTTCTTGAACTGCCACCAGCAGGATTCAGCTTGGAGTGGAGAGGGGCCGGTTCGATCGGTGGGCGGTCGAGAGTTCGGGTTTAGGCCGGGTGCCGGAAGCGGGGTGGCGCTGCCGGTGACGGATGGCGCTGTTCAAGAGGCTGTTCTTCCGGAAGCCGCCCGATCGGCTGCTGGAGATTGCCGAACGCGTTTACGGTAGTGCTCTTCTATATGTACCCATCGTCGAGCATTGATTTTGTGGAATGACTGGGTTCTTTACGGTTTTGATTTATTTTCCCTCTTATCTTGAGGTGGAGTGTGGTGACTTTTGGTGGGTTTGTTCTTGGAAATGTGTTTGGAGGATCTTGGAAATTTTTGGTGTTGAATTTTGTGGTCTTGGCTGATCTTGTAGCCGTTGAACGGCGATTTTGTTTTCCGTTTCTCCCGGCTGGAGGTTCTTGATCTTCGATTCGCCCGTTATGTGAACGTTCCGCGGGATTTGTGTCAAAACACAGAAGGTCTTTTCCTTTATGATTCGTGCTTCTGATTCTTGGGTGAATTGTTTCTGCAGTGTTTGACTGCTGTTTCTCGACTGAAACCACGGGAGAATGTGAGTACAAGAACTATATGGGTGGGGCATTTGCCCAACTGCAGGGCTATCACCCGGATGCTTCCTTCATGGTTTGTAATTTCAGAGAAAGAGATAAGAGGAGCCAAATTTCAGACATTTTGTCGGAGTATGATATCATGGTCATGGACTACCCGCTGCAGTCCAAGGGATGTCCTTTGCTCCCTTTGGTGATGATCCACCATTTCCTGAAGTCAAGCGAGAGCTGGCTGTCAATGGAAGGGCTACATAATGTATTGCTGATGCACTGTGAGCGGGAAGGTTGGCTGGTCCTTGCCTTCATGCTTGCTAGCTTACTCCTTTACGGGAAGCAGTACACTGGGGAACAAAAGACTCTTGAAATGGTGTACAAGCAAGCTCCTAAGGAATTCCTTCATCTTTTGTCCCCCTTGAACCCTCAACCTTCTCATCTTAGATACCTTCAATACATATCCAGACGAGGTAGCATGTCAGATTGGCCTCCACGAGAAACCACTTTCACCTTGGAATGCCTGATTATCAAAGCCATTCCCAGGTTTGATCGCGAAGGTGGCTGTAGGCCAATGGTTCGCATATACCGGCAAGACCATTTGACACCCACAAGCAGTAGTCCAAAGATGCTTTTCGCAACACCAAGGACCAAGAAGCACATTCATCATTATAGACAGGTATTGCATATGCCCATTGTTTCATTAGTTATCTTATCTAGTTATACATTTTTGGTATTTAACTATCACTGCACGCTCAGGCTGTAACAACAAAAATTAATGCTTGTTGCTGCGTTCAAGGAGATATTGTCATCGAATGCCTGCATCTGGACGAAGATCTGGAACATGAGGAAATGATGTTCAGAGTCATGTTTAACACAGCATTTGTCCAATCTAATATTTTGGCATTGACACGTGATGAAATTGATCTTGTATGGAGTGCGAAGGATCATTTCCCAAAGGACTTCAAAATCGAGGTTGGTTTCTGTTTCCTAGAGTACAACTATTTTGTTTCTCACAGGTTTGAAATTAAATATCAAATTCATGTCCCAACCAGGTTGTCTTTTCAAACTCTGATGCTTCCATATCTGATACAAGCACAGAAATGGTCGTTGAAGGGAGGAAAGAGACACAATGTGTTTCCAAAGAAGCAGCTGAGTTTTTTGAGGCAGAAGCATTTAGCAGTTCAGATTGGCATGACATAAAAAGAGATCCTTATTTCCAGATCCATGATGCCAAAAGAGATCCTGGAAGGAGTCCTAAGGACGAAAATTATATTTTGTCAGAGGGAGCAAGGTGCAAATTGGAAATGAGTAATTCTGACGAGGTCTCAAAGAGTATGATCACCCAAAATTTTGCCGATGTGGAAAAAATAGGTGTCAACTCAGAATTTCCTGGTATGCTCGGTCAAGCTGAGATTATTTGTGAAACTAGCAATTTCAAACATGATAAGGAGATTGTTGCTGAAAGATTAGTTGATTTGGACATTGTGGTTCCAATTGAAGACAAGATGATTGTAGAGAGAAGCACACCCCCTCAGCAAAGGAATGGCACATCAACTTCAGAAGCTGAAGAGAAGATTGCTTTAGAGAACAGCGATTTTAATCAAGAGAGAGTAGGTGACATCAAGGTGTCAGCTATTCCAGAGAATATGAGTCACAAGTTAGAAGCTCCATCTATGGCAGGTATGCTAAAGCAGGAAAGTTCTATAAAGAGGTCTGCTGCAAGGTATGATGAGCCCAGTTCAGAGACATCGTGTTGTGGTAGACATACAGGCTCTTTAGTTATAGGAGATGAGGTAGAACCACGGGATAAGAATCGTTTGGAAACTCTGGGTATTGGATTCCAAACAATGAGTGGATTACCTACCACTAGCACAAAACCTAAGGTAAATGATGAAATGTCTGTGCTTGCAGACTACATGGTTGCATGTGAGGAGAAGAATATAATAGAAGTGAGCAATTACCAACATGAATTAAAGGACATTGTTGTTCTAGCTGTTGAAGATGATACAACTGAAATGTGTGATATCAAGCATGATTCAGCTCACATTGTTACAGATAAGATGATAAATTTGCATGATATACATTGTGAGTCAGAAGCACAAGCTCTGAAAGTAAAGGCTGAAAGCATATTAGAGCAAAGAGAGTGTAAACCTAACCCAGAGATTACTGTTAACAGGAAAAAGTTCATTCTGGTTGACAAGGCTCATAATCCAGGGAACCAGGATATAGAAAACAAAGGGAAGTTCAAGATGGAAATGCATGTGGGGAAAGATAATACAGAGAATGGTGTTTCTGAAAGTGAGATAGATCTGAAGGTTGTCAGTCAGAAAGCACTATATGATGGTCAAATGCTGACGCCTAAAGAGTCTCCGTGTACAATTTCAAAGAAAATACCAACATGTATAAGACTGTCTGATTCCGGTGTAATAAAAACAAGGATTAAACAACAAGAAAGTGTCGGATATGGTCTGCCTCCTCTTTCACCAGCTATACTTTCATGTTCATTTGCTAAAGGCCCGTCTTGTCCACCTATGCTCTTAGGAGAATCTACCAAAGGCCTACCACTCCTCGATTCCCATGTGATCTCAGGAGCTTCTGTCAAAAGTGCAGCTCTGCCTCCTCCTCCACCATCACCACCCTTATGTCCTAAAGCCAATATGAAAGGTGCTCTTCTGCCACAACCACCTTCTGCTCCACCTCACGCCAAAAATTTGTTACCTCCTCCTTTGTTGCTACCAAATCGAGGAGGAAGAACTCAAGGTCCACCACCTTCACCTCCACCTCCATCTCCTCTTGACCAAAATGTTGGTGTATATATTCCTCATCCTCCTCATTCAGCAATATCTGTTAAATGCTTTTCAATGATGCCTCCTGCTCCACCACTAGAGCCATTGCTAAATTCTCACTCAAATGCATCAAAACCCCCAGAAGGTGCTGCCCCTATCCTGTCTCCACCTCCATCTGCAACTCATGGAGGAGCTCGACCTCCACTACGTGCTCCAGGAGCACATGGTGGCGCTCCTCCTCCTCCACCACCTCCTAGAGCTCGTACTCCTAAACAGCGAGCCTCTCCTCATGTAAGACGACTTCCTTCTTCTACTGTGTCAGCTATGCCTGTTTCTCAGGTTGATGCTAGAGGTATATCACCTAGGCATGGACTCATATGTCCAACAAGTTCAGTGAGTTCAGCACCTTGTAGGTCATCACTGAAGCCATTGCACTGGGTGAAAGTAACAAGAGCAGTTCAAGGAAGCATATGGGCAGAACTTCAAAAATCTGAGGATGCTTCAAAGTAATTATTTGTCTATTCTTTCTCTTTCTAACATCTAACACTTTTGGTCCCCTAAGAACCTGAAGGATAGTACTTATGGTATTTTTTTCCATGTGCTTTTTGGATTTGTCAATGGCTGATACATTTATGTGAGTTTCACACCAAACAGCTTCCTCTGTAATGTATGCTTGCCACTATATTAGATGGCTACTGTCTTGTACTGATGTTGCTTGCTTCTTATTGCTTTAGATGTTGAGTACTCTCCTATTTTTTCAAAGAAAAAAAGGTGGAATTTTATCAGGTATTTCTGTTTACAATATATGAAAGGAAAGAAAGCTCAGTAACCTGAGATGCAGTGAAACAAAAGAAATAAAGGAGAAAATCACAGAATAAGTAAAGTTTTTTTTATAATTCACAAATAAAAACTGTAGAACCATCAACAATAACATCATTCCAGAAAACACGACACAACCATAAGATAATTAGTCCTTGTAATGAACAACCACTGTAACCTATGATAGTCTGCCTATTGCTCCCTATTCTTATAAATTAACATTTTGCATGCAGTGCTTCAGAATTTGATGTATCTGAACTTGAAAGACTCTTCCCAGCAGTGGTACCCAAAAATGATATCTCTAAAACTGAGGGTCGTCATAAATTTCTTGGATTGAAACCTGACAAAGTTCGCTTGGTAAGATATGAGGGCCTTAATTTTTGTTATACATCATAACAATGTTGGTAGCTTCAGTCTAAATGCAGCACTATCAATAGTTCACCTGGTTTTTGATTGACTGCTCTCTTGTTCATTGATATTTATTTAGGTGTAGATCATAGAAACGAAATCTAGTCGATTCAGGTGTATCATAGCTAAGGGTCGTTATTCTGTGTCACTATTAGCTAAGAAAATGTGGAGCTCTTTTCAAGCAACAACTAAATGTTCTCATTTGTTCCTGAAATATTTTTATTTTTGATTCAATGGTTAAAGTGTATAAGACGGCGCTGGCCGATTTACAAGCAATGCTAATAGCTTATAAGGAAAATGCTAACAGTATATATAAACATGGCTATGTATAAATGAGGGGCTGAAGTTTCAGACAAAATTGTCTTTTACATGTAGTTCTTGTTATGTACTACGGTACACAACATTGTGAATCAAAAATAGGTTTCAATAACTGCAAGTGCATGCATGTTTTCTTCTTCAGCTTTTAGCTACTGAACTTTTCTCTCAACTCTTTTAATAGATTGACTTAAGGCGGGCTAACAACACTGAAATCATGCTGACAAAAGTCAAGATTCCACTTTCTGATTTGGTGGTAAGCATATTTTTTTGTCTGGAATATAATCTTGATCTTGCTTTAGGTATGGTTTAATTATCTTTAGCTGTGAGTTCTAAACACATGGAGATCTTTTAATTCCATTTTATGGAGTGATAAAATGATTAGTTGCATGATCACGTCTTTCAAAAGCTTAAGCTGATAAGAAATGACCCTAACACATAAACTATAACATCCATCTCAGGAGCAAGCCAGAATCCGGATAAACACTTGACACATGAACCTAAGTGTAAGATTACAGCTTGAGCCAAAGACCACCAGGCTTTGCACAAAATTCCGTATATGGGTCAAAAATAAAATTAGGAGGTACGATCAAATATCAGTCATACGACCTGCTTTGATATGGTGATAAAATGATAAGTTGGGAGACCACTTTTTCCAAACATTAAATGTAACTTTAACATGAGAAAGTGTTTTTTTGAATGTAATTCTGGGTTTGTACTAGTTTGTACAAATGGCTTAGCTTTCGTTTCTCTTTAAGAAACAACTATACTCTTAGTTCCACAAAATATATGGGTCAAAACTGAAATTTGAACTTCAGTTCATATTATTTTCTTCTTTTTAATTTGCCAAAGAGCTTCATATAAATACTTATGTTGGTTCTACACTTTGGCTGCTGGAAGTGTCTACTGTCCAGTGTATTCTACAACTATTTGTTATATATAGTATACTAAAATAGTTGGAAAGAGAAATCAGAAGAATCATTAACTGTGTGTTTAATTGGGAATGATCATATTAGAAATTAAAATACAGGCAATACATTAATCAAGATTTTTTTATGTTATTTCATTATCCAGAGTTGCACTAAGTTATTTATCTTTCAAAAGGTAGTCATGGACAGCATGTGTATTTACTAATGTGCATCAACATGGTGATATGTGTTGCACACAACACACAACTTATATGTATAGGCATACAACATGTGTTTAATTTCCCTCATGCATGCATAAAGTCGAGGGAACATCTACTTATAATGATTCAGGTCATGAGCACAAATTTACTCTCAAAACTAAGCCATTCATAATTGAAAAATACTAGTTTTGTTTTCTTCAATTTGAAAATTAATGGTTAAATGTTACCCAGAGTGCTGCTCTTGCAATGGATGATTCTATTTTAGATGTGGATCAAGTGGAAAATATGATCAAATTTTGTCCAACCAAAGAGGAAATGGAGCTGCTGAAGGTGCGTCTTGTTAATACCCCTTTTCCTAATAATCTATATATGTTAATATGATAAAGTATAAATGTAACCTGAAAAATTTCAAATGCAGTCCTATAGAGGATATAAGTGCAAGAATATAGTTTTAGGAATTTTATACTTAAGAGGTAAACTTCAGATTTCATAGTTCTAAAGACTGCACCTTGTTTTGTCACTAAAATTTTCCTTTTCTGTTTTATGGTTTTTAGGGGTACACTGGAGACAAGGACCAGCTTGGTAAATGTGAGCAGGTACATTATACTTCACTAAGTGATCTGATATCTCCAGGGATATTCTGCTATAATAATTTATTTTAAGAATGGAATGGTGACCAAGATTTGAATATTGGCTTTGGGTCATTTATATGGGTTTTAAATCCCAGAATCCTGTTGTGATTAAAAATAGGGAGCATTTTGGTGTTTATAAAAGTAAAATTAGAGTGTAAAGTAGTGCGACATTTTTCATGCCTCATTTGGTTTTGTACCTAAAATCAGCTTGTTTATCCAATAGTGATATGCATAAACAATAATACAGTTCTTCTTGCTACTTTAAGTTTTATCACATGGAAGGCTCACCTGATGATATGAGATCGAAAAATAAATCAGGACATTTAATTAGCCTGCCAAACACTGTAAAGCCACTATAGTAAGTTTGATGCTTGTGTTGTTAATACATGGTCAACCACTGAATTGACAAGCTATATATTATTATGGGAGTAGGTGGAGCTGAAATTGCTACTAATTGCTCTATTTTAGTGTTTTATAAGCAGGCAATTCAATTGTTTGCCCACATGTTCCATTTTTGTGGGTTCTGGAATCATCTGGTACAACCTATTCGTTATAGATTGTACAGACCCATGTTAATGGTTTTTCAAATAATCAAGTTGTTACATTATTTTACACTTGAGTTTAATTTTTGTGCTACTATATATACTCTTAAGGGACAAAATGAAGCTCCAAAACTTGGTCTTTCAGTGCATCATGGTCCTGTTTTCACATATATCCATAGATGTGCCACCTGAGCATTGGGATTATTCCTATAATATATCCTTATCTACCTTCAGTCATGTTACAGTTGAAACCAAATTAACCAGGAAATCTTTCTGGAGTCTAATGTCTGTTTGCTGCAGTTTATCCTCGACTGAGACGACATTACATGAGAAACTAATGTCTGTGCAATATTCTGGCCCAAGTAATTTAAATTGCTTTTCTTTAGTTTCAATTTTAAACTCAGTCTTTTTTATCCATGTTTTATGTATTTGCCTTGATTTTGATAAATAAATGAGCTGAAGTAGCAGACAGACACCTTAATATATGAAAAGTCTTGTAAAGCTTATTTACGGATTTTCTGTGAGATTGGTGACATATTAGAACTATTCTGCTATTGTTAATTTACTGTGTCTGTTCTTTCTAATTATTCAACTTTTTTATATTATTAAAGACAATTATTTTACTTTTATACCACTTGGTGTTCACTGCAGTATTTTCTAGAGTTGATGAAAGTTCCACGTGTGGAGTCGAAACTAAGAGTTTTTTCTTTCAAGATTCAGTTTGGCTCACAGGTCACGGCATGTTTCTATTGTTACATTTATCGAAAATTAATGATAGGCTGTTATATTTATCATGAAAATTAATGACAGTCTGTTACATTTATCGTGAAAATTAATGGCAGGCTCTGATCGTATTCCTTTTTTGCCTTTTTCCTCCAGGTTTTGGATATTAGAAAGAGTTTAAACACTATAGACTCTGTTTGTGAACAGGTACATCATGAGAAATAGCATTTATCATCTTAATCACTATGTTTACAGTGGTTACATTAGGTATGGCGTGTCAGGTTTGCAGTTCTGCCAAATTAAAGGAGATAATGAAGAAAATTCTGTACCTTGGAAATACATTAAACCAAGGAACTGCAAGAGGTAGCTTTATTTTCATGTACTCTTGATATTATCTATTCATCATTCTTGTTTATTTCTGGAACATTTATGGATGGTCTAATAAATAGAGATGATCCAATTCTTTGTCGAATTGATTAGGTTTGCTACATTCCACTTTTTAGTTGTTTTCAGTTTGAAATAGCATTTTATCTAATTTTACAGGCTCAGCTATTGGTTTCCACCTGGACAGTCTTCTAAAACTTACTGATACTCGTTCCACCAACAATAAGATGACACTGATGCATTATTTATGCAAGGTATGACTACATTTACTTTATCATATGCATTATGCAAGGGTCCTGTCAGCTAAATCAGTTACATTCTAATGTTTAGCTTGAAAGTGTGACAATCTAATTGATTCAAACTTCATACTAGAGGACTTTAGGAGTGAAGTGAGCATATAACCTGAAAGGAGGGAATGCATACTTAGAAATGTCAGCTAACAATCTTTTATACATATATTAAGTGTCAACATGGAATACTGATCGAACACCAAGTACTTAAATTATTAGGGGAGTGTTGTAACATATAAAACATGTGATCGTCATTAATAGGCATAGGTGGATCAGGAGGTCCATGCAGGACCAAGCATACACTAACTCTTTTACTTTAGTTTTAATTGTTGGTGTGCCATTTTGAACAAGAAATTATATAAAACCACTAATTGATTTTGAAAACAAAGATAGAACTAAACTGGATTAAAAATTTCAAGCTATCCAACAATAACATAATGAGACATTTCTAGATATTCCATGAGTTCAATCTCGTGAACTTATAAAACAAATTGTAAGTATTTCATGGTGAAATTAGTTGAGCTAGTTCTCATTCCAAGATGTGTGTATAATTGAAATGAGTGGACTTAGCATTGCATGCACCTGTAGAGCTATTATCATGAGGCTAATTAGAATCATATGTTATGTTTTGTACTAGGATAAGGTTCTGTAACCAAAGTTCTGACCCAAAAACTAACCTATGTGGTTCTCTTGGAAACCCGATATATAACACCCTAGTTTGGTCTCAAATTGGATATGGAAGGACCATTCTATTGGTTTATAGGTTAAATGACTCTATTGGAACATTTTGTACCAGTGGTTCAGGTTCATCAAGTTAAAGGATCAATAATACCATTCAATCAAGTCATAGTAAATGGTATAAAAGCATAACTAGGAAGCTTGGTGAGGCACCAAGTAGGGATGACTACCTATAACCTACGTATATAGCTGGAAACACATCATTAAGTGGAGCCACTATTAAACTGAATATCATATGTCAAGCTAGAGCATTACTGGGCGATGATTTAGGCTTTGACAAGGACACCAAACCTTTAGTATGGGGAGTTTATAATACTCTGTTTTAGTCTCATATTAGATGTGAGAGAAGAATTGAATTAATTTAGAGGTGGATGGATCTAATATCATCAAACTGGGCTAAGATGAATCAATTTATAGAGGTAGTTTAGGCTCATCAAGTTAATGTGGCAATTATCCAATCAGACCTCATTTTAACATGATATGTTGGCCCGCAGGTCACATCATACTAACCACACTGGGTTAAAAAGGGTTTTGATAAGTGGGATGAACATGGTCTTAAGAATGGTTGACCTTAAGAGCAAAATTGATGACTGGCAACAGGATACAACGGTGTGGTGATTTTCTTTCTCCTTATTTCTGTAGGATCTTGTGTTACTCCAAGTCTATAACTATGCTAAAATGATCAAGATTGAATAGCTTTGTACTATGTACTTTTGATTAATTGGAAGGAATGTATTTAAATTATTTTTAGGCAGTGTTAAATATTGAGAAAGAAAAGGCTGAAGTTCTGTGTTGTGATTTTCTTTCTCCTTTATTTCTGTAGGATCTTGTGTTACTCCAAGTCTATAACTATGCTAAAATGATCAAGATTGAATAGCTTTGTACTATGTACTTTTGATTAATCGGAAGGAATGTTTTTAAATTATTTTTAGGCAGTGTTAAATATTGAGAAAGAAAAGGCTGAAGTTCTGTGTTTCTTAGGCATTTAATTACTATAGGGGACAATTTTAAATGGCAGAAAAAGAAAAGTTGTATCCAATATCGATCCTCTTTCTTTTTCAGCTTACAAACTTTAAAAATTTTCTGGACTCCAGAAATGACTGTTACTGCCCATAAATGATCAAGGAAAATTTAAGGTTTTATTCATGCACAAATAATAGGCTCTTTAAACATGACTCACTTTTTAGTAATTGAAGTAAATTAGACAATCATCAGTGAATGGACAATGTTGCTGTATATACTATATACCATTTTAGGGTTACTATATAATTAAAAGCTCAGTCAATCAGGTTTGAAATCATTAAGTTCTACTTGCATCCGTTTATCTTTTGATACAAAATGTTCTTGGCTCTAAGAATTCTTTTATACAATCTCATTGAATTTTTGTTGCAACAAAATCAGGCACTTGCTATCAAGTCCCCACATCTTCTGGATTTTCATGAGGATATTACAAGTTTGGAAGCTGCATCTAAGGTTTCAGTCAGTTAACTACCATTATTTGCAATATGGAAACTGAGCATCATGCAGTTTATAGGTTTTTCTGAAACAAATTTTATGCAGATACAACTGAAATATTTGGCTGAAGAAATGCAGGCCGTAGTCAAAGGGTTGGAGAAGGTCGGGTTTGAGCTGCAAGCTTCTGAAAATGATGGCCCTATATCTGAAGTATTTCTAAAGGTTCAGCATCTGTCTATCCTTCAAAGTAACACACATGCCATTTGCTCAAAGGCTTCCAAATGTCTAAAAATATGTCTTTCCTATTAAGCGTTGTTAGGTCTTGCCTAAGGTTCGTTGTACCGCTAGATATGGGCAGTACAGTACATACTGGTCTAATAGAGGACCGATATGGGTGGTGCATACTGATCTATCAATACGCCCTACTATAACATGTGTTAGTACACAAGTACATATCGTACCAACGAACGGGCGGTACATCAGTACAAACTAGTAAAGCAAACCATGGTCTTGTTCTCTCTATTTGTTTGATAACATGTTTGGAGGCATGAGTCAATGATTATATTACATCTGCCAATTAAACCCGGCTGATTTTTGTTGCTTGACTGTTTGCCACTGCTAAGCATTGCCCACTAAGATGAAGTATAAAATGTTAAGCTTTCTCTTGTGGTCTATAACAACACCATCATCTTGTTCTAAACTTCAAGGATGGTGGTTCAGTTTGAATTAGGAATACCTAGCTTGGAGGAAAATAAAATTTAATGGTAGCAGTAATGCTTGGGAGTAATAGGGGATGATCTCATTTGAAATATGGACTTGGCTCAATGGCCTTAATGAAGCTACTTTAGGAAAATGATTAAACTTCACTGTAATGCCTGGTATCAGCACTTGCAACCCATGAATATTGGTATTAATCTGCCATATTCTTCTGTGAAGAGATTTTGCTCGTAACTGTTGACTGATCTATGTTTGCTAAAATCTTGCCCTATTTTACATCAGTTCATTTTCTTATTTTTATAGCTGAAATTATGTTATCAAATTATCAGACCCTGAAGGAGTTTACTGCTGTTGCTGCAGCTGAAGTACAATCCTTAACAATGCTTTATACTGAAGTGGTAGGTCACCAGTTAGTAGTGTAACTCGTGAATGCTGTCTTAGTTTCAAGTAACACTTGTTCTTATCCATTACAGGGTAGAAAAGCAGATGCCCTTGCCTTATACTTTGGCGAAGATCCTGCACAATGTTCTTTTGAACAAGGTCAGTTTTCACTACTTGGTCAAATAAATTTCTTTTCATGGTAACTTTGGTGGCTGATTTCTGTTAAACAACTCCATCTATTTGTAAGCATGCCCTGCATATTTCCATGTTGCTTTCCTGCTTATTCATGGAAAAGGCGGTTGGACAATCCTTTTCAGTATTGCAAATTTAAATGATGAAATGGTCTGATGATCAACTTCTCCTTCGATGGGAGATAGGAACTCCCATTGTTGTTATTTTGGTGGTATGATATTGGATCATTCTTTAGACTCCTGCAGTGGTAGATTTGCTTACCTCTTCTCTGTTGAGATGTCACTAAAGAACCTATAATAATTCCACAGGCACAAACTGCTGATTCAATGTAAAGAAAAGAAAAAAAAAAAAAGCAGTATCTCTTGTACGTGTGGCTGTCTATCATTTCATGATCAGCTTTCTTAGTTGTTAAAATTTGTTTGAAGCCTTAATCTCTCTCTTACCCTGGAGTAAGTAGATGTCTCAGCATTATCTCTCTGAAATAGATAAGTAGGCTCAAGATATGACATGAAATGTGAAATCGATCTAGTCGCTAGAACACTCAAAAATAATGTTTTTATTTTCCTTCTATTCTTAATAAAAAAAATTATTTCTTGCTAGTGGTTGTTAAGTATGATTTCAGACACACACAACACACTTATATATATATATATTAATATATATGAGCAAAGAGAATGAATCTGTATTGCTAGTGTGATACAACACATATATTTTTATATATATGAGCAAAGAGAATGAATCTTTATGGCTAGTGTGATAAGAGGGAAGACACACAACAATATTCAGGAAAGCTATGACCTAACATCTCATGTTTGCATGGTGGGTTGGAAGGTTTGTTCCAACTGGCTGCTTCGTTTACTAGTGCATATGGGAGTTATTATCAGGAGCCTTCGATATTGACTGGTGGTGAAGAATGGGCATTTGTAGGTATATATCATGACTGGAATAAGTTTACATGGAGTGTTTGGAAGGGCTCAGAGGACATGAAACATGTCTAGAAAGTCTTGAATGGTGGTGAAGAATGGGCAATAGAAGTTAGGTATATATCGTGACTAGAATAAGTTAACATGGAGAGTTTGGAAGGGCTCAGAGGACATGAAAAGGCTAGGATGACGAGCCAATGTTTGGGAGAAACATCTACCAAGGACTCCACTGTTGAGTACTTTCTGTAGGAATTATTGTCCATGTTGTAAACTGCTATTTCTCTCTATGGCATGTGAAGGAATCCACAAAGCAATCAGCATGGATGATAAGTTCCTTATGCTACGGGAACTTTGTTTCTCAAGCGGAAGTTCTCAACCTGGAATTATAATTTCTGCCTTATTGTTAATGCAGTAGTGACTACTCTTCGGAATTTCATATCGTTATTTCGGCGGGCACATCAGGATAACTGCAAGCAGGCTGAGCTTGAGAAGAAAGCTGAGAAAGATTGGGGGATAGACAAGTCCAAATCTTCGACACCCAGGAGTAGAGCTGTCAAGGTATCTCATTGCTCCTCAACATATGCTTATTATCATTTCTGCTTTATGTTGTGATTTCAAATTTATCGAACCCCAATATTTCATGCAGGACACCAGAGAAACAAATCGAGGAGATAAAAATGTCAGATGACCATCCACCTGCTTATTGACTACTATTTTAATTAGCTTGTCCCAAATAATACTCCACCTCATGATATCCCTCCATTGTTGATGAGAAAAGAGTACTGCCTACCAGGCGACTCGGGTCAGGAATGATAGAACTGAACCCGAGATGCTGCATCAAACATGGCACCGGAATCATGATACGGGAGATCCCAGGATGGTGATCTACTTGTCTGGTAATCTTAATCTATTGTGTATCGAGGCGCTAAGTTTGTTGGTTGCTGGGTTCAGATGTCAACAGGTACCCCTGGTACTGAATGCCAAATCTCAGTTCCTGTAACTATGATTATGATACAGAGCTAACATGAGTTGGTATGATTCTTTTTGTAAAGTCATGATTGGTTCCGCTAAACAAGAACTCGTGTAAAAAATAAAAAAAATTGAAGATAAATATCTGTATAGGCATTTTCACTTGTACTACTGTAATCTAACAAAGCTTGAGGTTTCTGTTTTGCCTTACAGCTCCATTGATCAGCCTCATGAATGATGAACAGTGCTTGTCGAACACCAAATTGACTCAACAAAAGCGGCCATTAACATTTGTGAGTAATTGTTGCATTCTTTTTCCTCCAATCTCTGATAACACATCCTAGTGGTTAAAACATGCTTTGTGCAGTAAGATTATCTGATACATGAATGAATTATGTGGCTGGAAAACTAATCAATTTTGTATGAAGCATTGAATTGTTTAAACAAGCATATAGAAAGGAAGATGTATGTTACTAAATCCCAGAAAACATTCAGAGATGTAAGAGTTCACATACCTGTCATTCTTGATCATCAAATTTCTGTACCTGTGCACAATAAATTTCTTATAAATGACATGCAGCCGCTCATAATTGGTACTGCAATTGACAATGTATGAGTAAAGCTCTTACCCAAACCTGCAGAACTAACAGAATGACACTATAAACTTTTGGTGGCATTGTTTTGAGTGTAGAGAGGCTGCAATTTTGTTTTTGTTTTTGTTTTGTTTTCAGGTCTAATTGCATGCATCGACTTCTCTGTTTTGCCAGAAATAATGGTGAATACTTATTAGCTTTTGATTCTGTTCACTCAGCATCGGTCCACTTCGGGAGAAGCATTCTGCGTTCCTTTCAGAGCACGGCCATCCCCATCCAATTCTTCCATGACAGAGGACCTACAGGTGAAGTAGAACACTGCGCTCATCATTGAATCTATCAGTACAACAAAGGAGTACATGAAGACCAGAAGTGGCCCCTCCCACAGCCGTGACGACCCGTTTCCGTAGCTTAAGGTCTTCACTCGATGCTCGAATAGCCCCTCCACGAACGCCATCCCAATCGTCGACCCGAGGAACATCAGCAGCCCCGCCTGCGTCTGCCCCCTGATCAACCTCACCGACCTCAGCAACGCCAACAGCCCGGAGACCTCTTCCAAGACGGAGATCACGCTCGCGAGGTTGCAGACGATGATGGTGTGGGCGTATGCCATTGAGAAGGCGAGGACGGTGAGCAGTGCCGGGTACACGACGATCTCGGGCGGGTAGCCCAACGCGGCGAACGCCTTGCAGGCGAGCAGGAGGAGGGCGAGGAACAGGGCGAGGCAGGCGGAGATGGAGGCGCAGACCCAGAGGTAGGTGGAGATGAGGCGGCGCCAGGCGCGGCGCACGGCGGCGAAGAAGTCGGCGGGGCGGAATTTCTTGCCGGCGTAGGCGCAGGCGACGGAGTAGGCGACGGAGGTGCGGGCGAGGAGGAGGGCGGTGGCCAGGAGGGGGAAGCAGGCGGCGGCGGAGAGGAGGGTGGCAGCGAGGTGGCGGCAGAGTTGGAGGAGGGGGCGGGCGAGGGGGAGGCCGCTGGCGGCGGCGAGGAAGGCGAGGCGACGGGCGAGGGCGTCGGAGGCGGCAGGGGGGACGAGGACGGCGGAGAGGAGGGCGCTGGAGACGGGGCAGATGAGGATGACGAGTGTGGCCATGAAGGGGGAGGGCTCGGCGCGGAGGATCCGGACGGTCTCTCGCAGGATCTCCATTGCGCTCATCGGCGGCGCCACTCGCCATCCTTCGCCCCCTCCGCCACCGCTGCTGATGGCGTCCATTTGTATGTCTCTCCTCCTTTGGTCTCTTGAGGACTAAGAAGCGCCGTCAGACTTCACCGCAAGTGGTCACATTTATTATAAGCAAGGAGGAGGAGGATAAAGGAAGATGGAGATCACGTGGAAAGGGGGGGGGGGGGGGGGGGGGTGGGGGGGGGTGGGAAGGGGGGAGTGGGGAGAGGAGGAGGAGGCGCAGTGGAGAAGATGAAGAAGCATGAGAGAGAATAACGTGAAGATGCGGAAAAGGAGACGTGAGATGCGACCGATGTGGAAGCGAGAGAAAGAGTGTGTGCGAACACGCGCATCAAGACGGAGGAGAGCGATGAGAGAGAAGGCTTCGTTTCGATGCAGAAGAATACTACTACCGCTACCACTTGGCCGAGAACGTTGGCAGGGGACGTTTCGGGGGAGCGCTTGATGTCCGGTCGCGATGAGCAGATGATGATGATGATGATCCGAATCTCAACGTCACGGCATCGACTCTCTACATTTCACATATTACTTATGTATATAATTAATTAATTAATTCACCAAACCCCATGACATGGATGGAGCAAAGCGACTTCTCTACATATGCTTAAAAGGTTATTGAGGGAGAAAAGGAGAAGTGCCACAGCAACGTGAGAAAGCGGACTAATCTCTCTCTGCCTTCAATCATCTGACCAGAGGAAGTGGCCGATGGCGTCCTTCCTCTTCTGAGTAACGTCTCCGTTGGACGGCAGGCCATACTCCCTGAGCAGGAGATCGAGCTGCACCTCGTCCATGGACTCGTACTGCGCCTTGGTGTACCTGGGATAGTGCAGCGGCATCTTAAAGTACCCTGCGCTGTTGTGCCAGTGGCCCCTGCACTCCGGCGGCCTCGTCGCCTCCACAGATGGTTTCATGTCCAGCGTTGTCGACGCCACACCACTCTCTCTCTCTCTCTCTCTCTCTCTCTCTCTCTCTCGTGGTCTGCGACACGAAAAAAACAGGGTTCGGTCCGTGGGGGCTTTTATAGGGTGAGCGAGGAAAGGTGAGAGAGGGGCTGCTAATATAGGGAGTTGACGGAGGCCAGTGGTTTCATCGCTGTAGGAATCCAAGTGATCCGACGGTTCCTCTTTATCTCCAGAGGCTTCCCGGGACGGGTTTTCTTTGCGTGCAAGAACGTCGTTCCTGTTCTTTTGATCATGATCTAATCAGACGGTTGGATGTGGAGAGACGTGCGGTGCAGGGGGAGGCTGTCGGCTGCGTAAGCCGTTCCATCTCTCTGCATCGAAGCTTCGGGAACGGAACGAGGGCGTGAAGCATCAAAACCTAACCTGCATACAAAGATCACAAGATAGTAAATGTAACACTTACGCCATCTGCTTCGATTATGTTTCCATAATGAATTAATAATTGGAAATGCATGTAATCGTAATAGTAGAAACTCTGCTAAAGAATGAACAGCTCCAAGATCTAGATTGACCATCATTCGATGAATGTGCGGCTGCTTATATGTGACGTATCGAGCTATTATTATATTGTCAACAGAAAAAAGAAATCCAGTTGTTTTTGCTGCTTACTGTTTGTTGTTCAGTGTTCTTCACAAGTGCGGGAAGCTGCCATCAGTCGTAGGTAGAAACATCTGCTGAACTTCTATGCTTGACTAGCACTTTAATCAACCTTTCTGCAACAAATAATGTGACATAAGTGGAGTGTCTGAACAGAGAATGCAAGTTTATATGATTGGGGATCTATTGTTGAATTTTTTATACAGCCATAATACAGCATCCACTTATATAATAAATGTATGAACAGAGACAGCAAGTTTGTACAGAGATCAACACTTTTTAGCTAGATGGATTTGTCATTCATATGTTGCCGTAAGAAAGAAATTGACTTATGTAGATAACAGTTACAATGACCACATGGAGCCGTAAGGTCCAAACTATTTGCGATCAGCTCATAAATCTCTTCCCGCCATTCAGTTTTGCTGAGGACAATATCACTCATCAAAGCATGTATCTAACAAAGTGTAAAACTCAGTCGAGAATTGATCGATGTTACTGGACTCGGCAACCTTGTTCTTCAGCCCTAAGGAAGATAAGCCCACGGGAAATCCTCTGTAGACAAACATTTAAATAACAGAGTCATTACAACTGACTACAGGAAATCATCACCAATTTGTTTCAAAGACATACCTCCCTCGTGTCGCGTAACCGCAATAGTTCCAATCTTTCAGATGGCCTCAAGTTTAACAGATTGATGAGCTGCTAGACAAGAAGAATGTTAATATACTAATACTATCATGTGACCTGTGAAAGTTCAAGGGTACAACACAGATACCCAGAAACTGAAACGTTCAGGATCTTGCGGCTTAGGTATTCCTTCAGTTTCAAGAAGTTCCAGTTGCCTTGATCTTCTACCTGGAAAAAAAAAGATGGAATTGACCAATTTGTGTTTGAGAGAAACAGGGCAATAAGATGAGAAAATACACTAGGTAAAGCTACCACTGTGGTCAGACATATGCACTGGGCAGTAACCTAGCAATACAATATACTGCTTAAAATTAAACAATCAAACATCAACTCTGCTGAACAAAAATGTTTGGAAGATGAAAAACATGATGCTTAAAGTATCTGCAGACCTATATCATTTACCAATAGCTGGTAGGGAAACTGTAATAACTTTAGTGTGGAATCACTGGACTCTTATTGTTTGATGAACCTGATGCAGAATGCAAAGTGTTGTATGTCAGGCATGCATATCGGACTCATAGAGTACCTATTCTTGTAACTTCTCTTGCACGCTTGATCCATGATTTAGTCAATTCTGCTGCTCCACTGGCCATTTGCCGTATCTGTTGATAAGCCAACAATAGACAATCAATTTGACAGGTGCTTGTGCATTGCATGATCTGTCTATGAAAAAATAGTGTGCATGTGTAATCCAGACAATCTTCTAAGCTGTAAATTGCTTAGATATGAAAGAGAGGTTAGTCTGATGAAAGTTGATTTGTTAGATTAGACAATATCAAAGAGAGGTAATGTGCAATTGTGCACCGAGGCGATAATCTCATACATCGTAAGTTGTGAGATATTGATCATATAGACTTGCAATTCTTTAGTCTAAAATAAAGGTATAATAAAAGAGACAAGTCAGGTTCAAAGATTGGCACTATAATGTAGGAAACGACACCAAAGTAGTCCAGAAATAACAGTCTAGGACTACAGACTTATGATGATCTTGCAACCCTATATATACAACGAAGTGTTAATATCTAGAACCAAACATCAAAATTAGCCACCTCACAATCAGTACTAAAACAACAATTTACTGGTCATTTAGCTGATATGAAAAGTAAAAACAGGAAAAATTATTGTTTCAAGGAATCCACTGGGTTTAATAGCTTGTTGCTTTGATGTATAGCAATGGCCAATCTTCTGCATATTCTAATAGATTAAAGTAAGTTGCAATGCAACCCTTTTTAACCAAATGAAAAAAGAAGTGATTACATGATTGGGCAGATTACACTACAAATATACTGACCATGCCTATCTATATTGAGCAGAACCCTGACAACTTGTATTTTAACTTTGCATAAGATAGCAACTCACTCAAGGACAGATGGGAACAAAGATGTTGTATGAGGTGTCCCCATTATTGAAAATTTCCATTAAGCTCTATTTTACTATAAAACAATCTTTCTTGTCTATACATTAGCTTATAGCAAGAAAACAGGGTGGATGATAAAGGTACAATTTACTTGAATCATAAAATCATATATACTTCTGGAACCCAACAGCTACCGTAACGAAATCATCAAGTCACCTACTTCATAAGTCCTATTTGTTAAAGAAGAAATATTCTGTTGTCAGATATTGAAGGAAGTTAGCAAAGGATCATGTCATGCTTACATCCTCCCTCTCTTGGGAATCTTCTGGTGGAAGTGTATCCTGAATCCATTCTACTTCTGCAACACGATACCTGTGATGATTTATGAATAACATTACCCTTTACCTGACTGCACAGTTATATAGAGTAGCTTGGAAAGTTAAAACAATTCAAAAATGCTAAATCATGTCTGGACATTACTCACCCATCTTGATCCCATGACCGTAAGATATGAAACCGCCTTCGTCCTTCTACCTAGATACAATTACATATCTCAACATTAGTTTAGAAAGTGTTTAATCTGAACTAATCTATTCTAGATTTTTAGTAGCCTAAATCAGGCCTGAACTAGTCATCCTTCTAGCTGTGCAGTTAATGCTATTAAGCATTAACCATATTGCAGCAGCTTACAATAAGAAATATGTTCCACATCTTTCTCAGTCCCCGTAGCTTACTATCTTGAGCAATAAAGCATGAAGAAGTGAACTGAATATGGTAATCATGGACTTCAGAGAATATCACTGCACATGCTCCTGGGTCACAATCCACTCTCTCTCATTCAAATCATTGATGGAGCCACAGATCATGACCAACCAAAATTCTCAGACTCTTCTTTAAATCTGGTATTGTAAGTTCCCATAGCATTGTTCTACCGACTATGTAGGGACATAATAATGAAAAAATTGGAAAAACAGTACAACCAAAAACAGGGCCACAACTGGGGGACCACGACCAACTAAGAACAACAATATCAATTTATGGTGTAAATTATGGTTGATAAAGCATATCAAATAATTAGATATATCAAATAAAGGAAATAATCTTGGTGAACAACATACACAGAGATATAATATATTTGAGAGTTGTATTATATTATTTGGTACAATACATTATTGCATTCCAATTGTCAGTGAACATTCGAGCTTTATTATAACCAAATCCTAAGATCATTGCTATGTAATCTGCAAACTGGCTTTAATCTTGAAAAACCAATTATTATCTTTCCCACAACTATACAAATTATGCAAAAAATGGAAACAAGCCAAATAATCATTCCGCCTTGGAAATTGATTATCAAATGACCAATCACCAATAACTTCTGGCTTGAATATAGTTGTTAATACTTAACAATGTCTTGCTGATTAACATTTCCAAGTAATCCTTATTTTATTGAGTTCCTTGACCCAATTCAAGGTACTTTTGTGTGCCAAAACTATTGTATACCACCCTGATCACTGAATTTTGGATCCAGTTTTCTCACTGTCGCTCAATTAATATAAACATACCAACTAACAAATTTCAGACATTCCTATAAATTCCATAAACTTAATGTTTATATAGTTTTAGTTCTTCTACTGCCATTGTTATTGACACAATTAGATGTGCAGTTAATAACTTAGTGAGACTAAGTATTTACCTTAGGTAGCAATTTAAGTAATTTAAAACAAGGAAATAATTTCAGATGTCAACCCTATATAGGTCCCTTTTTGGGCTGTTGTGATTTTCAGATATCAACCATACATGATATGTCAAGGGACAAATCTATAAAATTGTAGACGAACTGGTATGCTCCAATACAGTGTGAAATATTGCATACTGGTATGTTTTCTTTTGGGGCACGATATGGTGATACACCACAATGCTTGAATCCATAATTTTAATGCATGGAAGCAAAAGAACCAACCCTAAACCCCACCTACCATAAACCGTGTTGCATACCACGACCCATACCCATACCACAATCCAGAATGTTCCACATTCCAATAAACCACCACATAAAGTGTCAACACATAATGAAATGGACATGATTAAAATAGTGCAACCATAATGACATGAAGTGGATAAACATAACTGGTATAGAATGAGCAAACAAAATTGGTAAGAGAAAAGTAAACAGTATGTTTAAGAGACCTCAAGGCACACAATGCAATATTACCTCCAAATAAAACCGGCCATCTGGAAGTGGTTCACACCTATCAAAATTTTAAAGCAAATTATACTTTAGGGAAGCCAATAAAGCACATTATCATATGGTGACAACTTACAACACTGAATAAGCAGGCATAAGATCAGAAGAGAAGCAACACTTACTCAAGAATTTCTACTTCACAAGCAAAATCAGCAATTGAACCTGTTGAAGGATCAACACCGACCTGCCAGTTACACCAGAAAATAAATGAACAAAGAATCCAGAATTTATTGTTAAAGAAAGGCTAGGAACAACGTATAACCATTCCCATCCGATGATTCCCTTCCATTACTCTCCTCACCTATGAATTGTGAAGGAACTTAGTAAGATAAAAGAAGAATTATTACAAATAACAAAACAAAGGCAACAAAAAGACATTAAAACTCATTTATCTAAAAGTTGAAAAATACTAAACCATGTGCCTAGTCTTAGGCTGACCAGGATAACAGTATAACCTTTCAAGATCAAAATAGCCTACAACTTCATTAATTTACTGGCTCCACGACTATAATTTTTTTTTTTTTCAAGTTACTTTAGAGCCTAAAACAATGTGCAGAAAGGCATGGCAAGCAACGCAATTCACCTTTATAGACTTGCTAAGACTTTAGTCCACAGCTTTCAAGTAACTTTTTAATAGATTTCACCACTACATACACAAAATACAGTTGCAATTGGTCGGAAAAAAAAACTGAACCAGTATTCAAGATCATCTTACATTGGAAAAGTTTAGAGTTTATGGTTGAAAAATACTATTTATTGGACTAAATTTAAAAGATAATATAACCATATTTTCATAATATTGCAGCACACGCCAGTCAAGTCAAGTTCAGCTGTTACATTATAGTTACAGGTTTCAAAGAAATATCCACAACTGTTCCAAGTTATGATGATCTTTCTATTTGCCTCTGAAATATTTTTGCAGACTTGAGCACATTTTAAACAATCTATATAAAAAGAATGAAATCCACAGAGAAAACTGATCTAGAGACGTTATATTTAGAGAATAAAGAGCCTAAAAAAATACATACCATTAGCCGATAGCGAGGTTCAAATATATTCAGTGACAACTTTTGACATGGGAGGACAACATCCATGACAAAAAGAGGCATTATATCAACTCCTAAGTGCGTCAAGTTTTCTTGCTCAGACTTCCTTTCAGCAAATTCTTCTGGAAAGTTTTTCTGTATAATATTGTTTAAGGTCACGCTGAAAAAGTGAATTGACAGCGATCAGAAATGCCAAAGAAGTATTTTGGTCCACTAAACTTCAGAAATGTTGTGGAACAACAAAACAACTAAAAAAGCACTTTATTGTAGAAAGTGTAATAATCACAAAATGTACATTACCTGATGGGATATGTTCTTGGGCTAATAAATAAGACTGTCCGGCACATAGGACACTTGTTGCCTGCCGGGAGACAACATGTGATTTAAGTGTTTTAAAGGATAATGGTAGAGACAAATAAAAAAAATACTAGGCACACCATGGTCCATAGTCTGATGCAGACAAGAGCGACAAAATGAATGCCCACAAGGAGTGGTGACAGGTTCATACAGTAACTTGAGACATAGTGTACATTCAAAGTCATCTGTACGTTGTGGTTTTGAGCGTTTGACCTTTTTGACTGAACCAGCTGCAAGTCTATCCATCTCTTGGAGGTATGTCTGGAGGAGATTGCTATAAGGTAAACAAATTAGTCATGCAAAATTTCATGGACCAGTATGACCATTTCTTTATAGTGCATAAGTGGAACCTTAAAATTACACCAAGGCTTGCCCTCAAAAACATTACTGAATTTCTAAAAACATTGCAAAGATGTACCAGACCAACAAAAGAAAAGAACAACTGGCAAGCACATAGTGGATGTTATACCTAAGAGGATCAATTTGAAGGCCTGCAATAATTGTCTCGCGTGCCTCCTCATACCGCTCAAGCTGCAGAGCAAGAGGAGCGAAGCATAAGGTAAATTTAAGAAAGTTAACAAGAGTAATGGATTAGCTTCTAGTGTTCTCAGTTTCAGAAAAACACACACATGATACTTTATTTCATGCTAACCATCGATCAGGAAATATTGTTAGACACTGGGATCTCATTACATAATGGAGCTTCCCAGTATGTATACCATTGGAAAAGGTAGCTTTGCCATTCAATTTCAAATCTGTTGATACCCAAGAGAAGTATAACAACTTAAACTATCAAAGTTCCAACCTGTCTTGAGCACTAATTCTGTTCAAGGTAGAAATATAAGGAGCTAAACCACACTAAACCAGACCTATCTTATTTAGATGGCACTAGAAACTAAAAGGGATAGAAATCAGTCTAAGTTGAGCCTTCTACAACCAATATAATCTGATAATAATAACTCGACCTCATATATTCTCGTATGTGTGTCAATGACGAGGCAATGGTCACAACACACATGATCCACATCCTAAATTACCATGCCTAAGAAATATAGCATCAGTGGAAAGAAGAACCTTAAGATCAGTTTAGCCATGAGGATAATCTGCAGTACAAAGACCTGAAACTACAACAATCAAAAGCCAGCACCATTCAAGGTATCAAACCAGTTACTAAAATAAACTGATAGCTCAGGAAAGCCCCTTAACTGAGTTCCACACTGCTGCAAAATGTGAATCCAAAAAATAAACATATCACTTTAAATTTAAAGAATGCATAGGCATTGATCTTAACCTAAATCTTCCGTAAATCTATAATGCCTTCTCAGTCTTGAGTTTTAGACAATTGCTGTCCCAGACTGATGTTAGACAGCAGTGAATCTATGATGACAAACTGTAGCGAAACCTCGATAAAATTGACGATAAATTGTTCCTGTGAAAACATTACTTTCTATGACACAATATTCACCATCTAAGCTATTAGTACAGAAAATACGTCACTGACTGAATTTAATCGGACAAATATCTAATTCCGCTTGCACCTATGATGGAAAGCATGTTTTCTACTTTCAAATTATTCTAAAGCATCAAATCTCCTTTATTTATGGAAGTGGCAAGAACTACTAGCAGTTGTTGAGAAAATATTCTGAAGTCTTCAAGTGTTATGAAATACCAAAAGAAGATTTATGTGCCTGTTTTCATACTTTGAAAACTCAGTGGCACAATTACATCGTGTCAAGGGGCCTAGAACTCGACATTACTTCCATCTGAACTTATTCCTTGCTTCCTTAGCCTACTTTTTCTTGTCACTAACAAGCCACCCTGGCAATTCAATCTGGACCCCTCAGGTTACCGCAACTTAAGCAAGCCTGATACATTAGTTTGATCCATCAGGTATACAGGTTATGTTGAAGGGTGATTGATTCATTGACATGTTGAATGGTTTTGACCCTGATCATATTACCCTCTTAAAGTTGAAAGTTTAATAGATACACTGAGTAGATGGAATAATTTGGTTTTGACCCTGATCATATTACCCTCTTAAAGTTGAAAGTTTTAATAGATACACTGAGTAGATGGAATCCAAATGATTCTAGAACCTAACAAGAGAGCATTAAAGCTAGTTTTCTTGATTTCTACTTGATACAAAAGCTATCTCTCCCAAATATATTCAAAGAGTTTTCTTCTTTTTCCCATAACCACTGGTGCTAGTTAGCATATCCATCAATTGCCACAAAGATTACTGTCCCTACTGAATGATCTATCACGTCTCTTCTGTAACAATAGTTGGAACTTGAGCTTGATATTAGAATACAACCTCAATGCTTTCTGATTTCAGATCAAATCTGAAATAAATTTAAAATTAATTACTTCTGAGTATATGAATACACACATTGAGCTTCCTTTCATTGATCCACTAATCAGTCTGGTCACATGCAAAGCCCAAGCGAGACTTGCTATCAGACTTGACCAACCCAGCCCATTTCCAGGCCTGCAAACAGGCTAATATGTTTCTGGTGGGAAAGTGTGGAGTTAGTTCTTTATATCTGGCAACTCTTTAGGTGCTATTCTGTCTTTAAGTTCTTCATGAAGCTTCACATTGTAATGTTCAAATTAGACAGTAGCCAATGCTTTTAGTGATTTTGGACAGACAGAACAAAGCTAGAAATCTTCCTGCTTCAGTAGAAGAAAATGGAAACACAATATTAGCAAAAATTCAACTGACCTTTAGATTATGCAACAAAATAGAAAATAGTATTTCAAAAATAGATATAATACAACACATGGATGCTGACAACAAGTATCCTCCAAATGCCAAAACATATAAGACAGGTGGCAAAATAGAAGCACCGGTGAAGTATCATTTTTAGGCAGAGTAGCAAGGCCAAACTACTAATGTTCAGAAAAAAAAATGTTTTTCAATAGAAAACTTTCCAAGGACAACAATCTCAACAAGAAAAAATCCCATGTAAATAACAACAGTCCAAAATTAAATAATCATTATTTCTCCAATTGTTACCAGAACAAGAGCATTGGCCTTCAGGAAAAATGCTTTTGGTGAGTTGCTCCGGAGACTAATCACTTTTTCAGCATCCTTCAAAGCAAGCTAACATATGGCCAAATAAACTTGCATTGTCCATCAGTGGGACAAAAAGAATGGAATTTTGGATCCATTATACAGTGATCTAACTTGAGATTGGATGAAGTAAATGGACAGGTGTACCTCAGCATGTGTAGTAGGGTCTAGACCATTTAACGGTTGATATTCAGATTCACGTGCTGATCGTTCCCTAAGAAGTTGACTGATCCTGTTATTTATAAACATTAAATTAGCAGGCATCTTTTAACATACTAAACAATGTCGTTAAATATTTGTAAGCACAATGAACTAGAGTCAAAATGCAGAAGTACATAGATTAAGCCTCAGTAAAATGTATGATAAGCGAAAGCGAAACCATCATATAAAAATGAACCTGCAGAAAGCAGCACTTCGATTGCTAAGAATGACACAGTCTCGTGGCTTCAAAAGTTGAGCTTTTGAGTAAAAAGAAACTGCCTGCACAAAATCTCAATAGAGAAGAGCATTATAAACAACACCAATTTAAACTGTATATCATCTATAGAATAACAGAACAGTAGGGTTATCCCATGATATATATATTATATGATAAAAGCTCAGAAATATATATATATATATATATATATATATATATATATATATATATATATATATATATGTTTAACTGGATTAAGAAAGTAAATAAATCACTTGATCTAAGAGAACAAACATATAACTGAATGCTCTTCATGCAAGAGAGATCAGGAATACTAAAATATAATACTTCATATACGTGTATGAGTATCCATAGATATAATTTATCAGATAGATACAATGACTGTGTAATTTACATGTCTGATGCACGATAGCCATCATATACACAACATATCAAATAATAGAAATATATATGATCTCTTCATGTGCCTCTTAGATAAAATAAAAGCAATTATAAAACAATAACAATGTTTGCTGTATTTCATAAATCTCAATGTTGAGCAAATCGAGAAAAATACATCTAAAAGGTTCAGTGTTGCCCAGGTAAGGTTGTTGAATTGACACGTGGGGTGGCAACAAATTATAAAAGAGAAAATAATAAAACGATGTAAACTATCAGCAGTGGCAACAAATTATGAGCCATTTCAGTTAATAAACAAAATGAGGAGAACGCTTTAAGGTGGCTTGGACAAATCTGAGGTAGCCTTATTATATTGCCCCAAATTAGTGGAAGTAATGACAACGAGGGGAAGACCTAAAAAAGACTATTCATTTGGTTGTAATATTGCCCACCAATGATGGGAAAAGATCCAAGTAGCAAAGCTCAAAATAGTTGGCATTTACGAATTGATTTTGTTGTTGTATATAGTTTAAAATGTATATGGTCATAGGGATGCATCATTCTCATTTATATACTGCCAGTTATTATAAGATTATGGTCAATATCCTTATGCTAGCTGACATGAGGCCAACAGTGGAGTGGAATAGAGGAAAGGAAGGAAAGTGGAGTTGGTAATTGGGATGGGATGTAGGATACGTAAGAATCAAAGAATCAAATTATGGAAAAGGGTTGGGTATAGTTATTATACACCAGACCTGCGCTATGTCTACTAGGTGGCTGGATCATTTGTTGAGCCTAGATAAGTTTACAATATAATGGAATGGGTCAAAACTTCTTGCCGCCAAGCACATCACCGGCCCTATTCTCAACCCCCATACATCCTCTAGCTCTAGTTTCTCTCTGGATCATGCCACCACTTCATTCACTGCTTGTGCATTAGTTTCCCATGTTGCCTATTCTCTATTGGCCTGCCTTACACCTCCACCTCCCGCCTTCCCCTCATTATATGCCAAATTCACTGTCAAGTGTCCGACACTCCACCCTTTCAAATCAGATATAACCTTAAGAGTGGGTGTCCTCCAAGTTTGATACATAAGAACTAGTGCACATTTTTTGACAGACCTCCTATACCAATGAACTCATGAGTGCAGAATTCAATGGATTGCCCAACATTCCTAAGATACCATCTAGATGAAACATCCAAGAAATGATGTCAATGATCATGCTACAGTTTAAAGGACTTTCTTTTTTGGAAACACAAAATTTTTTTAATCATAGAAATCAACTAAGCAAAAAGGAAGACCCTTTCTTTAGCCAAGTTCCTGGTCACACATCATGGCATCAAATTGGCAGATAATTAATTTGAGCTTCTTGGCTTCCTCCCTGACATGACTATCTTTAGATGAAACAGTATCTACACTCATGGTTCTTGGGCCAGGTTTCATGAGTCTTGAATAACATCAATCAATCCACCACTCGGTCATTCACGGCCTTCGCCCAAGAATTGCAGAAAAATCGAATGAAACTAGTCAAGTGACTCTACCTCCCATGGTCATACAAGTGGATCAACGCTTTAAATCCTACAAAACCGATGCAAGAAGCGATTTCTGCACCGATAAAGCATGAACAGGGCAACAAGGACTTCCCAATTTCATTCCTGCATTACAAATCTTCTGCGCCTCATCAACCGAGATCGGTTCAGCGAAGATTTTGAGACAGATCACACCGACCACAGCCGTCTCTCTCCCACATAAGCACCAAGATCGGAAGCAAAACCCAAAGTCATAATTCGAGCCGAGAAAGCTCACCTCCTCGAACCTCTTGTCGCGGAAGGCACGATTCCCTCGGCGCACGAGATCGAACACCTCGGAGAACTTCTCCACCGTCATCCCCATCTCCGCCTCCTCCACCTGCGCTCCTCCAAGAAGATCAAACACCAACAAAGAAAAGGAAAACAAGGATCGGATTGTAGAAAAGAAGCAAGAAGGGGCAAGAAAGCGCACCCAGAGGAACTCCTCGACGTCCTGGGAGTCGGCGCGTGGTTGGGAGGAAGGATCAGCCATGACTGGGAGAAGAGGGCTCCGGAGCGAGGAGGAGTTGGGGGGAACCAAAGGGGGAGGAAGAGAGTGAAGATGGGCGGGCGGGCAGGCAAGCGTGGAGTTGTTGGCGTCCCAGAGCTAACGCGCGGCCATAAGTGGCGCGACGTGGTCCGGTCGCTTCTCCTCCACTCGCCCGCCCCACCGGTGTCTCAGCCAAGGCTGAGATGCTATTTTATTAATCTATTTTTCTTTTTTCCTTTTATTAAAGAAAATAATAAGTCAATAATTGGATATAATTGATTGCAATCCTAATTATATGGCTCCAATCTTTTGCAGCTATCCATGACTTCCAAATGTGAATAATGGCTTGAGCAAGACAAGACGACTTCTTGTGGCCTCGTTGGATGCATTGAAACGACGACGCCTTCCGCTTTCTCCCTTTGCTTTGCGTGTAACCTAAGCGTCGTTGCGGAAAGAACTAGGCTTCGGGCTACCGCTTCATACGTAGGCAGATGGGCCAAGCTTGAGCTCGGGGCATAAGCCCGTCGTCTCACGGACCAAAGATCAAGCACTTGGTCTGCGATCGCGTTCACCTCCCCCGGGGCCGCAGCAGCAAGAAACGTGCCGCGTATGCCGCCCCGGGGCAGATCAAAAGCCTCTTCAGTCTCCAAGCGTTCCTCTCGTCCTCGTCTGCCTCTTTCCATGAATGAACACGACTGTCAGAAACGGTGTTTGCTGACCGACAAGTACAACAACGGCTTTCCCTCTGCTGCAGCAATCAGTCCGCAACTGTAGGCACCGATCGTCATTAGTAGCTCCTCCCCTGCATGCTCGTGTAAAAGGTGAAAGGAAGAAGACGGAAGGCCAGAAAAGATCGCACGACATTGCTTGAACGCGAGACTTCAGCGAGGCAAACGCATGTGCTTGAAAGGGGCATGGCACCAGCCATCGCCGCACAGCGATTCAGGGCCTGGATCGAAGTAGAAGATCATATCAAAGTCTGGGGATTACGGGGCTCCATTAGCTTCTTGTTCCACACGAGGGGAACAAGCCGAAACGAAGGACACGCACATCCCGGGATCAAAGGCGTCAAAAGATTACGACCACCTAAGCGTGCATGTGCAATTAGAAAGCAGACGGCCGCCACCTCTCGTTGTCGTCCCTCCCGACATCCCCGTCGATCATCGATTGGTCTCTCGGTGAGCCTGGCGGCTCACCATATCCTTCTTTTCTTTCCTTCCTTCCTTCCTTCCTTCCTTCCCAGATCATGTTTACATGTGGCTCAGTCCAACGTTCACGTAGAAGAAATGATGAGGAGGTGGCGCCGGCCATCGCTGCTGATCAGAACTCCACATGAGCTCGTCCTGTTTCTGCGTGCAGTGAACGTGACATGTTTGGTGTGAACTACCAAGAGCAAAGGCAACCTTGTCAGATGCAAGACAAAGAAGCTACCATCGGACTAATTGTGGGATGATGGCGAGACAAAGAAGCTACCATCTTCAAAGCAGGTTATTTATTTAGATAGCTAATCATGATTCGTTTGAACACACCAAGACCTAATCGAGAATCTTGTGGATGCAAGGACAGAGGTTAGTTGGTACGTAACCTTGATGCCCATAATTGGCACTTGAAGACGAAGAGAAGAAATAGTGTGCTGAGCATCCAAAGTAATGTGTCGATTAATTACCACATCATTTGTACTAAACAAGTACGTAAATGAGATTTTCTTTGTAGAGTTCCTTTTTACTGAAATAAAAAAATTATTAATCATTAAATATCATGAATACAAAACTCACATGTACTATTAGAGCTAAGAAGCGGAAGCAAAGCTCAGTCTCCTCTCCAAAAATAAGTAAATTTGAAAATCTCAACCTAATTCTTTTGCCATTATATAAAGAGGTCAAAATTATTAAAGAATCTAAGAAAAATTTAAATATTGTTAGTATTACACTGTGGCTGAATTCGGTCCTATCCCGGATGCGCAAGATCGCCCATGTGGATATTCGGGCAACGAAAGTCATCGTCTGATTGGGTCGAGCTCGAACCTCGCTTCTGGAATGTTGGGGTTCCCCTTTGATTAGTTGCCTCCTTTCTTATTGCCTGGTTCCTGCATACAGGTCGAGGTCTGGAGGGAGATTCTTCGACTCGACCCCTCCAAAGATTTAGTTAGAGCTAAGTGAAGACAAGGAAATCCTCCTCTAGCGTTAGCTCGACGATGGGTTTTATATCCTGCGCATGGGGACCAATTGTACTTGACACATTTATGGTCGTCGACCCTTTAAGCGACGAACTCGCTTCTCGTGCGGACAACGATCGTCCTTTGTGCCTCGGCGCCAAACAATGATGTCGCACTCGATCGACACCGTCCCGATTTGATGGGGCAGTGTTGTACTCGGTCAGCATCGTCTCGATCTTTGCGGGATGATGTTGTTCTCGGTCGGCGCTGTCCCGATCTTTGTGGGGTGATATTGTACTCGGTCGGCACCGTCCCGACCTTTGTGGGGCGACGTTGTACTCTGTCGGCGTCGTCCCGACCTTTGTGGGGTAGCATTGTACTCGGTCAACGTCGTCCCAACCTTTGCAAGGCGACGTTGTACTCGGTCGGCATCGTCCTGATCTTTGCGGGATGGCATCATACTCGATCGACGCTATCGTACCCGAGGGGCATGGTGCCGACATGATCCGTCATCTTGACTTTGATGCTCCTAATGTTAGAGGGCATGTTATCAAATTGTGCTATATCACATATCATCATCAATAATAATATGCTTCATCTCAACTTATAGAGAAGCCTGGTAGCTACAGTTTTAGTAGAAAAACACACTTTTCCTATTGAGTCACGTACAACTAGCAAATAAAGGATTACTAAAATCTCTGATTTAAAGATGTTAATCTTTTGATTAGTCAGAGTATGAAAAATTTTAAGAATAATCGAATATAATTTTCTATTTACTATTAAATATAAAATTATATTGTTAACATACGTCATATAAATGTGTCTTCGAAGCAAAAGGAGTGCTGAGTCGTTTAGAGCAAGAATCATTGAGCAGGATTTTCCTTATAGTGTTATCTTACTTGCAAACATGACAAGATTCTATATGAGTCGCTTCAGTTCCCATATCTATCGAATTGTGTACGTTTACAAATCAATCCATAATGCAATGCACCCAAAATTATGGGTTAGCATGATGCTCCACGTGGCACACGCACTGTGTTTGATGATTTGGTTTGGTGGGATTAACGTTACAACGTAGTACTGGTGAAGACCCAACACAGTGGAGTAAGTAGGCGCCGGCGGACGGCTGCGATTGAAAGATCTCTGATCAACGCTAATCTCGTGACGCGAAATACCAATTGTTGTTTACGATATATTTAATCCTTTTCTTTTCTTATTATTATTATTATTATTATTATTATTATTGTTATTATTTACGCTGCTTTTGGTTGCTTTCCTCGTTCCCCTTCCCACCGAGCTGAGCAGCTCTCTCTCTCCTGTCTTCTCCTTGTCCGCTTATATATCCGACTCTGCAACCTCCTCTGGGGGAAAGAGTATTATATTCCAGCTTCTCAGATCCTAACGGACAACGGCGATTCGGCCGTTGCTGCGACTGTAAATTACGGTTAAGTCCAGGGGAGTGAGCTTCGCAGGGCAAGTCCATGGAGAAGAAGCAGGGGTTCTTCTCGGCGCTGAGGGAGGAGGTGGTGCGGGGACTGTCGCCGGCGCGGTCGCGATCTCGGGAGAAGAACACGGGAAGCGGCCGATCTCCGGCGGCGGAGGCCCCCGCGCTGTTCGCGCCGCGACGGAGGAAGGGCCACGGGCGCCACCAGTCGCTGTCGCTGCCCCCGGACCAGGCAGCGCTGGTCGCTAGGTCCGTGAGCTTCCGGGAGACGCTCGCGCCACTCATGGAGGGCCCCGACGGCGGCGGCTCCGGAGACGACGATGGGGCACCGACGAAGGAAGGGTGGGGCCGCTGGGTGAGGGGCCAGCTCTCCCGGGCCCCGTCCGTCACCTCCTCGTCCGCCGGAGGCGCGTCCTCCTCGTTCCGCCGCTCGGACCTCCGCCTCCTGCTCGGAGTCATGGGTGCGCCGCTCGCCCCCCTTCATGTCAGCTGCGTCGACCCTCTGCCTCATCTCAGCATCAAGAACACTCCCATCGTGAGCTACGCCTTCTTTTCCTTCATTGCTCTGTTCACATCACTTCGTCGGCAAAAGCTACAGCTTGACGCTTTGACGCTCTTAATTGAGTCCGGTTTTCTCGTTCTCTTGAGACGAAAGCTCCAAATTTATTGCCCAAATACATCTGTAGCGCCAAAATGACATGTTGATGGAACTTTTCTGCTTGGATTTAGTTCATCATCGCCTATACTTCTTCCTTTCAGGAGACCTCGTCGGCTCAGTACATATTACAGCAGTACACGGCGGCGTCGGGGGGTCTGAAGCTCCAGAGATCCATCCGCAACGCCTACGCCATGGGGAAGGTGAGAATGGTGGCGTCGGAGTTTGAGACCGCGACGAAAGTCGTAAAGAACCGTGGCGGTTCGTCGCGCACCGCGGAGTCCGGCGGCTTCGTCCTCTGGCAGATGACCCCGGACATGTGGTACGTGGAGCTCGCCGTGGGCGGCAGCAAGGTCCACGCCGGCTCCAATGGCAAGGTGGTGTGGCGCCACACCCCCTGGCTCGGCGCCCATGCCGCCAGAGGCCCCGTTCGCCCCCTCCGCCGCGCGCTCCAGGTACTTTTTCTTGTGGTCACTGAATTTGCTTGAGGAAGCCTCGAGCTATGGATTCGCTCTGAGTGCAGCTCTTCCTGCAGGGTCTTGATCCATTGACCACGGCAAGCATGTTTGCCGACGCGCGTTGCATCGGGGAGAAGAAGGTTAACGGGGAGGATTGCTTCATCCTCAAGCTCTGCGCCGACCCGCAGACGCTGAAAGCCCGGAGCGAAGGCCCCGCAGAGATCATCCGGCACGTCTTGTTCGGCTGCTTCAGCCAGCGAACCGGCCTCCTCGTCCACATGGAAGATTCACACCTGACGAGAATCCAAGCCACCGCCGGAGGCGATGCAGTGTACTGGGAGACCACCATCAACTCCTTCCTCGATGACTACCGCCCGGTGGAGGGAATAATGATCGCCCATTCCGGTCGCTCCGATGTCACCCTCTTCAGGTTCGGTGAGGCGGCAATGAGCCACACCAAGACGAGGATGGAGGAGGTGTGGACGATCGAGGAAGTGGCCTTCAATGTCCCCGGCCTCTCCATGGATTGCTTCATTCCTCCTGCTGACGTGAGATGCGTCTCGATCGGCGAAACCTGTGAGCTTGCTCAAGGAGAAAGAGGGAAGACGACGACCGGGGTTGCGCACCGGGCGAAGGTGGCAGCTGTTGAGAAGCCACAAGACATGCGTGACCGGATCGTTTGGAGGCTCCAAGTGTAGGATTGAAACTGTTTACTGCTGCTTTCTCTTCATCATCATCATCTTCTTCTTCTTGTGCTGACTAACCATAGAGTATAATTCATTGATGGATTGGGGGGAGAGGCTTTCTTCTTTGATTCCTCAGTTTATACTTCACTGTCCTTGTTTCGTCTTGCTGTTCTTTAATCAAATACTGTTTTCAGTTCCAAGGATCTCAAGACATGAAGCTGTCTGTGTAGAACAACCCTTCACTTCTCTGTAGATTTCAGGAACTCCTCAGTGTGCTGTGAGCTTCTTCTTCTTTCTCCTGTTGTGGGACAGCATCTGGGAGTTGGTCACTGGAAGGGGGTCCACAGGTCATGTCCAGGTGGGAGGGTGTCTTGGGGATGGTGGTATGTTCCTAGTCTTCTTCTACCTTTATTGACCAAGACCCAGAACTCTGTGCTTTGTCTCGGGACAGGTTGTGTGAAAGCATCATTGCATCAAGGACATGGGGATTTCAAGGTCTCCATGTGGTTTCCCATCTCATTCATTACCTTTGATTTCTTTTCCTTTCTTTTCTTTTCTTTTCCTTTCTCTGTTTTTTTTTTCTACTGTAAGATCTTTGGTGAATCTGATATGTCCACCTTTGCAGATGCTATGCATCCCCAACCAAATTTGACCAAATCTGACACTTGATCTTCTTCAATGCAGCACCATGGCCCTTTGTTTCTGTATTCTTTTGATCTTATATCTTGCAGTAGATCTGATATGTTCAGTACCTTTGCACATATTATCCATCTCAATGATTTGAATATTTGTGGTGTAGTCTCTCACAACATAATATCATGGATATGCTGCATCAAAGTATAACCAAGATAAGAATATTGAAGTAGATGTCCAAAGTTATTAGGAAAGCTATAAAAAAATATTTCTTAAGTGAATAATTAACTATAGCTCCTACATTAAAATAAACATGTCTTGAGAAGATCAATAAATATTATAGTCAGATGAGATGAAGATCTTACAAAAACTACAAAAAAAGATATTTGAACACTTTTGATTTAACTAAAGACATTACTCTATATAATCAATTAAAGTTGGGACAAAATGATTTGTTGTTGTACATCCAGAGTCTTCCTTGTGTTGAAGTAGTGTTAACATCAACACTACTTCCCATTGACCAAGCAACCTGATTGCTTTCAAGTCCTATTTACATCTAAAGCAAAAGCCTTTACATGTGCAAAAGAACTATTACTAGGTTTTAGGTGATCAAACCATGCTGTTGTGGTATTAAAGATGTAAACCAACAAATCATACTCCTCTCAGGTTGAATTAAACCTCCAGCCTTTGCATGCATATTCCTCTCAAATCATCCCCTTGATTCCTTTTTTTAGTGTCTTCTTTCCAATCTTTCAGTGAGTCAAAATTACAAACACCAAGCATGCTTTGTATAAGAATCTATGGTCATGTCCAAGGTAGCAGGAAATCAGGCTATCAACATTTTGCAGTCACTGCACTATCACACAACCTGTTTCTGAACCACCACTGTTTCAGTCCTGGTAAGCTTTCAGCTATTTTGGACATGTGTGTACTGCCCTTTAATGCCTTCCAAAGGCTTCAACTCTTGCCACTTACATCCCATGTGCTTCAGCCTCCCACACTTGCAGAGTTGAAACCAAAGGACACAGGAAGATGTCATCCACATCTATTCTTCTCTGTCATATCATGTAAAGTCCTGCTTGGTAGTGATGAATGAACAGAATCATTGTAGCTTCCAGGAAAACAGGAACTATAAAGGTTGGTAATCTATTAAGATCCATATCATTTAAGGAAATATCTAACTTTCGTGTATTAAAAAATACAAAGAACTTGATCAGTGGGATTACTTGATCCAAACATGCTATTTGTTCTTTGCTGTATCTGACATCCAGAAACAAGGTTTGTTTCCCTGAAATTATCCAAAGAAAAGATCAGAAAATAGAATATAAGTAGACAAAATTTCCCCTCCTTCAAACAAATAGTTACTTCTCTAATGCATTAAAAGTTCTAGCTCCTTGTGCACATCATGATTCATTACAATGAAAGTGAAAAAGGAAAGCTAAGGTTTGCTTGCTTAACAGTGGTGAAAGAAATTGACAATAGTGATGATATGTTGGCACATCTTCCTCTCAAATCCGAAGTGAAATGCTGATGGGAATGTTTGTCTTGATCCTGGGACATACAGCAGCAAATAAATGATATGGAATCTAGTGGCAGTGTGCAGGCTACTCCATTTATGGTCTGAGCATATTGTTCTCATGGTCGATCCATTGTCTATCTTCTTTGGTTCCCACAGAGAGAAAATTCCTAATTAGCCTCACCAGGAACAAGATAAGAATTACTGGAGGGACCCAAATTTCATGTTTGAAGATTACATGTATCTCACAATTAATTTGACAGCTGTCCACAAGTACCTTTTCTGAAAAAGATGGAGAAATAGGAAAGATTGGCGATTTAATATGCAGAGATGTGCAACAAATCAACTCAATGACCTGTCTGGACTACTAGAAGATGTGAAACAAAACCCTGACAAGTAATACAACTGAAGTTCGATTATGCATTTACCTTATAAGTATGTACAAGAGAGAAAATAAACTTACCTTGAAGACACTAGGAATATGAAACCTCAAGGTGGAATTCAACTACTAGTAATAACAAGATATAAAGGAAAGCAAACCTTGATATACTGATCCAGGCAAGAAAACGTCAGCCATACTATGAATATGAAACTTTTAGGTGCAATTCAACTTCTAGTATAACAAGATGTAAAGGTAAGCAAACCTTGATACACTGATCCAGACAAGAAATTTTCAGCCATACAATAAATTTGGCTGTCGGCATTCCTTCCAAAGCCAGTAGTATGTTTTTGTCACAAAAGAAAAAGAAGCCAGCAGAACATTTAGATACAGAAATCAGATACTGAACAAGAGACTCTATCCAGGAACAGGAAACCTTGATAACATGATGTAAAGCAAACCTTGATATTCATGATCCTGGCAATCAAAATTCAGCCATACAATGGACTTGAGCATCAGAGTTACTTCCAAAGCCAGTGTTATGTTTTATCACAAATGAAGAGAAAGCCAGTAGTAGTTTGAGATACAGAAATCAGATGTTAAACAAGAGACTCGATTCAGGAATAGGAAATAGGAACCCACAACTGAGTAGAAACATGGCAGGAGAAGAATATTGATTGCTAAACTCACTCACTTACCAACCTTCACATTTCTTATTAAAATGTGAGGCACACACATAATTGACATGATGCGTATCATTCAAGTAATGTAGGACGCCAGACATTCTGGAACAAGTATGATTTCTTGTCTAAGCTGCATAAACACATCAAATCTGACCTTAAAGTAGCTTAATCTTCTCCACATTGCGGAGATAGAAGGAAGAAGAAATACAGAACCAATGCTGACTGTGAAACACATGAAACTATTGATAAGGTAAGGGCATGATACAACCGTTGTTACTTAACAGGAAAGATGATGTTATGGCGAACATGTGAATTCCCACATGAAGCACACAGAGGCACAGCCGAAGAGGAGGGAATAGAACTACTATGTCTTTAATTGATTCATTATCTCTTGTGCAAAAGGCCTGAACCAAGCATAGAATAAGCCATAAATTGCATAACTGCTTTCCTCCACTTATCAAGATAATTTTGCTACATAATTAATCACGTAGATGATTGGATAAGGGAAACCACATGACAAAGGAAGAATGCTTTCACTCAGTGCATCATAGATTACTCCAAGTCAATAGTTCTGAAGAAGATGAGTGGAGTTTACGATAATGAAAATCAACGAGTTACAATGTAATGGCAAAGAGAATCCTGATCAACAGACACCAAGTTTTCTATGTATTGTGAGCAGCCAATGGAAGATCACCTAGATAAGTGTCCTCAGCTTATATCTATTCTTACAGAATGCTTGTCATCATACTGACCCCTTCCTCCAATCATAGTATGGTTTCTAGAACCTTAGTGTCTAGTTACTTGAACAAGGCATCATCCAAGCTATACCACAGTTATTGATGCATAAAACACGAACAAAAAAGAGCAAATTGCTTACAGTATCAGTACAAAATGCAACTTATAATAGCACAATCAGTATAAATGTGACATTTTAATACATGTTTTTTTACTTAAAGAGCAACCTAACGAGAAATGTACAAGTCAGTTACAACATAAAGTCAAATCAAGATTACATGTGGGGAAAAAAGTGCTCTTTGCCAAGAGAGATTTGAACAAGAAATACCTAAGAAATAGCTCACAGAGGATGAAGCGACTTTGGATGATATAGATCATGATCTAGGCTCAAGCCTCTGAGATCAGAAGGGGGCTTCATCCAATTACTCAAACAATTCATTTCCCAGCATCAAGCTGCTGAAAAGTTGTAAATAAGTGTGGTAACAGCCTCTTGTTTTTTTGCAATGTGTAATAGCCAACAAAAGAAAAGTTGATTGTATCCATCTAGTGTGAACTTCCTTTGGAACTACAAAGTACTTTTCGCTAGTCGTTCTGATAACCTTTCTTGCTCATCCTTAGGAATTCCACGATCTAGTTGCTGAAGGTTCGATATGAAAGCAATTGCTTCATCCTTCCGCCCCTGTTTGCAGTACCCATCTACTATAGAGTTGTAGGTATTCTCATTTGGCCTGCAGCCACTTTTGATCATGTAGCGAACTACATCAATAGCCTCTACAAACATTGAATTGGTCACATAACTTGCAACAAAAGTATTATATGTTACAATATCAGGCCTAAGACCAGAAGCCTGCAGTCCTGAGAATATCCTTGAGGCATCTTTCATGCGGCCCTGTCTGCCATAGGCATAGATGACAGTGTTATATGAGTAAAGGTCAGGCCTCCCACCTTTCAACTTGATTTCATTAAGAATCTTTTCACATCTTTCAAAGTCTCCCAGCCGGCTATACATGTTAATTAAACTATTGAATGTTGTCAAACTAGGAGTAAAGCCACTGGCTCTCATGAATTTGAGGATCTCATCCACTTTTGCAACCATTTGCCTTCTTCCATAGACTGAGACCATGGCATTCAAAGTAGTGATATCAGGGGAACAACCTCTCTTCCTCAGCTCCATGAAAGCTCGTTCTGTTTCAGCTAGAAGATCACTCTTGCTGTTGACCAATACCAGTGTTTTCAGAAGCATGTTGTGTGGCACGATAGTCCTTGAATATATGTCTTCAGATAATGCATGCAACCGATCTAACTCTTTCCCATTGGCATATGCATGGAGCAATGAACAATATGTAAGCTCATTAGGCTTGCAACGCCCATCCTTCATCTCCGCAAGTATCTTCTCTGCTGGTTGCCAAAGCCCCCCGCGAGCAAGTGCAGCTAGCACAGCATTATAAGTGGAAAGATCAGGTCCAATGCCAGCAGCAAGCATCCTCTTGTAAACCTCCATAGCTTGGTCAAATGAGCCACACCGACTGTAAGCACTGATCAAGGTATTATATGTGTCCCTCTCGGGCACAAAACCTGCCTTCTTCATCTCCTTGAACACTCCTGAGACCTCTGAATCCATTCCATTTTGTCCAAACACAGCCAACAGCGAGTTCCAAGTTACAATGTCTGGCTTGAAGCCAATGGACCTGATCTCCTCAAAGATCCTCATCATCTCTGTGAATCTTCCCCGATTCCCATGCATCTTGATCAAAGCATTGAAGGTGCACAAGTTTGGCTTGCACCGCTTGCTCTCCATCTCCTCATAGATCCTCACAGCAAGTTCATCCCTGCCAGCCTTCTCAAACCCGGAAATAAGAGTGGTGTATGTGAAAACATCCGGCTTGATCCCCTTCACCTCCATCTGCTCCTTGAGATCCATTGCCTCATCCAAGATCCCATCTTTAGCGTACGAAGAGATCAAAGAGTTATACGTGACAATGCTGGGGGAAAATCCAGCCGCTTCCATATCATGAAGAACGCCCAACGCCTCTGCATGCCTCCGGGACTTCCCATAGACGTCAAGGAGCGTGTTGTAGGTGACATTATCGGGCGCAAAGCCCATAGCTTTCATCTCTCTAAAGATCTCGGTGGCCTCCTCGTAGAGTGACCCACGGCGGCAGCAGCTAATGAGGGTGTTATAGGTGTACCTGTCCGGTGAAATTCCATTGCTCTTCATGGCATCGACAAGGGCTGCCACCTTGTTCCACGGCATGAACAGGTTGCTGTACACGTTGAGGACAACATTGTAGGTGATGATGGTCGGCTTGCAACCATCGACCTCCAGCCGGCGGAACACGGCGAGCGCCTCCCGGTACCGTTTCTTGCGGGCATAGGCGGTGATGAGCGAGGTGTAGGTATAGACGTCGGCGGAGGAGCCGTGGTCCTGAAGGCACTGGAGCAGGGCAGCGGCATCGGCGAGGCGGTCCTGGCGGCCGAGGATACTGATGACAACCGGGAGGATGGGTCGACCAGCGCCGACGCCGGAGGAGAAGAGGCGGGCGTCGCCGAGGGTGCGGCGGGCCCAGTCGAAGACGGCGAGGGCAGTGTCGGAGTGGCGGTGGAACTCGAGGCCCTCGATGACGGCGAGGAGGTCGGTGAGGAATGGTTCGAGGGGGGAATCGGGGGAGGGGGAGGGGGAGAGGGGGCGGAGGAGGTCGTCGAGGTCGGGGGGCGGGTGGGACGTGGAGTGGACGAGGGAGTGGAGGGCGCGGTGGCTGCGGAGGGAGGCGCGGGGGTCGATGGACCACGGGCGGCCACGGTTGGGGTCGTGGGACCTACCGAGGCGAGGCTTGCGGGAGGAGGTGGGCGGGGGGCGGCGGCGGCGGTTGCGGAGGGCGGGGGACGGAAGAGCGGGGTTTTGGGGGGGTAGGAGGAGGTCGTGGAGGATTGGGGCGAGAGTGGAAGAAGGCGGAGGGGTGTTAGGGGACGGGGATTCATGGAAGAGCGGCTTTGAATTGGACGGAGGAGGGGAGGGAACGCGGAGAGGGAGGGAGAGGGAGAGGGAGAGGGATAGCTTATCCGCCATCACAGCACACACAGAGAGGAGAGGGAGACGGCGAGGACTTACATAGAATACAGTCGACAAGATATTTGTTTTCATTTTATAATAATATTAAAAATAAAAATATTTTAACTTTAAAAATATCTTAAGAATATAAAATATATATATAGATAAATTAAAAAACAACAATGTTGCTCAGACATTCAAGATTATTAATATACAGTTAAATAAGTGATAAGTGATAGATCTTAGATTCGAATTTATGTATTAAAATATGTTGATTTATAAAATATTTAAAAATATAATAAAAAATATTATTATGATTTTTTAAAATAGTTTAATATTTTAAATTTTAAACCTCTATAAATAAAAAAATAAATTATGAGTTGAGACAAGTGAATTCAAATGTTCATTAAGGATCCTGTACATAAATATTATAATTCTCTTATATTTATTTCTCTTGAGTTTTAATATTTTTTCTTTAATTATCATAAACAAATATGTGTTTGAAGTGTGAATGGTTTTGATTTTTATTAATTGAAGAAAGTTCGCTAGTGGATATGAGTGACCTCAAGAGATTAGGCCATCCATAAAATTACTATAAAATTAATTCTTATGTTATTTAATAATTAAATATTTAATTTTTTCTTCTAAAATTTTTTAAATATATTCTTGTACTAATTCATCTCACCGATCATCGACCAATGAAAGGTTGAATTTTAAAGAAGAGCATTGGATTTAATATATCCTCCGTTGTGAAACAATTTCTTATTCGAAATCTCAAGAAGAGCGTTGATTTATTTTTAGTGTAATCCATTAACTTATTAATTTTGCATCATTAGGTTTAAAATATTTAAATATGAATTGATAATAATTATTCTTCATATTTTTATGAGTCAATCTTTTTTTTTTTTGATACAAAACTAAAATAAACTAAATTAAAATGTTCCGATTAACTCATATGAGAGCATGATGAACTCAAATCTCTTCTTAAAGAAGTTTTGCTTTAGTGATGGACTCCACTCATCTCAAATATAAGAGGAAAGCAACCGAAATGAGAGTCTCTTGCCTTAGCGCTCGTCTCAACTACTTGTCCCTTTTTCTTATTTTTTGTCTGTCCTATATTTATTTAGATATGTCAGAAGATGATGCTACTGCTAATATTGAACATGTGTTTTCTATCATTGCATATTAATATGCATAATCTACAAAAGAAAAAGATATTGAATTTATATTAAACATGTGTTTTTCACTAATATAACTATATATATATATATATATATATATATATATGATAATTGTTTTTTTAAAAAAATACTTTGAGAAATTCTCATAGTAACACCCCTTCATTCATAAAAAGATAATTTTATCCTCGACTCCGTTTGCCTCTTAGATTGCCTTCACCTTTGTGTGCATTCCCTCACATTTTGATCGTCACCCTCATCTCTCACGATCATTATGTTTGTAATAATCGAAGAGGGCGAAGGAGAATCATCACCTGGTCGCTTGTATCTTCACGCATAAGCTCTCCCTCTTGCTTGTTACCATCGTCCACTCTTAGCTGTCTTTATCACACATCGTCACCCTAGCGTCCTCTCCTCTCTTCCTTTATCGTCATCTTTATTGTTGCCTGTGCATCTCGCCCTCAGTATCCTCACCCATGCCCCCTTTGTTACCAAGGATGACAAGAATGATGGTGACGACAAGCGAAGGGTGGGAAGCCCACACACAGAGACAATGACGGACAAACTTGTAGAGGTAAAATTATTTTTTATGAAATAAGAAATGCTATGACGGAGAAATTTATCAAATTTAGAGGTTTTATTTCTAGAATTTACCATATGTATAACGATGGATAGCTCGACTTACCTCATAATGTATGTTCTGTGAGTATAATAATGATTAATGCAATGAGAATTACTGTGTTGGTTCTCTGATTTATCTCTTCCAAAGATTTGAAAAAATATATATAAATAGAATGATAAATATATTTTTTATCATCCTTATCACATCACCTAGCAATAAAATTATGAAATCTTCATCAAAATTAACTATATGGAGCGGTACATATAAACCTAAAAAAGAATGTTGAGAACAAACTCTAAACCTCAAAAATAAAACCATAAAAATGTTAGGATCGGAGCGGCATTAAGAGGGGGGGGGGGTGAATTAGTGCAGCGGTAAAGTATGGGGGGGTGAATTAGTGCAGCGGTAAAGTATGATAAACTTTTGATGATTTAAACACTTTCAGAAACTTCGTATGATAAAAGTAACGTTTCGTTTGAAACTGTTTCGATTGCATTTTAACTTGAAGGGATACGTAAGAAGGAGACAAAGAAGTAGAGCATCAAAGTGAAGATGGTTTGCAGTAATATAAATGACAATAAGATAAACGCAAACCGATTTATAGTGGTTCGGTCATGCGACCTACATTCACTTGCGAAGCCTTCTTCGATGAGGCTCCCAACTTCTACTAGCAAATCACTTTGAAAGGTAAGGACAAATACCCCTCTTACAACCTTTTACAAGTGGTTCACTCTCTTACAAATTTTCAAAAAGAAAGAAGGAGGTGAATACTTAAGCAATTGAAAACAAAAACTTGCTAAAGACTTTGCTAAGACTTTTATCTCAATCTCTTGCTTCTCAAAGGTTGTTATCTCAGTTGAGAATTGAGGGGTATTTATAGGCCTCAAAAGGATTCAAATTTGGGCTCCAAAATTTGAATTCTCTTTGGTTCCCGATGTTGGCGGTGCCACCGCCTGTCAGTGGCGGTGCCACCACCTGTCAGTGTATGACATTGGCAGTGTACTGGCGGTGCCACCGTCGGACCTCTCAGGTGTTGGGTGGTGCCACTGCTCAGTCCAGCGGTGCCACCGCTTGGTTCTCGGGTTCTAGGCGGTGCCACCGCCTACACTATTTCAGCTCACTGGTTGGGGTCCAAACTTGGCCCAAACCAGTCCGAACTCGGGTCCAATTGGCCCCTACTTGAGTTATAAGATTAACACCTAATCCTAACCCTACTTAACGTGCTAGCTACGAATTTAAAGATATTTTCTAAGCTATTACAAAATCCGCAAGTCAAGACTTTTTCCGGTGAGCTTCCGGCGAACTTCCGACGGTCTTCCGACGAACTCTCGGAAACCATTCTACGGACTCCCGGCAAGCTCCTAGACTTCACGATTTGATCTTGGCAAGTTCCAATGAGCTTCTTCGGCAAGCTCTGATCTTTCTCGGTGAGCTCTGTGAACTTCTAACGAATCTTCCGGCGAGCTTCCGAAAAACCCTTCGACAAGCTCCCTACTCATTCTCGGCTAGTTCCGGCAGCATTCCCGACGAACCTTCGGACTTTCGTCGAACTCTCGAACTCACAACAAATCCTTCGCGCTTGACTCCGACACTTTGTTTCGCTTTATGTCTTCGTTGTTATCATAGTTAATCCTGCACACAAACCAAAACTCTACTCCGATCTAGACAATTATTACAAAGCGAATTGACATTCTGTTGCCCGACACGTCATTGGTTGGCGATTTGTCCGATTCTTCGGCGCATCGTCCTCTCTTGCGGCTTGTTGCCCAATCGACGGTTGACCTCCGTAACCCCGATATCCTTGGCGCAATTCCGTTCTTGGCCCGATGCCCGACGTCCGAATCCTTCTGCCATCCAATATCCTAACGTGATCTCCTCCGGCGCAACGTCAATTCCTCCTGTGTTAACTATTTAATCCTGATCGAGTAGACCTGCATCACTCAAAATGCAGTTAAACATCTAAACACAATCAATTAGTTTCATCATCAAAATTCGAGATTCAACAAAAAAAACCCAACTCCCATACAACAACAAGCAATATCACAACAATCTCCTATAGCCTAAAGATAGAGGTAGAGATGGATAACACAAAAACTCAAATGAATTCTAGAAGCTTTGGGACATCATTTTCTAATTTATAGCCTACACTGCCAACCTTGATCATGGTTTTCTTTCTATTTTTTATTTAATTAAAAATAAAAAAAATTTATTTGAATTTTTTAAAATTTTTATTCTGATTCCGATTTGAATTGTTAATTTTTGAATAATTAAAATATTTTAAAATATAAAAATATAAATTTATTTTTAAAATATATAAAAAATAGATGTATAACTATAATCACTCTAATGACTTAAAAAAATAGTTAATATAAAAAGGTAAAATTATAAAATTTTAATGAAGCTAAATAACTCTATAAGATTTAAATCCAAATTAATTGCTTTTAAAGTAAGTATTTAACTACTAATATCATATCATAGACCTTATATATGTTTTATTTTGATTTTTATTATATTTAGACAGTTTAGAAACCATAATTGTCTGTTTAAAATGGTTATTACCGATTCCGATTAGGTTTGAAATTGATGAACCATTGAATCGATTCTATTTCCGATTTGATCTATTGAATTCATTGCACATAAAATAATTTTGAATATGTATATATTCACCTTTTCCGAGTTAGCTCCTAATCAATATAATTATTTGCGTATTTTCCATAGCCATACGAAGCGAATCGAATGATATTGAAAAGGTGTTGGAAGTTTTCTTTCGTATGTGTACGTACGTGAAGATGTGTTTAGATGAGCAAATCACTTTTACGATGATATATCATCAAATCAAAATCTTTAAATGCTTGTCGTGTATCGATTTCGATAACTTATTAGACCGATATGGGTAATAAAAATATCGATTCAATTAATCTATTAATGTTAGCCATAAATCATGAGTTCCATCATTCAAACTAGTTTGTTGTTCTTTATACACGAATATAAAGAACCTTTGAGATTAGTGTTAACCTGATCAAAAATATTTACCTTGTCCTATTAATCGACGGCAGGCATTAATCAATAGATATAATGGGGTATATTACATATTATTCTAGTAGTTAGATTCTTTCAACAATTTAGTCCCTAAATTTAAAAAAATATATTAATATCTCCATAGTTATTGAAGAAAAATATTTAATCTCATTTATTCTATTTATAAAAAAATATAATACTCATATAATTTATCGATTTTATCAATGAAAATAATGATCATTTTAGGTATTATCGATTTTACTAATAATAGCACCACCTCGAGTTGTGCTACTTCCATCGCCTCAAAAATTCTATTTACCTCACCCGATCGATCTTGTCCGATCCGAACCTATCTCTTCTTAGTAATAATCCTCTTTGTCCTTCCTAGTTTTTCATCTCTTACTTCTCGACCAAGCCATCAGTATCTGGACCTTGATGTTATCGATCCTTGGTCACTCCCACGACTTCCCACTCTCTTATCAGTTAGACACCATTGGGAGAGGGCTAGCGGTGGTTCATGGATTGGAATGGATTGGACCACCACTGCTAGGCCTTCACCGACGACATCCACATCTACGATGTGGTGTATTGAGTTTGGCATCCGTGGGGGCCCCATGCTCGACTCGTAGTGCTCCTCCTTCGTGCTCATCAGGATCAAAGGATCACTGAATGGTGTTCGTGGTCGACAGATATGAAAAGAGAAAAGAATGTGTTGTGATCGATGCTAGCCTACGATATGGCGACCAATGCATGGGTCCACCTGCCTAACATGGCATGGGAGCTCGACGAGTATTGTAGCTTCACGCACGAGGTGTTCCATGTTCTTGATGGCTTCTCCATGATGATAGAAGCATAGATCTCGCGGACAATGGAGGCCTTTAACATGGTTGCTTGGAGGTGGGGCACCAGCGCACGTGCATGATCGATGACGATAAGAGTATGTGTATTTGCAGATGAGGGAGTAGATGGAGGTGCTACGGGAGGAGGGCAAGGGCGACAGGGCATAGCACCTACCGGCAGACCTACTTGGTGACACCAAGGTGTTGTTAATATAGATAACAAAACTAGTAATAGTTGAAACAATCATTTTATCATTCGTAATATTGATAATTTTATATCTTCTATTACTAAAATTGATTATGCTTAAAGAAATATGGATACGTGGCTCACTTTCATGACTATAAGGAGGTCATTATAAAATTCTTAAATTTAGAATTCAGGATGCACAGAGGGCCTAACTATAGGGTAATTTTTAATTAATCCGATATAATGCTTTATATTTCATGTTAGAATAAGGACAAAATGTTACAAGCTTAGAAAGATTATATTCTCTATGAGCCAGTAATTAAAATTTTATATTTGGCAGATAGAATTAATGCTTCGTCGAATTAGTCAAACATTGTTCAGGAAGAGAAGAAGGATTCTTTGACCGAGTCAACGCGTGGAACGGTGCAACTTCGCTGCTTTTCCATGCCGTGACAGAACGTGACGCATGCATGAGTGCCCTCAGTCTCACGACTTGACTCCACTTCGCTGCGGCCAATGGATGCGCCTCTCGACGCGCAGATCACCACCACCACCGCCGCCTCGAGTGGCTCGTCGCGCTGAAGACCGGGATGGGTGATTGCACCACCCGACCGACCCTCACACACGCAAAACCAAACCCCACGCCCACGACGATGGCGTGCCTTTCTCTCCCTTCTCCTTCCGTGCGCCTTCCTTTTTGACCGCTGACTTCCGACACCCTTTCTCCCTCCCTCCCCCTTCATTGATGGATAGTGTCTCCCCCTTGAAGCTTCCATTACAGAGTCCTCTCCCCTCTCCCCTCCTCGTTGTCCCCCGTTATCCTCGAATGGCTTCTCTTCCGGTGCTGCTTCCCTGCCTCCTCCTGCTCCTCGCCGCTTCTCCGGCCTTGTCCACCAACCCCGAAGGTGAGCTCTCTTTCCTCCCTCGCTGCTCTTCGAAGAAGAAAGGTGAGTTCTTTTCTGATTTGGGTTGGGAACAGGGGAAGCGTTGCACGCATGGAGGACGCGGCTGACGGATCCCACCAACGTGCTGCAGAGCTGGGATCCCACCCTCGTCAACCCCTGCACCTGGTTCCATGTCACCTGCGACTCCCAGAACCGTGTTATCCGCCTGTAATTTCTTCTTCCCGTCCCCTTCCTCTCTCAAATCACCCATCTTTACCCTTTTCCCTTACCAAAGACCGAACTTTCGTTGCAGGGACCTGGGGAACTCCAACATTTCCGGCTCTATTGGCCCCGAGCTTGGCGGCCTCGAGCGCCTCCAGTACCTGTAAGTCCCTCCCAGGCTTTCTTCTTTCGTCTCTGTCCTCTGTCACCATAAAGATGGGATCTTGATTCACGGATGGTGTCGCCTGGGTTGCAGGGAGCTCTACCGGAACAACTTCCAAGGCAAGATCCCGGCGGAGCTGGGCAACTTGAAGAGCCTCATCAGCATGGACTTGTACGGGAACCAGCTGCAGGGAGAGATCCCCAAGTCCTTCGCCAAGTTGAAGTCACTTAGATTCTTGTGAGCACATTTGCTTCTTCATTGCTCATGCACAAACATTGCTTCTTCGTCGTCGTCGAAATTACAGTATCAATTAGCTATTTCTGATCACCTTTTGGTTGCAATCATCTCTGCAGGCGGCTAAACAACAACAGGCTTTCCGGATCCATTCCCAGAGAGCTTGTCTTCCTCTCAAATCTCAAAGTCCTGTAAGGAACAATGACTTGACATCCAAATTCATGTGTTTCTTTCACGTTTCTAAGATCTAACACCGAAGAATCTCTTCTAAATTTGTTGCAGGGACCTCTCAAACAATGATCTTTGTGGAACCATTCCGATCGATGGGCCATTCGCCAACTTCCCCCTTCAGAGGTAATGACATTGTTTCTGAGATCTCCCAGCATATGCTAAAGAAGAACACAAATGATCCATTTATTAGTTCAATGCGGACATTGGAATCAAACTGCATTTAAAATACTAATAATTGGGGTTCCATAACCCACAACCACTGATTGGAAAATGAGGAAGAATTGAATTGGTTTGTGGGAAAGCCTATTCAACATGAACTGTCAGGTGAATAGGATTCTCATCATGTGACATTTTGGTGGCCAATTTCTGCTCTATGTATGCATCCAACAGGAATTAATCTTTAATTTGTGAACCAAACTTTTAGTTTTTGACACGTACTACCGTGCGATTATTAGATCGCGAGAAGATAAGAACAATGCTTATGTAGCTGCTACATTAGACGGCTCTATAACATATAGGTACTTTGGTGGTTGATGTAGGACCAAGGGGATGACTGCAACAGCTAGTATAAGCTTATCGTTGTCTTATCATTTCTAAGTCATACAAACAACTGCACTTGAGGCATCCAATGGTTAAGTTCGTTAGAGATACGGTTAAGTCTCAACCGTTACAAGGAGTCGATGCAAATGGAAAACCTGATTGCAGTATTTCCAAGAATAAGATAAATTCTTAGTTGATTATATTTTGCTGAATGGCTTGGTTCTTGGATCAATTATGGTAGCACATGTAGGTTCAAGAGGAGCAAAATCAACAGTAAACGTGTTAGAGCATATTGTAACATTTCCACGCTTAAATTCACGGATCGCGGATGAATTATTGCACTCTATGTTCTTTTATCGCGGATGTTCTGCATTTTTTACTTTGAGCTCAAGTTTAAGTTGTTGAAATCATTGCTTGCATTTTCCGAAGCTGCACATCTTACTGTTTTGTCTTTCGAGGTTATTTCCCGCATGAGATCTAATCGGGTTTTAGTCATCAAAATGTAATTCCTTGCTGTTTACTTGGCATTTCAGTTTTGACAACAACAGCAGACTCAATGGACCTGAGCTGCAAGGCCTGGTCCCGTACGATATCGGCTGTTGAATCCTACGTATCGACTGGTGTTGGTGCATACCGTCGTCGAGTGCTTCCAGATACTCAGAAAGATGGCTATAGTACAAAGGTTTAAGTTACAGAATCTTGGAATACCTATAATCTAATATGCTATGTTTAAAGTGTTATGTGGCAAAAGAATCTACATCAACAATGAACACATAAATTGGGATGAAGATGGGACTTGTCTTGGTTTCCTAGCATTTTTCTGAGCTGTTGTTTTAACCTTCTTGTCATGGCAGTCTTCACCCGCATATATATTTCAGCCCATATAAATATATTTGCAGGTGCAAATAGTATCGTCATTCCATTAGATCACTCGTAGCTCAACAGTGGTTCAGACTCAACGTATCAATGAGTATGATAGGTTTAGTTTGGGCAGAATCTGAAGTTAATAATGGTTGGAATAAGTTAATGTGAATTGAATCATGATGAATGATATATTAAATATGACGAGACTCAAGTAGGAAGAAGAAATAATGTGTGAAATTATCGGGTTAATTATTAATTATCTAATATAATTAATTATCTTTAATATTTTTGATTTTTTTAATGTTTTTTATAATTATATTAGAGATTTTTTATATTTATAAAAACAAACTATTTGGTTAATTTTTTAATCATTATTTTATAATATATATCATTAAGCACAATTTATCTCATTTATCGTTGAGTAATCGATGATATATAAAAAATAAATATTTTATTTTTTATAAATATAAAAATATTTTTTAAAAATACAAAAATAATCTATAATTGACTACATGTCTAACATCATACCAAGATTTGATTATGGATCGTTGACTTTCAACAAACATACAACATGAAACAGATTCAACAATTTGCTTGCCGGACTTGAGCATCCACTGCCCGATTTAACCAAATTGGATTCATGCTTTCCGGTGCTCTAATAAATAGAATCCAGGAAATAAAAATGCAAGAACTAAGGATTTCCGAGTATACATCAAAATCAGGCATTATGACAATTGAGTGCTACAGAAGGGGAAGATAAAGGCTCGATCGGGCGGTACTACAAGCACGATACATCGTCCAAGTGCTATTAATTGTGACGAAGATCAAAGGTACATCAAATCCATAACAGTATGGGGATGAGTTCATAGCAGCAACAGAACTGCCTGCACAGCCCTCACTTTCATAGCAGCAACAGAACTGCCTGTTTTATTGGGTCCGCATCCTGCTATTCTCTGCAGCCCTCACTTGATGGAAATATGGATGCGCCTGCAAAAGATAAACAAAGCAACAATACAACATCCGTGCTGTAAAGGCTTGTGTTGATGTAGAAAGCAAGCACAATCAGGCTTTTAGAGAAAGATAATAACATAGTTGTTCATAATAAGGTTTATTATCTTTGGATGACAATCTCAAGCAGTACATAGACCAATATGGTAATGAATGTATCAGATGTACCATCCTATGTCGGTCAATACATGCCGGGCACTGGTCTTATGTTCTTATCAATATTTAAAACATTGGTTCATAGGCCTGAGTTCCCCTCATGATAGATCCTTCATATGCATTTGGCTCTCTTCAGGAATTGTAGTAATGAAATTTCCTATTAGCAGTTTTGCAACCAATTTAATTCAATCACAAGTTTTTGCAATCACTTTTCGGAGAATGATTCATAAAAATCCTTTAAACCCTTATCTACAGTCTTTAACTAAGTTGGTTTCACACTGTAAAATTCATAATCACACTTTGACAAATTAAATCCTCTTTCCAGGATTTCCTACAGTCTACTATGGCTGAAATTTTTTTTATTAACATAGTCTCTCCAAATATTCTTGGAAAAAAAAAAATTCAACTGAAAATATGCTGCCTGTAGATGTTACAATGTCAATCAACAAAATTGGGCATTACATGCAGGATTCTCAATCATAATCAGCAGCACAATAAGGGTTCATTTGGAATAAAAGCAATATCTTATATGAGTTCAGAAATACTACCATTGCTTCTCGCGCTGTGAGCCTATCCTGGTGATCATATTGAAGGAGTTTATCAAGAAAATCTATTGCCTGCATGCAAATTTTCAGCCATAGTCACGATGGAGGGCTATTGGGAATGATGATAACAAAAGAAGGCAAAAGTAGATATCTAAAGGCCAAAGTATATTGCACATTAAAGCTACAAAAGAAGCACAAAATAAGACCTCTGGAGAAACAAGATGCTGATTGTCTGCATTGATAAATTTAGACCATGGTTTCCTGCTATGCCTGCAGCAAAAAAAGCAAGACTATGATATTGGGATAAAAAATGCAAGACTCCATCCCACTGGGAGTATAGTACGTCACATATAAACAACCACTATCTATCATGTCCACATGAAGAAACACAATCATACCTTCCAACAAGAGCATCAAGCTGTGGATCAAGCTCTAGACGGTACTTGTTAAGATATGCATTGAGTTCATCAGTACCAAGTACCTGAAAAATGAAAATAAGAATTGACTCCAAACCAACCCATATGGTTCTCCTGAAAAATACAAACTAATACACAATAAATCTTGATTACATTTCAACACGACCATCCATGTCTCTCAACTCTCAATTACCTAGTCATATTCTGTTCCTTCCATCTTGAAAACCCATGTCCCCTCAGTATCAATGCAGCCAGGTCTATAAAGGGTCAGCTCTAGTCTAGTTTGCATTCATATTAAATTCAGGTTATTTTGGTCTAAGGTTTAATATTATGGTCCAATACCAGTTTCAATACCTTATCGGACTGGTATAGTACCAAGATACAATCTTATATCATCCAATACGAGTAAAAAAAAAAAACCAAATCATATGGACCAGTATCAACCCTTGGTGGGACCAGCATAAACCACTTGGTATCACAAAGCAGGGATGGGTGGGATCACATGTCGGAAATGGTTAAAGTCCCAGTTGAAATGGTTAGTTGAGTATACACAGAAATTTCAGCAACAAGTGGCTCAGTGGCTCCATCACCTGCACAATCACAAAGTGGGATGCGTCATCACATATCGGAATTAGTATACCTTAACCTTACACTCTTGGAAGGAGAAAGATGAGGCCTCCTTGTTTAGAAAGTGAAACCAAAGAAGATCTACCAGATACCATGTTTCAAAACTGCTTTAGAAAGTGATGATACATTGGCAGGCCCATACCAAGATGCACATGGTAGTTAAATGTCAAAGTGGTTCTGGAAGGGGAGGATGAATGAAGAAGAAGAAGAAGAAGAAGAAGAAGAAGAAGAAGAAGAAGAAGAGAAAAGGAAATATTTTATATAATAACATCCTTCTCAGGTTCAGTGGCTAAACAAAGAAAAGTACACCACAAATAGTTGCAGCTCTGGCATCACATACATTCTAATGGAGTTAATGAACAAAGCCTTATGAGATACCAGATTATAAAGACAGTAAGGTCACATTAGCAATTTGATCAATAATAAGATCATAAAATTTTTAAAAACCTTCTAATTATATCTTCTAATTATAATGCAACCACATTTCTGGAATGACACTTGATAAATAGGTCAATGAAACCACCACAAATGCTGATAGGATTGGGTCCTTTTGTATTAGCAACAACTCTACATGTGTTTGGTGTGATGAACCTGTTGAATCTATCGCTCACCTATTTTTTCAATGTTCTTATGCTAAACGGGTGTGGGATCTTATTCATTCCCATGATGCTATGGCAATCAAAACCTTGATTGCTACTTCTCTTTGGTACCTTTGGAAAGCATGAAATGATAAACTTTTTAATAACACACAAATACAGCCCTTCACCCTACTGTGTAGAGTTGTTGCTGCTGCTTATACTGTGTTGACAATTGCTATCCCTGAGGGAAATAAGAGGAAACAAGAAATTCTTGTCAAATGGATCCCTACACAAAAGGGCTGGATGGATCTTGGGACCACAAGGATTTAGGGGGAGTAGGATTTATTATCAAGGACACTAATGGATTACTTTTAATCTTTGGATGCAGGCAGCTTGTAAGAAGGAATAATATATACTGTGAGGCTTGGGCAATTAAGGAAGGGATTCAAGCAGCTTTGCGGGCTGGCATTCAAAGATTATTAATCGAGACATATTCTCTTACAATTGTCAATCTAATTTCCAACAAGATTGACCCCCCAAGGGGAGTTTTGAATATAATTAAGGATACATTTTTCTTATGTACTCAATTTTTGGAATGGAAGATTACCAATATCTATCAGGAGGGAAATCAACCAGCAAATTAGCTTGCAAATCATGAAAGAATGCAAGCTGACACTGTTATTTGGCAGGCTGAACTGCCTTCTGTCTTAGAGATGTTGGTTCGCAATGATGCGAACAGCAGTGGTTGTATCAGACTTGGTTAAGTTTTAATATATTTTTAATTTTCTTTGGTAAAAAAAAAAAAAACACCACAAACTGCATCAAGTACAATAGGCTAAAATAACAAGTTGTCATCTAGTACAAATTCACTTCTGATCAGAATCTGAATATTTATTTAATAAGTTTCGAAATTTGGAAAGAGAATCAACATACAAGTTCAATGAAATTTTCTGTTAAAAGCCAATGCAAATAAATTGCATTGAATAACCTTACATCCAAAGCAGAAAGAACAAAGTTTAACTGATATTTACCTTAGCAATTTTAACAAGCTGATCATGATTGTCATGACCATAGAAGAAAGGTTCCTTGCGAAATATCTGTAATCAAACAGCAGAGATGTGTAAACCATATACAGTTCTTAGTGTTGATTGCAGTGTGCCTTAATAGTGTTCAAAAGACTAAGCATTTCATTAGATAAATTTTCCAACAGAGATCACTTACCATTCCAGCAAACATGCAACCAAGACTCCACATGTCCAGTGAATAGTCATAATCTTGCAAGTCAACCAGGAGCTCAGGACCCTTGAAGTATCTGGATTCCAACAAACTCATTTAAGTACATTACTAGAGTTTAGTCTAAATCTAACAATTAGACATGTTTAGGAAACATCCATGATAAAGAATTCATCTTATATTTCATCATTTTGGTTGTACGAGGTCATACAGATTGACATTTAGAAAGAAAGGTTCCAGATAGTCATGGCTATCTAAATGTCCGGCTGGTTCCTAAGGCAACATCAACTCATAAATAGAGCAGTAATTCCAGATAGTCACGGCAGTGATTGCAAAAGGCGCTCGGGCGCTCGCCTAGGCGCTCGGGCGAGGCGAGGCGAGGCCCGAGCGCCTCGCTAATGTCCCAGGCGGCGCGCTTCAATCAGGCGCCGCCTGGGCGCTCGCCCGAGCCCAGGCGCTGGGCGCTTCGGGCGAGCGCCTGGGTAAACCGAACCAGAATTTTAGGTCTGGTTCGGTCCTGGTTCGGTTGTTAGTTGGTTCAATCGAACCAACTAAACCGATATAACCCCAACCCTAACCTGCTGTCGCTGCCGATCCCGATCGCGATCTCGTCGCTCGCTGCCGCTGCTCCCGCTGCCGTTGTCGCTGCTCGCGCCTCCCGCGAGCCCTCTCACTGCTCGCGCCTCCCGCGAGCCCTCCTGCTGCTCGCGCCTCCCGCGAGCCCTCTCGCTGCTCGCGTCTCCAGCGAGCCCTCCCGCGAGCCTTCCCGCTGCTCGCGCCTCCCTCGAGCCCTCTCGCTGCTCGCGCCTCCCGCGAGCCCTCTCGCCTCCTGCGAGCCCTCCCGCGAGCCTTCCCGCTGCTCGCGCCTCCCTCGAGGCCTCCTGCTGCTCGCGCCTTCCGCTCCCTTTCCCTTTCCCGCTGCCGCTGCCGCCGCTCACCGCTGCCGCCACTGCCACCGCCGCTCGCCGCCGCTGCTGCCGTCGCTCGCCGCTGCTTCCTCGTTTCTCCGTCAGCAGGTTTATACTGTTAATGTGATTATATTTATTAATTATATTATATATTTTTATATTTTTATTTAAAATTTTAAATAATTATATTTATTAATTATATTTTATATTTTTATATTTTAGCGCCTCGCTTCGCTCGGGCGAGCGCCTGGGCGAGCGCCTAGCGCCTCGGGCGTTTTTGGACCTTGGCGCCTTTTGGCGCCTAGCGCTTTTTAAATCACTGAGTCACGGCTATCTAAATGTCCAAAACATGATAAAGTTGGACTTCAGACTCATTACTGTTTAAGATGTTACAAGAATCTAAGAAGAAATAAAGGTTGCTGCTTTCTTAAAAACTCAAACATGAGGCACCAGTCAAGAATCTTCAGAAAGTTGAACAAGAAGAACAACTAAGACAAAAGACGCACTAACAATAACAATTAGATCTTTGAATATCAACATTCATTAATCTTCCTTCTTACTCAGTGCCATTTTTATTTCTATTTAATGCTAAAATGTCATAATTGGCCTTGTTCTGCATAAAAAATTAGCAAAGTAACTGACCTCAGAAAAAGGCAGTAAGTCATTTCTTATGTTTTCCCTTAATTGCCAGATAAAAGGATGATAAAAACTTTAGCATGTGATACCTACCTTGATGCTACACGAACATTGTACTCCTTGCCAGGATGATAAAACTCAGCAAGTCCCCAGTCTATTAGCCTGAGTTTCCGTAGTTCATGATCTATCATGACATTATGGGGCTTGACATCTCTATGCATGATTCCTTGAGAATGGCAGTAATCTAGTGCCTACAAGTGCCACAAAGCAGTATAAAGTTCACAAGGCATGTGAAGATAAATAAATCTCGAGAAATAGTCGAGCAACCCAGAAGTAGGACAATGATTGCATGTGTGTACAAGTTCAAAGTTATTTGCAGAATTGGTTACACCTTTGTACTCTCCTATTCTACAGCTAAAATATATGCTGAGCAATGATGCCCACCAGCTGCATCAACAAATGGTCAGACTGAAAGATTAAACAATATATCCAAGTTTACGTATACATCTTATAAGATTGATAGAAAAGTCCAAAAGCTGAAATATCACTACCAGATAAGGTGGAAGCCAATTCTTTTTGAACCATAAACAACAAATGACAAACTAACATCATTCTCATGAATGAATCTATCAAGAAAATTACATTAGATCTCATGATCAAAGTTCTTCAATGCGATAGCTTACTTAGCCTAACAATGACTTGCAAAGGAAGATAGCTCCCAAACACTGGTTGGCTCTCTTATGGCTTTCATAATTTTTTAAACCTTAGGACAAACAAGCATATAAATAAGGCATGCAGAGTTGTTTTGAAAAGGGGCAAGAGAGAAACCTTGAGAAGCTCATAAATATAGTATCGTATGTCATAATCCGTCAATGTAGGGTACAAGACTTTGAAGTCTGTACTGTTAACATATTCAAATATCAAGCTAGGAGTTTTTGAATGCTGATCTCTGACAATATCAAAAAGCTTCACAATATTTGGGCCACCACAAATGTTCTGAAGTATTTTTATCTCCCTCTTAATCTGCAAAAAGATGTAAGAAAAACAGTTTAGAAAGAACAATGGAGATAAATCGGTTTAGCCACAAACTTTTATTCTCATGGTAGCATAACTGCAGCAACTGATAAAAGATGACAGTAAAACACAATTACTACTTAAAGAAAAGAATGGGAAGGAAGAACATTTTCATTTGAAGAGTATGTGAAAAAAGCATGGTGGCATTCTTAGCAAGAACAATCTTACTAAAGAAAGGGAAATAATCAATATTTATCTCCATTCATTCTGATCCAGAGAATATGACAAAGAATAACCTTACAAAATATTATATAATCAGATTGTTTCATGTGTGTGGATATTTGTCAACGAATACACTAGATATAAATACTGCATTTTACTAAGTTCTTCGGGAGCTAAAACCATCACCATGACTAGCAAGAATGAAAATAAGAGAAGGGCGAAAGAAAACAGATGAATAAATTGTGTTACTATCCACTAGATCTACAAATTTTTGGACAATACGGACAGGGAAAACATGACTTATCTTTCATCATAATAAGAGACAAGGAGAACAATAGAAAAATGACAAGTGTAAAGTGGAAATTGGTTTCATAAAATCATGTAATATAGCTTCCTAAAAACATATTAAGCAAAGAAAAGAAAAATAAATATAAGACAGCTAAAATTCAAGAGAGCTTATTAATTTATGAGAACACCAATGAAACATTTTATTTACTTTGATCGGCAAGTCATGTCTTGTCACGTATTCTGCAAGACTCACATTATGGATGGTCAGACAGCAATCGTTCTCTGGAGTTTCGTTTCAGCTTATATATTTCATTGATATAAAAAGAAGAGAGTTATAAATGATACGAGTAGGTCCCATCCGACTTTCTCTTTGCCGAACTAAATTCCAGGTGACCATCAGACTAACTGTTCGTGTTATATAAGACATCAATGTGGTTACTTTTTCCATGAACAATAGAAAGTTATTAACAAACAATAGGATATATTTCTTTTTCCAGTAATTTTTTGTAAAGGACCTGTACATTAAAAGAACACTAAAGATAAAAAATGCAATAATAGCACATGAGAACCAACATATGAATCAATACCTTCTTTTTCTTCACAGGCTTTAGGATCTTGATGATGCATCGCTCATTATTGGTTACATTAATGCCTTCAAAGACCTCACTGTACTTCCCTCTTCCAACTTTCCTCACAACCTCATAATCATCCTGATTCCTGAAGAAAAAAGTATATTTTGAACTTTGTTTAGCATAATTCATCTTCCAAGTGAATACAAAAAATTATTTCTTGTCATTATCATCATCGGTGATGATTCTGAAAATCTGAAGAAAACACCGCACAAGCAGCTAATGAAGCAAGTACCATATAACTAGTTGCTCTTTTTACAAGAATTCTTAATAGCTTAATACACATACAATGAAATGTGCAAAAATCCAAAAAAATAACCAAAAGGGAATCTAGGGCATGTCAATGGATCATTACTCCGGACAGAAAGGTTATTTATATGCAAATTAAGTAAAAAAGAAATACAGAATGGCTGGTTGTTAGTTGTGTATAAATTAATCATTGATACATATACAAGCTTCATAACTAACAAGTTATCAAATTCCTGTATATGCTGACATTTCAATTAAAAAACTAGTTTACATATCAAATTAACATTCTAAGTTTCAAGAACTATAAACTAGAGTAGATGGGATTAGTGTTTGATTAAATGAAGTATGAAGAAGCTAGAGAAAAGAAATGTAAACCATGCAGCTCACTCGAGAAGGAAGTATCTTCACTTCTCCAAATACTGCTGCTGAAGGATTTTGATCTTCTGTTATGGATAGTAACTTGACTTGGCAAAGTGAAATTCATACTGAAAATTTGACTTTGATCTTCTAAGGCTTGATCAATTACTAGAACCGTTGAATTTCTTAATTGACCTTACAAAAACCAATGATCCGTGGTTCTACACCATGCAGTCATTTGTCCCATGAGTCATGCCAAGATCAGAATAGATTTCATGAGTGGTTTAGCAGATGCTCTTTCCACAAATTCAAGCAGATCTTTGAGTCTTTGGACTAATAATAATGTATGTTCTATATTCCTTCCCCTCTATAAGAAGTTTACCAATTTTCTTGGACAAGAATGATTCCAGAAAACTGATATATAGATACTTATGCCTTTAACTTTTCCATTTATTTTTCTGTCAATATCTCCAATGCATAAAAGCAACAAATGCAAAATATTAAACATTTCACTTTTTTGGTTGGTTGTCACAATCTTCAGGCACCTTAGTACTCCTGCTTCAATCATAAGTTACCTGAAAAGCAGTTTGCAACAATGGTACTGGTAATGATCAGGTTTTGAAACCATCGTTTAGCATCCACAATGTCCAAGTCGTGTATGATTATTCAATTTAAACTTTTAGATCTAGCAAAACAAAAGAAATCTGAAACGAACATCTCTGTTATGTTATTTTCTATTCTCTCTATCACGTGGCCCAGGAAAACTAGTGCTTTTAGCGTTCAATTCGTTCTTCTTCCTAAACCTGTTACATTTCCTATCATCCACCTTTTTTCTCCCGAGGTCAAGTTTTTCTTTCCCCAAACAAAAACCCTTCCTTCAATCGATGCTCATGTATTTCCCCCTCTCTCACGTAATAAAAAATAAAAAAGAATACCGACATTAAATAGGCAAATCAAAGTGGACAATCATCAATCCACACGCAAGACACACGTTAGAAGCAAATCCACATGCATCGGGTAGCTCGGCTGCCCAAATCGGTGCCAGATCAAGAAAGAGAACACCGCAAAGAGGGGACATATAAATTAGGGCTAAATCCACGGCTAGGCTTCAGAGAATCCAGCTCTTACCCCCATTGAACGGTGAGCGACTCGTAATCCCAGTAATCCTTGGGCCGGAGAACATTAACGTCGGTATATACCCGGGCTTTCGACATGGCAGCGCAAAGGCCTCACGTCGGTATATACCCGGCCTCCTCCTCGTCCTCCGAAGACCTTGCCGATCGCAAAGGCGAGAGGCAAATCGGGAGGAGAGGGGAAATCTTAACAGCGATCGCGTGTAGCTTTCACGAGCGGGGGGCAAAAACGAAGAGTAAAGGAGAGGGCGACGGCGAACCGAACACGAGAGCTAGGGGAAGGCCAATGTGGGCGCCGGTGGGTGCGACCCACGGAATCCAAAGCTCGGATCGCTAGGATGGCTCGCCCTCGCTAAGATTCCCGCATGTGACTCGTTCACGGATGAGCCGTGCCGAGCCGATAAAAATCTGGACCGGTCCTGCGGTTTGATTCGAGTTGAACCCAAACCGAACTCAGTGCAAGCTAATTGCGACTTGGCAAACCCACCCTGCGCGGGGCCCATTTTAAGTCACCAGACGCCGAAACGAAAGGGACCAAAAAGAAGCACCGCTTTCGACACCCACGAAGAAATCAACGATACCGCCCTCGTCGGCACATTGGAATGACGGGATTAACGGTGGTGATCGTCTGATGAGTTGGGTTTGTTTTGTGGGCTCCTTTTGGGAAGTAAGCGGCAATTCTAAAAAACGGAACCCCCATGCGCCAATCACGAGATCGAGAAGGTAATCGCCGGGAACGCCGTACCACCCGCGTCTCGCCCTCCTCCCTTTCCGCCTCCTGTTCCACCACCTACGGGCTCCGCTCTCCGGCGACGTCTTCGAGCCCTCATTGCCGCAAGCGAGAGCTTATACGCAATCCCATGTTCTCTCTTCCAATCTCAGGAGGTGGTCTCGCCCTCCGCTTCCACCGCTTCTTCTGCGAGATCCTCTCGGAATGAGTTCGTAAATTGGTATCTTGACATGATCGATCGAGGAACGCCCGGTTCGATCAATGCCGGGGCCGTATTCACCTCCGTTGACATCTCGTTATTGCGCGACCTGCCCCCCATTTATCCATTCCCGAGTAAGCTTGCATTTTTTCGGTGGTTTCTTGTTAAAATTGGTTCAGTATCTTAAAAGTTAGGTTCTTTTTTAAGATTTTCGATGTCTGCAAGAATTCTGAATCGTGTAGCGCACTCAATAGTTCTTGATCTTGAGCTTTAAAGGGAGGTGCGGTTGATAGAGTATCTCTTTAGGATTTCAGGGTTTAGTTTGTAAAGCTAATAGCCAGGAAGGTGTCAGGTATCTTAGCTGGTAAAGACTTTGACAGTTTATTATAAATTCTGGACTCGAATCTCATCTTTACCAATTACCTTTTGCAAAAGAACAAGACAAAAAAGAAAGAAACAGTAAGCCTTATCCGGATGTTGAATGTTATTCAAATCAAACTTTTCAATTTCGAAAGATACCGCCTGCTACCGGGTGATACCATCAATTGGGGCTGTTTCCGCCTCATTATCATGCGAAATTGATCGGTGATGGTCGATTTCGATCGTCGTCGCCCGCTATATGGCGATATTAGTTGAAGAAGAGGGAGAAGAAAAGGGAGAACCTGGAGATCTGGCACCACTCTCCCTCAACGATCCCGATCCATCACCGACCTCCCTGACCAGATGCCATAGATGAGATGTCGCTTCGTTCTTGCCTGAGGCGACGAGGCCTTGGCGTCGTCGGCAACTTCTCCTCATCTGCGCGGGGAGAAGAAGCCTCGGTGACGTCGCCCTTATATATATATATATATGTATGTATATATGTATGTATATATGTATGTATATATGTATATATGTATGTATTTATATATGTATATGTATGTGTATGTGTATATATATATATGTATATATATATACATATATACATATGCATATACATACACATATAAACATATACATATATACACATGCACATACACATACACATATACATTTATATATACATATATATATATATACATATATATATATATATATATATATACATACATATATATATATACATACATATATATATATACATACATATATATATATACATACATATATATATATACATACATATATATATATACATACATATATATATATGGTACAAAATTACGAACCTTGATTCAAAGCCTAAAATTAGGAATATCTGAATGGTGGACTACGAATAGAATACTAGAGCCTATGAATGTCTGTATGGTGGAGTTGATTTTACCTGAGATGTTGAAATTTTGAACTCGCAACCATCTATGTATGGGAGATACCCTTTCTTATTTTGTGCCGAAGCATTTGTAATGCACAAGCCGAAACAGCTGAAATCTTGCATGTTAATGTCTTATATCATATTGTGAATGTGAAATTATAGCATGAATTGTTGTGACTCAGATACTGATTGCTAACCACATACTAGAAAATATCGTAAGAAAATGCGACTGATGATCAGGCTTCAATTTTGCTTTGCTTCTGTGACAGCAAGGCATCAGTGATTGTCTAGAATCTAGATAACAAGGCTTCTGCAGTAGAACATTATGCTTTCTCCTTTCTCATATGAGTGAGCAGCTGAATTATGATTTGTATCAAGAGATTCAAAGCTAAAGCTTATCTTGCTTCGGAATTATCTTTATTTCACATAGTTTAACTTGTCTTTTAAGCTCCATTCTAACTAACTCAATTCAGTAGGTTTTCTTTTTAAATTTGGAATGCAGGAACATTAAATGATATTCTTTCTGGTAATTTTTTAATTCATATATCATTTTTTTACTTCATTCTTGTTTCTATGGATTACATATCTCATTTACATGGCAAGCTTGCAGAAAGTAAGCATTCAAAAACAATTGGCTAACTCCTATCAGAATTTTCTGCTGTCAGTTGTATTCTCCAAAATTTTGCAAGATGCTCAGATAGTAGACTTTAGATATGGTATGTTTAGCAACATCAGTTTCTCTATTTGTATTGTCTAGGATAATGCCTTCAGAAAAGTTGTAAATAGGATTAAAGAAATATAATTTAGGTTTTGATATCATTGTTATTACATGTAAACTTGAAGTTAGGAATTATGAGTTCTTTTTTCTGTAACAGTATGGTTCTTGATGCTTCTTATACTGCTGCATCATAAGTATTTTGCTGGTATATGTGGAATACATTTTGATTTAATATTTTCACTATGACAGGAAATTGATAATACTGTTCTTAAGGTGGTTTTTTCATGTAATCAGTCTGATATGAATCGGCCTTTAGATTATGAAAACAAGGCCTTGCCTCTGAATGATAAATAAGGAAATCTGTTCAAATTTTGTAGAAGGATTCCTTATCAAAGAGCAGTAGAGCACTCAGTGGGCTTATGACTTTATCTTAGTAATTAGAGAGAGAGAAAGAGAGAGAGAGAGAGAGAGAGAGAGAGAGAGAGAGCTGTGCCTTTCTCTGGTTCTTCTTATGGCAGTGGAGAGAAGTAGTTTCTTCTCAGATTGCACAGGCATGGGTGCAGTTTGATGATGAAAATTTCTTGTTATTCTTCAATTATTCCTCCATTTTAGTAAAAGAAGAGCAAGATTGGTAGATGACTTTACATGTCTGGTTGGGCAATATATGATTTTTTCTCCTAATTCAGGATAGCACTTTGCTAAATCAATTAGAGATATGATCTTCTGTATGCTTTCATGCATTAATATTATTACAAGTACCAAATAATGACAATATGTTTCACTTTCATAGTTTGAAGCTTTTGGATAAATGTCACAACAAGTTTGAAAAGTAATGCATATTGTAATATATAACTTGCTGTTGGATTAGAATTTGTTGGCTGCCATATCAATTTTGTATCTTGCTAGATACCAAGACTGCAGAAAAAAATTTCTGAAGAAACATGTTCCTTGATCTGTCCATTGACTCTAACTTGAATCTAAATTGAAAATGCAATTCTGTATGCAAAGTATGCTTGGACAAATGCATGCATATTTGGTAGCCCCTGCATCCTGCTTCTTCAGAATAGTTTGTCATTTGAAAGTTGCTGGTGATTGAGAGATCGATAGGTTTTACATCATCCAATAAACAACTTAGTACATCATTTAGAGAATGTACTTCTAGCATTGATAATAGTTTAAGCTGCTAAGGCCTTCTAGTTCCAATTATAACGTGCATCTCTCCTCTGTTAATTCTAGCTTATTGTCTTTTCTGCTTATACAGATTCACTGCTCACCATCTTCAACTCTACAGGGCAGTTTCCCATCTAAATTGGTTGTCTCTGACAACCACAAATGATATCTCATTGCTTTGCATAAAGCAATCATGTCATGTTCATGCCCAAACATTGAGAAAACCAAGTACGCTGCTTTACACCATCCTGTCTCATTTGTTCCTCAATCTTGAATCCACTATGCCTATCATGATTGAACCTCATATCAATCTCAGGAACCTGGAACAGTCCTGATCTGTTGCCATTTTGTTTTGTAGTTCCAGACTGTGTTGAAGATGAAGAAAAACTAGATCCACAATCTGAAGCAGTTGATGTTTCTTTTCGTCGGGTGCTGCTTCCGGTTGCAAGCGTCAGCTGTAAGTCGCTTTCCTGGTAAGTCTCCAACACCACATTTCTATGTTGCTTTCCACTGAATTGTTCTGCCGGCAGCTCCAGATCAAGTGCCCTGCAATGTTCGTCCAGTTGGATCTTCTTGTTGGTGTTCTTCATTTCTCTCATCAGCAGATGCTGAACTTGGTATAGACGGTGGAGTTCATGCACCTGGATCAGGCAGCCGATAGAATGGAGTCAGCAGCAGTTTCCTCATGACTTGTCCGAATTGAAGGCACAAGAAGCTACCTGTTGTCGAAAGGCAGTTTCCTGCTTCAAGATGGCCATCTTCAAGTATTCTTTGTCATGCTGCTTCATGTATCTCCCCATTGGCCTTCAAATTCTATCTTCTGATGTCTTCAGAGTGGTGTTGTGGTGCTTTGGCAAGTTAAAGCCACAAGATCATGCATCCTTGCTTTCCCTGCCTTCACGGTATCTCATCTTGCAATCAAATTCACTACTGTGGTTGTTCTGTTGAATTGAATTTGACTGCCAAAGGTGATCAAGTTTCAACCAACAAAGCTACTGTTATTTTTTATCGAATTCCTATATAAGCATACATGGAGAAAATAATTCAATTAATATGCATGCCTTATGCAGTTTTTTGACATGCAATTATATTAGGTAAATTAGTTCACAAGGGCAAAAAAAGATACAGGTGATTTTTGAATTAGCTACCTAAGATAAAAGAAGAGAAAAAGAAAGGAAAGCAAGAAGACATTCAGTTGAAAGATATTCTTCAACATTATTAACAATTTAACATCTTCCTAAAAGGAATTAATTTTTCAGGTTTCAGTAGGTTATTCCTGAACATGATGAGTTCCTTAAATTCCAATTGTCTTATGGTTGAACATTTTATGAAATTGCTTTCTAGAAAAAGCATTGATTTTACTGTTTTGTATTAGATTTCTTGTTTTCTGATGTCTCCTTTTCCTCTAACTCATTTACATTGGTTACAGAATGGTGCATAACCTGTACATGTCAATCTCTGAGAGAAAAATTGGCAAGAAATGCTTCCTAATAAGCTATCATCCTACACAACCATTCTGTCTTACTGTAAGCTGAAGGCCATAAGAGAACATTATGTGCTCTATGACCATGACAAATGCGAAAAAACTATCATGATCTCATCTCACAATTGGTGAAAGGAACAAATGACAAAGGAAGAGGGAACTCTTACCTGGCTCCTGTTAGCAGCTCAATTCTTCTGCTCCTGGAAGAGAGGACTCGGAACTGCAGCCTGAGGGATGACTGTTCTCTTCTCCTGCAACTACAGTGAACATGTCCTTGTACCAACACAACAATCTCCCTACAACCCAACCTGGAGGCAGAGGGAGGATTTAAGATTCTCTTCACAGACTCCCAGCAGAGTATTCTAATGGGTGCTCATGGCATGCCAAACAAATCCCAGTCCCTTGGCCAGTGCAGTTTAGGCATATGAAGGTGAAAGATGGCCCAGGCAGTGCCAACAAATGATAGTATTATAATATGAAGAAGACCCACTTGTTCTATATGTTATTTTCCAAAATTATGGAGCACTACTCCAAAGAATCATTGGACAGACAGCTACACCTGCCATTGTAGATCACATGTGCCAAAGAATTTTATTATCATGACAAGTTGTCTCACCATATACCTATAAGTTCCATCAATACCTCTCCATACCAACATTTTCTGTGCTGATTTGTGAAACAGATAAGAGAAGTAGATACTTCTTTGGACAGATGTGGGTCTCTGTAATCTACATATTCTCTTGTGACTTGTAGAAGATCTATATGTTTATGCTACATTAAGCATTCATACATAAAGTAAGCTGAGCAGACACAGAATGATTAGTATTCACATGTATATATAATTGTCTTGCCGGTTGTGGCTGCTACAACCATTAGCTGGATCTGTCCTGGATGTTTGCAGATATATGTGGTGGGTGAGCCAAGAACATATTAGTTGATCACATCATGTGTGCCATCAAATAGTCCTCAATATTAATTCTCATCCAGTGGGTCCTCTCATGTACTTTGTTACTTCAATCATCAGCACCTTAATCCTCATCTACATGACTACTATGTGATCCCTTTGAATTGATTCCACCAGGATGATGTAATGCTGGTCCTGGGATCTACTTGATGCCAGAACGAGAGAAATTGCTTGCCATAGAATATATATGTATATATGTATGCTAATTATTGTTTTTGAGTGTTTAGCAGTGCTTGAAACCTCCTGTGACTGCATATGGATGACATGAATGACAAGGACCTCAAGAGATAAAGAATGGACATGGCAGGTCATCGAGCCTAGGAATGACCTTCCATTGGCTGCATATGGATCTGCAAGCACAAACCTTGGATCATGCCGGGGCAGATGCATCCTCCCGAAGGTCTTAACTACCTAGTAAGCATCACTTGTTCCAAGGGATGACACATGGGGAGGTGTGCATTATTGCCCCAATGATACAAAAGCCTCTTTCCTTTTCTTTGGGGAGGAGGAAAGCTCTGCTTCTGTCCCTGCTGTACTGACAGTGCCTCCTCCTAAACAATCCAATTGTAGGTGGAAATGGATGTATACAGAGCACATGGAAACTAACAAAGCTCCAAACAAAAAGCTATGAGCACAGTGGATAGGGATACAGATGTCGGGGTTGGGTGGTCTACCAAGAAAGGATCACAAGTGGGGGGTCATGTGGATGAAGTCTTCTTTTCTTGTTCCTCTCAGTGCACTGTATCATTCCATGTTTTCCCCATCTCACAGCCCTTCCTTTGGTTGTGTGTGCTAAAGCCAGGGAGAGACAGGGAGGGCCTACAGGGGAGCACGCGTTGCCGGGATGGGTAGGCACAGCCATATGAGGAAGATGACCCAAGAGAGAGAATATAGTAGGAACTAGGAAGAATGCATGAGCTCAGCACACAAATAGCAGAAGCCATTGCTTTCTCAGTAGGCTGATGAAAGACTAGGAAAGTGAGGAGCAGTTCTGTTGAATGCCAACGTTGTCAGATATATAACAAGGTACCTGTGTCCTGTAATGTTCTTGGTTGTGTTCTGCAGGAATGAGAAGAAAAAAAAGATTGTTCTTATTTGAGTGAGGTCTTTGTTTATGGAAGTTGAAGTGCAGCTGAGATTCTCATATGTTGCAACTTGTTTGATTTGATTGTTTTCTATTTGTTAGTGGAGACAAATTTTATCGAAAACAAATTAAATCAAACTTGTTTTTAAATTTTATCGAAAATTACTTAACGATACAAATTTTTAGGAGAATGAACTTTGGAATCAAACCCGACTTCAAAACTTAAATATGATAAGTTCCTTTCGATACCTAAATCAATTGATACGTGATATGAGTAAATATAAAAAAAGAATGATCTATATTTATAACTCGAGATCCGTGACTACTTATGATAAAAAAAATTATTCATAGAATTATGATGATTCATATTTTCTTACAATTTATATAGTGATAATGTACGATAAATTATCATCCACATGTCAAGTCGTAATCGGACGAAGAATATTATTAATATCAGTACTTTTTTGTTTAGCATGTAAACAAACAACTCAAAATTGCTACACTCATAAATTTAGGTAATTGTCTGATAGTTAAATCTTCCTCTTATACAAAGGAAGTGAGATTTCCCAACTGACACTTCTACTTTTGAGGGAGAAGAACCTAAATGGAGTTGAGCATCACTGACCTACTTGTTAAGTTGCAAACAATTGCCCAGATTTCATGAAGGCACCAACTTTTCCTTGACAGCTTGGCCAAGTGTTCATTTGGTAGACAAGATTTATCCCTTGCATCAGAGGTTAAGAATCTAGCGCTGACCTCACCACTCCACCAAGCTCATGTTGGTAGGGTGGTAGAATCCACAAAGAAAAACAACTTTGGAGGTGACAGTGATGGGATGTTGTAGTGGTAGTAAAGAGGTAGGATGATTGATTCTGCTACTGGATGATGGGAAAGATCACTGAGCTGTTCTTGCTGTGTTTGTGTGTTTGATGAAGACAAGGAGATCGCTTGACACCATCAAAAGCAGCATATCTATAGCTCGATGGCAATTGCAGCAACAAATACAGATGACTCTATTCGACATATCTATCCATCATTTTCAAGTCTCTTTAGGTTGACCTGTCTGCTGATCACATCATTCTTGGTTGAAACGATGCATAAATTCAATTGCCATTTCATCTTGTCTACTAAGAACAAATGCTTAAGCTGTTCTTCCTGGTTGAGAGTTGAAGCATATATATCCTACAATTTCAGGTCTTGTAACTTTTCTGAGAAAAAAACAATGTTAGTAAATAGAATCTGTCAGCCAATCCACATGCCAAGATAGATCATAATGTGTCAACAACTCCTTTATTAAGCTTAGAAAGAGATGCTTCACTCTGCCTAATCTAAAGCTCTAATAGAAATCTCAAAAGAATCACTCAGGTTTCTTATAGCTGAAGAATCCACAAGTGATTAGGTCAACTCCCTCTTTGTACCAGTTTTCTTGTGATTATGAATGCTTGTGGAACAGACAATGAGCTAAAGTGGTAAGGATGCTTTACCTGTTCATCACATCTGTACTTTTGCCATGCTTCATTGTCCCCTTAGCTGCACAGATGGAGTCATAACTAAGGTAGGTAAAGATAGCAGAATCTGAAGGAGATGGACTTGCTGTTTCCTCCACCACCTGATATGCTCACTAGACTGGTCGTTGTCTCATATTGCTTCCATTCATTGCACCCCACAGCTTTACAGGACATGCTCTCCTGTGGATCGAAAAGATGAGGTCAACTTGGCGAAGTGGGAGAGGATAAATATGAGGTCTTGCATTTGCGCCACATTGGGTGTTTAAATCGGTTCAAATCAAATCGGATAATTATACCTAATCAATTTTCGATTTAATAAAAATAAAATAAGTTAAATTGGAATCACTTAAGACTTGTCATATCAAATCGATTGAAGATTAGTTAATTTAATTTGATTAACTGATTTATAATTTTAAATAATATATATATAGTTCAAATGAATCGATCCGATTCGGTGAAAGTATTCAATTCAATTGAATCCAACCAGAATCTATCGTCCCATTAAAAAAGTCAAATCAGCTCCACCAAAATATATAGAGAGGGTATTTGATATTTTGTATAAAAATTTAAATATATAGAATTTTTTTAACTTATTAAATAAAATATCTCCACCAAAATAGTTGTCTGTAATTAGAAGGACTAAAATTTAGACAGAAATAATATTTAGCAGAAAGATTCTTAGGGGATTCGGCCCTCCAATCCATGGGCTTATTATGGACTCAGCCCATGGGCTTTGGAAAGCGTCTAAAGGCACTCCAAGAACTCTAACCGTCCGATCACGAAATGACGGCAGCGATCGTTTGCTTTCACTATGGAGTCGACCAATTGCTAGGGTTTCTAGTGGCGCTATAAAAGCTTGGACCCGTCGCTCGACGCGTTGTTATTGGTCGAGGGATTTGAGGCGATCGGGCGAGAGCGCGGCGCGGGGCGGGCTGAGATATGGGGCACTCGAACGTCTGGAACTCGCACCCCAAGAACTATGGACCTGGTTCTCGTGTTTGGTGAGCGATATCGGCCTTTTCTTCGTTGAATTTCGTGCTTTCGGTGATACCTTTATCTTGTGTGTCAAGGGTTCTACGGATTTCGTTTTGCCCATGTTTGATGTAGTTTCTGGAACTAGTTCGATTAAAGATGAAATCTTTCAGGGGAATTAAAGAACCTTCACTCACTCTCTTTGGTTAAGATCTTGATTGCGGCTGGAAAATAAGTATGCTATAACTTATTTTCTTACGAATTTAATGAAATTCGATGGAGCTTTGTAATTTATAACCTGAATTTTGTTAGCGGTAGATGTTCTTGTCATCCTTGTTCTCGAAAACTAATCTACCTGTTGTTGCCATAACCCTAGAACACAATGAGGAGTTAGAATTAACATCCCCATATCTATGTGTTCCAGAGGGCATACACTGGATAGCTTCGGACTTGTATTAGGCGATCTGATTCCTTTTTAGCCTTGTAAATGAAAGATGTCGTTTTGTATGATCTGCTGCTTCTTTATCATGGTGTGAACTAGCCTTTCTTTTCCAGCCGAGTTTGTGGGAACCCCCATGGACTGATCAGGAAGTATGGACTTATGTGTTGCAGACAGTGCTTCCGCAGCAACGCCAAAGAAATTGGCTTTATTAAGGTAGATTTATGCTTCTTCATTGATCAATGAATGTAGTTGGTTATTGTTGCTTCTAGCTTGTCTTTTGTCTTTTGTAAATACGTTAGTTTATTGGTGAAAGATATTTTCCTGTTTGAATTTATTGGAGGAAGACATTCATTTAGTCGACAGGATTTTGTTGAGTATATATATTATTTCTTTCTTTGAAGCAAAATTCATTTAGTTAATAGTTTGGTTAGTTTTGGCAATTATTTTGCATGCCTTATAAGATATTTCATCACATTAAAAAGCTATAAGATCGTTTGCAGAAAATGCTATAGATTACTGGATGCACTACATTGTAACAGTTATGCTTCTGCAGATCTTTTAAGTGTAACTGACTTTGACAAAGGTTTCTATTAGGCTAATTCTCTTGATACTAATCATTTGATTCTGTGATGATTTTGCAGCTGCTGTTATTTTCTGCCTCTGCGTTTTTCCTTCTTATTATTGTTGTTCTTCTAGAAGCTTTTGTCTTCCATTTTTCTTTATCAAAGATTGTTTACTTTTCTCCTTTTTGTAAGTTTAGATATTAACTTAGAATTACTTCTATGTTTGTGCTTGTTCTTGTTGCACTTAATGTCGTTTGATTTTGGCTTTCTAGACTTGAATTTTGTAGAATGGTCTAGGATGATGATTTTGAAAAGAAGTTTGATGTCTTTCAAAATGTTGTCTTACCATCATGAGTGTACGGTACCAGCTATTGAATCACTTTTCAAGGAACCCATTAGTAAACAAACTTAAAGAGTAGCAAGTGAATCTTTGAAAGATCTATTTTCTGTTCGTTTGTGTTTCTGCTTTTTTTACCCATTAGTAGTTGGCAAGACGTAATATAGCATGATGATGAAGGGATTAGCAGTGCTATATTCAGTCATATGTTTTCCACCTTGATTGATTGTTGAAGCAATCTGTATCCCCCAAAGGTGAACCTTAGGGTAGTCATGCTTGTAGAGGGTGATGAATTATTCTGGTTATTCAACATAAGAACCCTTTTTTTCCCATTCATTCCAAGCATCTAGGCCCTGCAGATGACAGTTACCAAAAAGAGAGAACATTGTTTGTCACTACCCGAGCCTGATGGGCTAACTAGCCTATCAACTTCGTTTGGTCTAAACCACTGATTAAAATGCTTAAGTTGAAGTTGATAGTAGTACACTCATCAGACCCTTATAAACCAATCTTAATATTGCCCACTTTCGATGTGGGACTAATCAGGGGTGTTACAATCACCATCACCCCCACTCAAAGGCTTGACGTCCTCGTCAAGGCCCAACATAACCCAGAGTAGGCCCTAGCATAGTGTATGTGAGGCGTAGCCCAGTGGTGGCTCTACGCTGTGACGAGTCTTCTGACTCCGTCTACGAGTAGCCTTTTCCTACTCGAGCCCCCTTACCATACCCAAATGCTAGGTCGGCTCTGATACTATAAAAAGATGTCACATCTTGGATTTTTTTTTTTTTTTTTTTCACACATTCAGGCCAAGTAGATAAACATCATTTTATTCATCATTCATAAACATTTATTATAATTCATTTATTCATCAAATCACAAATAAAAAAATAAGCATAGTAATGTTAATTTCAAGAATCATCTAAGCGGCTCTACCTAGCGGTAGAGGAAGGTTCGCTCTCCATTGGAATCCGATTTAGTGCTAGAGGGAGGTTGCTTTTAAAATAAAAAACAAAGAAAATTCAGTAACGTTGAGTAGGAATCCTATTAGTTAACTCAAAATGAATATATGATCAAAATTCAATCATCCCATTGGCGTATATCAAACACTCAAAGGAGCACTCCCTCAACAACGGATGGAGATGCTTTATCCTACGGGATGAGTTTGTGTTCTCCCAATAGCAGATGGAGGTAAACTCATATCGCACTCCCAACAACGAATGGAGTGGTGTCCCACACTCGCCAAAGTGGGGACACGTTCCTCCCAATAGCGGATGGAGGAACCGTTAAGCTGCCACGTCTGACGGCCCGCTAATTCTCGAAGGGAATCGCCCTACCTGCTCTCGGCAGGGAAATAAAATAATCTCACACTGGTCATGTTCATATCGGGATGAAATAACACATTTAAAACATCTCTTTCAAATATCATCAAATAATATAAATTAGTCCTCAATTGACTTGAACCCTAGTTCAATCAAGCCAATTGATCTCAATTTACTAGAACCTAATTAAACTGATCTTTAATCTTCATTTGACTGGTTTGGAATCAACTAGTATAATTTGGGCTAGATTAAGTTCATTTTAGGTTAAACTGATTTGAATAAGTCAATCAATTCGGAATCACCCTGAATCGATCTAGACTAATCAAGCCTAGTTTAGTTCAATCAATATTTGTGCTCAAATTCAACAACAATATTGGGTTGGATTGGGCTAGTCCATCTATTGGTCATGTGCATTACACATGACTAGGCATGCATCACACAAAGCTGGCCCAGCCCTGGCCCATGGACTGGTCATGTGCATCGCACGTGACCACCCATGATGGTTGAGCTGGGTTAGCCTACGAGTCAAGGCCTGACTCGTGGGTTGGGCCTAGCCTACGGGCTGGGCCTGGTTTACTGACTGGGCTTGACCAGTGGGCTATGGTCTAACCTATGGGTTGGGCCTGGCCTATAAGCAATTTCAATCCAATTAATATCCAATTTCATACCACGACATATATTCATTAACAATATAAACAAAAACATAATAACACATTAAAAGATAGATAAAGAGATAAGCTTTAATAAAAGGAAATAACATTTTAAATTTGAATAGAAATCATAATATTATCTATCTTTTAATGTGTTATTATGTTTTTGTTTATATTGTTAATGAATATATATTGTGGTATGAAATTGGATATTGATTGGATTGAAATTGCTTATAGGCTATGGCCCAACCTATAGGTTAGGTCATAGCCCACTGGCCAAGCCCACTCAGTAGACCAGGCCTAGCCCCTAGGCTAGGCCTAACCCACGAGTCAGGTCTTGACTCGTAAGCTAACCCAGCCCAACCATCATGGGTGGTCACATGCGATGCACATGACCAGTCCATGGGCTAGGGCTGGGCCAGCGTTATGTGTTGCATGCCTAGTCATGTGTAATACACATGACCAGTAGATGGGCTGACCCAATCCAACCCAATATTGTTGTTGAATTTGAGTCCAAATATTGATTGAATTAAATTAGACTTGATTAGTCTAGATCGATTCAGGGTGATTCCGAATTGATTGACTTATTCAAGTCAGTTTAACCTAAAATGAACCTAATCTAGTTTAAATTATACTAGTCTAGGGTGGTTCCAGACCAGTCAAATGAGGATTAGAGATCAGTTCAATTAGGTTTTAGTAAATTGAGTTCAATTGGCTCGATTGAACTAGGGTTCAAGTCAATTGATGGCTAATTTGTATTATTTGAAAGAGATATTTTAAATGTGTTATTTTATTCTGATATGGACATGACCAGTGTGAGATTATGTTATTTCCTTGTCGAGAGCAGGTAGGGCGATTCCTTTCGGGGATTAGCGGGCCGTCAGACGTGGCAGTTGGACGGTTCCTCCATTCGCTGTTGGGAGGAACGTGTCCTCACTTTGGCGGGTGTGGGACACCACTCCATCCGCTGTTGGGAGTGCGATATGAGTTTGTCTCCTTCTGCTATTGGGAGAACATAAACTCATCCCGTAGGATAAGCCTCTCCATCCGTTGTTGGGGGAGTGCTCCTTTGAGTGTTTTATATACGCCAATGGGATGATTGAATTTTGATCATATATTCATTTTGAGTTAACTTTTGGGGTTTCTACTCAGCGTTGTTGAATTTTCTTTGTTTTTTGATTTTCAAAGTAACCTCCCTTTAGTACTAATTCGGATTCTAGTGGAGAGCGGACCTTCCTCTACCGATAGGTAGAGCCCTTTGGATGATTCTTGAAGTTAACATCATTATGTTTATTTTTCTATTTATGATTTGATAAATAAATGAATTGTAAGAAATGTTTATGAATGATGAATAAAGTGATATTTATCTACTTGGTTTGAATGTGTGAAAAAAAAAAAAAATTCACGATGTGACATTGTTTATCGTCAATGTTATTTTGTGTTTCATTGTTTATATGGCTATTGGAAGTTTGATTTCATGTTCAAAATGGAAGCTTAAATTTCTACTCCTGCAATTGCATTACTTTTCTAGATCTTGTTATGTAGTTGAGTTGACATATTTTACTAGGAGGATCGAATAAGCCTACTTCTCTTTTTTTATTTACTTGTAATTTGTGTCTATATTTGTTGATCCATGGCTTTCTGTTGGTGCAATTAAGCACTTTCTGGCACAACCCTTCACTTAACTTGTTTGCTATTGGGTTGTGCAGTACCGCTGAAGATGTTTGCATTATTCGAGATGGAGCCTGCAGGATGGAGCTTGTCTCAGAAGTTTGTTACTGAACTCCATTAATGTGATCCTATGAATTTTGTTTACCTATTGAACTTTTTGATTTAGTTGGAACTTAACATAGTGATCTGAATCACATTGACTTGTTATGGTTGTTGATGTCATTTCTCCGGTTGTCCTATTTCATTCTTCTCATGCTTGAACTGCAGCCATATCTGTTTAATTCTATGCATATTTTTTTTGTAGAAATGAAATACATGCATGTTTCAATGTTGTATAACCTATGGCTCTATAGTCTCTTTGTACATGATGATGTAATTTTCAGAGGTCCAGCATTATTTTGGGAGGTCCCAAGGAAAGGTGTGTTTAATGTTGTATAACCTATGGCTCTATAGTCTCTTTGTATAACCCTATCGTTGCCATAGAGGAACCATGCCTTGAACGGTCGGAACAAGGTTCGACACTGCATGGTTCGATCCGTCGCCCACGTAGTAGTCGCGATCGCTCGCTGTAGCCGGGACGCCTTGTAGACCTCCACCCAGAACGCGCCATCGTAGTTCCCTTGTGCTGGTGATCGCCCACAATTCCGATTGGGCCACGAGGAAGACCAACTAGCCGGAAGGGATGGCGAGGAGGATGGTCACATGTTGAGGGATCTTGATGCGACAGGTAAATATAATTTTATTTCTTACATGTTTTTATATTTTTTTTACTAGATTTTAAGATTACATTTATGTGTATATAACTTACTAGATTTTATGGCGCCATCATCCATCACCAATGAGAATTGATCTAAGATCTAAATCCTCTTATCTCATAGAAGACACGTTCTGTGACTTTCTTCTTGGGCTGGGCTCTGATTTAATGGGCCATCTTGGCCCATTAACTTTATGGATCATGAATCTAAAGTACATGTGCATCGGTGAGGGGATTCTTAAATCTATCTTTAACCATGTAAACTGGATCTCATATCATTCCTACCAAGAAGATTAGATATTCCCCCCTAATTTGCACCATCCAAAAGTAATTTATGAGATTGATTTGATTGTGTATCACGCTATAAATAAAGCTGCGATTACACAGTAAATAAATAGGTTATATAATATTTCTCCTCCTTTCAGTCTTCTCGTTCCCTATTCAGTAAAGTTGCGCTACAGCAGTCCACACTATTCAGGGAGGAAGGTGAAATGAGCTTCATGCATTTGTTTTATTTTGTTGGATAAACTGCTAGGAAAAACTCCACCAAACTAATTAGAGATTGCTCCTCTTTCCAAAATTTCCCCACTGTCTCGATCCAATCTCATATATCATATACACGCACAGTGAGTCCCTCTGAAATGATTGGCATGCAGACATTTCAGGCCATCATGCATGAAACCAATAGCATAACTCAGGTAGAATCTTTACAGAAAGACCTTTCCTTTTTGCCACAGCTCCACATCCAAGAAAATTGTCTGTATCTTCTTGGCTTCATCATGTCCTGGGCATATATGCACTGTTTGTGTGCTTGTTTCCATCTCAACTACTATTGTCAGCGAGTCCTCAAAGAGCTGAGGGTGGCACCTTGAGCACATGTTCGCATTTCTTACTTTCATGCCTGAGCTCTCGACCTATGTGTTGTCCACTTGGAACAACCGAACAAAGAGTGCAGGAAAGCAAGAAAATTCTTCCTCGAGAAAGTTGCATGTCTTTTAGTTTGGCTATTTGTTCTCTGGCATTAGTACTGTCATCAGGGAATTAACAAAGCTCGCAGGCTTAACTTACATTGTTCTCCTTATATGCTTTCCACCAGATTCTTCTGATGCTCTTCTTGGTGTCTGTGCCTGTAAATGTACTTCCTACAAATCGTGCAACGACGAAGGTGGTCAGCTTTGCATGAAAGAGATGATTCGTTGTGCCATTTGCGTCGGTGTGGGTCTTCAGCTTTTCTGAGTTGGTGTCACTCGAGAACAAGGTAGATGCCAACGGACTTCAGCTTTTCTTCCTTCTGAATGTTTTGACTAGATATATATATATATATACAGTACTCACCACCATCACAAGCATCAATTGTTTCATCTTCTTATCTTCCCATTCTTTTTGTTGGAAGGATCATTCATGAGCCATCCCAACGTAGCATTCCTACGAGCCACCATCACAACGACAAGGTTCTCTCTCTCTCTCTCTCTTATAAGACAGCACAACAATGTTTATGGAAGAATTTTGACTAAAACATGCTGTTGTCGTTGAAATCACCCATATGTTTCGATCAATGATGTTGACATCTCACTTAATTATCTTCCTTGTAAATACGAGAAGATCTTTTCTTTACCTTATGCTGCCTTACCGACAGCAAATATTCTACCTCCTTGAGAGCTTCACTACTTAGTGTGCGCATGGCCCTCGTGGCTCTTTATATAGTCTTCCTTTTCCAGGATTGCATGCATGAACAATCAATCATGCAAGCTTTTGAGACATGAAATGGAATTTTAGTACAACCTTCCATAATATATTATGTATTGAGAATTCTTTGGAACCCCATTTGTTTATTTTTATTAGTCACTTGTGAGAGGTTACTATAAAATATTTTAAATTACCTTCATGATAAATAAAAATCATATATTAAATATTTATATGAATTATAATAAATTAAAATTTCTTATTGTCTCTTACTATCCATCCATCAGGTATAGGCATCCTTGAAGTCCCATAAAACATGAATTAGATAGAAGACATCAATTTATTTGAGTGTATCTCATTCAAGAAGTTGCAATATTTCATTGTATAATTAATTTATGAATTGTTTTTGCTATAGTATGATTTAGAACACTAATTAATTTTCTTTTTAGCAACATAAGTTTTATCTCTATGAAGTATATGTTTTGGGATGTGATGTGATATGAACGCAACCAAATTTGTGCAAACTGGTGAGGATAGAGAGAGGAACGCAATAGGTGTGGAACCGAGTGATTGCTACTTTGATGGAGAGCGGGTAAAGTGGCGGGCAAAACTTGGGAAGATGCATTGTAGTGAGAGGTCACACACTGATTGATATCACCCTGCTTTGGCCTGCCCGTGAGCATCTCTCTCTCTCTCTCTCTCTCTCTCTCTCTCTCTAGCTCTAATCAATCTCTGACAAGAAGACAAATCCCACATCTCATATACAGCCAGACTCCATAGCCGTCCTCCTCACATGTCATCAACATCAGAAGCTCACCCCTCTCTCTGTGGATAAAGTCCTTCCAGCCTCGATAGGAGGTGACCATCTTCCCAACCTCCACACATGTAGTCGACTGTACTTCTACTGCTCCCGAAGTGAACAGAGGTCTTGTACTTGTGAGTCAGGAATTTCTTGGGTTCGCTCACGCAAACCCTACTGCAAACTGGAGCATTGGGATTATCACATCAACCTGTTCGATCTCCCTTTCCATCCTCCATATTAACGGCAACAAGTAGAGATCCCAAAGCACACACAACCCTCTATATATGCCCTGCACAAACACCAAATCCACTTCTCTACTGCTATTCTGTACTGGTTTGCCTCCCCTTCTCTCTCTCTCTCTTTTTACATATGATGCAATTCACTACAAGTGTACCACTGCTGCCTCCTATCGGTCCCGATGGGTTAAGCCTGTTGTTGGAAGAGGACGACGCGCCGAAGCCCTCCTTAGGTGGTTCGTGGCCGTGGCGTGGCCGCCTTCTGGCCTCCCCCCTCGGCAGCTTCAACACCGCCAGCTGCATGGAGCAGCTGCTCATCCATTTCGCCAACGCCATCGAGAGCAACGACGCCACCCTCGCCCAGCAGATCTTGTGGGTTCTCAACAACATCGCTCCCCCGGACGGCGACTGCAACCAGCGCCTGACGTCCGCCTTCCTCCGCGCCCTTATCGCCCGAGCCTCGAGGACCGGCTCCTGCAAGATTCTCACGGCTGTGGCGGCACGTGCCGACGCCGAACTCGCCCTCCACCTCCACCGCTTCTCGGCCATCGACCTTGCCAACTTCATCGATCTAACTCCCTGGCACCGCTTCGGCTACGCTGCTGCGAACGCTGCCATCGCAGAGGCGGTCGAGGGGCTACCCCTGGTCCATATCGTCGATCTCAGCACCACCCACTGCATGCAGATGCCGACCCTCATCGACCTGCTAGCCAATCGTCCCGAAGGCCCGCCGTTCATAAGGCTCACCGTTTCAGGCCTCACGACGACTGCGGCGCCGCCGATTCTGAACATGACGTACGATGAATTGGGGTCGCGGCTGGTCAATTTCGCGCGTTCTAGGAACGTAGCTATGGAGTTCGTAGTGATCCCTACTGATCCCAGCGATGCGTTCGTTTCACTGATCGAACAACTAAGGGTTCAACAGTTAGTCTCCGAAGGCGAAGCCCTGATCGTGAACTGTCAGATGCTGCTGCACTACATACCAGAGGAGACGGTCGGAGTGATCGCCTCCACCACGAACGTAAGTCCACCAATGCTCTCCCTCCGGACATTGTTCCTCAAGGCTCTACGAAGCCTGGGGCCTACACTGGTGACGGTGGTGGACGAGGACGCCGACTTCACGGCGTGCGACGTGGTCAGGAGGCTGCGGTCGGCGTTCAACTACCTGTGGATCCCGTATGACGCGGTGGACACGTTTCTACCCAAGGGGAGCGAGCAGCGGCGGTGGTACGAGGCCGGGGTGGGGTGGAAGATCGAGAACGTGATCGCGGAAGAGGGTGTGCAGAGAGTGGAGCGGCTGGAGCGGAAGGGGAGGTGGGCGCAGAGGATGAGGGCCACGGGGTTCCGGTCGGTGCGGTTCACGGAGGAGGCGGCGGGGGAAGTGAAGAGCATGCTGGACGAGCACGCGGCTGGGTGGGGGATGAAGAGGGATGAGGAGGACTTGATGCTCACTTGGAAAGGGCACAACGTGGTGTTCGCCACGGCTTGGCTGCCTGCTTGAAAGCAACAGTACTATTGCATTGCAAATTAGACTGCCTCTGTAAGTGCTATTTGGTGCTGATTCATTGCTTAGATTACCATATTACTGACCATCGATTCTCATCTCTCTCTCTCTCTCTCTCTCTCTCTCTCTGACTTGCAGTAATGTTAACACGAAGGGCATCATGCAAGTCCCTTAATCATGCAGTAGTATTCATTGCTTAGATTAGCATTTTAGTATCAATTCTCAACTCTCTCTCTCTGACTTGCAGTAATATTACATGAAGGGCTTCATTCAAGTCCCTTAAACATGCAGCAATATTCATTGCTTAGATTAGCATGTTAGTATTGATTCTCAACTCTCTCTCTCTCTCTCTCTCTCTCTCTCTCTCTCTCTCTCTCTCTGTGACTTGCAGTAATATTAACATGAAGGGCAACATGCAAGTTTGTGTTATAGTACATATGAAAGGTTTTATGTAGATTTATTTGTTTGATGTTAGTTAATTTCAGCTCAATATTCGTTAATTTGATTCTTAGTAGTGAGTAACCCCCTTTATTTAATATGGTTATTTTGTCTAATTAATCCCAATGGAATTTATGCGTAGGAAATAATACTTAACATTATAATTAGACACAATCACTGTGCAAGTTCCATAAAAATGTTAGCTAAATTTCAATTCTATCAAAATGAGTGTAAATCATAAATAATTAAGTTTTTTTCTTTTGTGTCTAATACCAAAAGAAGACTTTTGTTTGGTATCGACTATATGTATCTTTTTTTCTAACATTAAACTCTATAATATTTTAAAATATTTTTAGGTCTCCTTTTACCTCTCTCTTCCTACACCAATAGTTGTCTAAGAATATGTATTGCTTTTCTCTAAATAAATCCATATTATTTAATCTTTCATCATAGTCATATTGTCTACAAAGAAAAAAAAAATCCTTTGCCATATATAGATACAAAAATAAATTTTGTATCTATATAACTTAAATAAAATCAACTTAATTGTATTTGGTGTATGTGGTTAGCATAGTATTTGGTGTTTTATTTTCCATACTATCTTAAAAAAAAAGTATAGTTTAGAAATGAGATTAATAATGAATGATACCCTAAGAATCGAATCTCTCGATATGAGTTGTAGTTAGATTTAAATTCAAATTCTAGTACACGAGATTGGATACTAATACGATTCAAAAGATTAAGTTATTTCATTGTGACCCGAACATATTATATATCGTCTGATTTTTTTTTTCAATTTTAACAACATAAAATTATTATTTTAGTACATATCACATTTTGATTGTCTTTCTCATAATATGTTCAAAACCCGTTCCCATGTTTTTGATACTATGTTTTCCTTCTCGAGTGCAAGCCATTGGAATTACATGTCTCCAAAAGTTCTGATAGATGATCCATTTAGATCCCAAATGACCATTTATGCCTTCAGGATTATAAGCTCAGCAACATTATTGTGATGATTTGGTTAGTCAAATATACAATTTCCAAAGATGTCTAAAAATGTGAGTGACCACTCAATTGTCTTTACGGACTTACTTGTCCAAGAACTCTTCGAGGCTTTTTCTTGTGGTGCAAATACAGTCATGTTGTAGTTTCATTTTTTCGATTTAGTAGTTACTACCTCATGGTTACTATGGTTCTTTGCCTTTCATAAAAAAATTATGATGCTTAAATCTTTATAATGAAATCAAATCTCCTTTAATTAGCCTAAAAAGTTATGGAATATCTAACATGATGTACATTAGGTCTAACCCCGATAATAGATTGACCTATAAACTCTTTATTGAGTGAACTATCGACTAATCTCATTTCACTTAATGTCGAGTTGAGGATCTAACATACTTCGAAATGATGCTAACCCAATAGTGGATTAAGCTATTAAGTTTGTCGAGTCTAAATTGTTGATTCAAGATACTCAAATCTAAATTAGCGATAATAGACCCATCTAATGCTTGTAAATTTATCCAAAATTTTCATTACATTTTATGTGGGATTAAATTAGAGTGTTGTGGTAAGAATTTAAAGCGCTGTTAAATCTCATTTCAGAAAGATGGCAAAGAAGGACAAGGTTCAATGAGGTTTAACAAAGACCTTAAGTCTTTAGATGATTCAACAGCCAACACGTAGGGCAGATGGAAGGGTATCATCTTCATCACACCATGTCTTTAGGTATAGCTCATCGTTAATAAAAGACCCACGAGGACACATGCTTCACCATAGTTTATGATGAGTCCATCACCACAGGGGGAACGGAACACAAAAGATTTGTGGTGTTTAGATTCTCATGTACTCTAAAACTTTCCTCACTCGTGCACGATCTTTTAAGACATTGACAATTTGATTGGCTCTTGTTTTTTCTTCCTTGTAATATAAACTTCTTTCATATTCATGGAGTGGGATTATATCTATACTTAAAGCCTTTAATCGTAAGCTCAATGATAAAAAAGTCAAATATCATAGGTAGATCATGAAGAATTATAATCCTTTTAAACGTATGAAATTAATGAAATTGAAGGGATCATATAGCTTAGCAAGTAAAGATATGAACGGTTTATCATAAGGTTTTAGACTCGAATCTTACCTTCATCACTTATCCTTTGTAAAAAATAATAATAATAAGATTATGACTAAATCCTATTTATCTCATATATTATACGTTTATACATACATATATACACATACACATTAAGATTAAGTCTATAATCAATATTTTATATGTTTATTAGTCTACAGCCTGCAATCTATGTCTATTTCTTTATGACATGAGAGATTAATATATGGATCCTATAAATAGTCTCTCTAAATATAGAGGTATCGAGGTAAGATTACGTGTATATCGATTCTCTCTATATCCCCTGTTGGCGAGAGAGTCTTAGCATATTTGTCATGGGTAATGTCACAACTCAGCGACAGCTCTCAAACTGGACTCTTTCCAGCTTCTCAAGAGTCACTACTATCTACCATATGCTGCCTGATGTATATGGCAAAGGCCAAAATGTATATGTTTTGAGACAAAAGGAATGGCTTCTGATCTCCATATAAGCTTAACATGTTTGTTTATTAGAGCTTCCTTTCATGCATTGAAGTTTTAGTTTTGTGTAAAAGAAGGATGATTGTTAACTTCTTTCTTAGCTGATGATACATATATAAACTAATTTAGTTCTTTCATTACAGACTAAAAGAAAGATCATTGCCCTTTGTTCCTAACCAAATCTGCATTTAAGATTGGAGGTGTACATGGAAACATGCATTTATTAAAGATTTGTTTAGTGTTAAACTGGCCAATCAAAGAGAGTTTGTGTTTAAAGAGTAAGAATAAGAGGCACTGAGATCCCTGACACAGCTGTATCTTCATGACCTCCAAAGGCCATGGTGCATTTCTTTCTCTCCCTACCAACAAATAGAATACTTCATCTAGCAGTCGGACAGCCACACTCATGTGCTAGTAGATATCTTGCAAAGGGTCAGGCAAATCTTTCAGAAGATCACAGCTGAGTTAATGGCCACTTAGATAGAGTTTCTCATGTGCTTGTTGATGTTTGGATAATGTAAATTAAATCCATCCCGAAATGGTTAATGTTTGTTCTTGATGGTCCCAATATACTGCCTTACAATACAGAAATGGTAGAGTAGTTTAAGGCATGATAGGCCCACTTCATTTCTCACATCTGTCTATGTCCAAAATACATGGAATGTTATTTGTGAATGTGATTCTTCTGAGTTCATGAGGCAGTATATAAAGAATTCATTGAGAGGTTGAAGGCCATGAGAGGAAACAGTAATTAGGTGTGCATCCTCCTTGCAGGACAGAGATCATTATCTTTGATACTGTGTCCCTCCCCTACAACTCTGGAGAGGTCTCACAACAACATGCCAACCTCTTCTCCATTTCTAAAATCACATTACCCACATCCTGTTCATTGCCAGATAATAGTTTTTCTCACACTTCCAATCAATGATTTCCTAATCTAAACCTCAGTTAATCATCAGCTCATGGTCATTCAATCATTCTCCAGCAGATTGCATCTTAGCAAAGTCATAGATAACAACACATCATGTTCTTTTTGTCACAATGGATCCTGACTCCTTTCTTTTTTATGCATCATTGCATCCATCTTAGCTGTATCATCGATCGCCCGTGATCAGCTCTCAGCTTTCTTGAATAAAAATTAATTCATATATGATGATTAGAGAGTGAAGCCTTCAATTCTTATACATCCAACCATATAAATACTCACTGAACTTTGTAATGTTCAGACAAGCTATTTCATCATCCAAACAAGCTTGCTTCCTGCTACCTCCACCCCCAAGTCTTCACACAAATGGAGCCTCAAGGACTGGCATTGGAGGCAAGCTGGAAGTCCTTTGATCCATTAATGTCAGTGGAGGAGTCTGAAGTCATGACACAGCTATTTTGTTCTATGCAAGATCAAGATCCAAGCACTGGGATCCAACACTTGCTTTGTTTTGATCATAATGCTAATACTTTCCACTGTTCTGATGATTCTGGCTGCAATCCGTACTATTGGAATCAAGGCATTTGCACGCCTGCTGCTGATGAAGGCTACTACTTGCTCGAGCAAATCGCCACCCCATCCTTTCCAGTTGAAGTCAGCAGTGATGAAGCTGTTGAATCTATTCCGAAACCTCATCTTCCTGATCCTCATGCCTCGCAAGCCATCAAGAGAGGGTTGCATGTTGGTGACCATGAAGTGCCCGCAATGGTAGAAGAGGATGACAACCATATGGCAAGTCTCAGGAAGAAGGCCCGAGCCATGGCACCTGTGAGTACATACACGTACACCTCTGCTTGTTCTACAGCATTCGCTTGTTCTGACGGACATGATCGGTTTTAGGTGACCTCCAAGAAGGTTCATAGAAGTGGTCGGTATGCTGACGAGGAAGAGAGGAATGGTGACATGAATCTTCACGGCTCCTGTTGCTACAGCTCGGAGGATGACTCAAATGGGTCTCAGGAGCTCAAGGGAGCAGGCGCCACGAGCTGCAGCTCGAAAGGGTCTGCGGCCATGAATCCAAACGAGAGGAATACAAGAGCTGGTCGAGGGTCAGCAACCGATCCACAGAGCCTCTATGCGAGGGTAGAAACCTGATTCAGAGTAAACATTGTTTTCGATATGTTGTCTTCGGGTTCTGAAACTGTTGTGATTCAATATGCTCTGCAGAAGAGGAGGCAAAGGATCAATGAGAGGCTGAGGATTTTGCAGAGTTTGATTCCAAATGGAACGAAAGTAAGCGTCTTATATTGTCTTGTCGATCTCTTTCTTGTCTGCTTTTGGAGCAATATAGCTGATGAGCATCTCATTACTCTGTCAGGTAGACATCAGCACGATGCTTGAAGAAGCAGTGAGGTATGTGAAGTTCTTGCAGCTCCAAATCAAGGTTAGAATATGGCATCTTCTTCTTCTTCTTCTTCTTCTTCTCCCTCTTCGTTGAATTCCAGACACATTTGTGAACCAACGTGCATTTTTTGCAGCTCTTGAGCTCCGAGGAGCTGTGGATGTATGCTCCCATTGCTTACAATGGCATGAACCTTGGATTCGACCTAAAGATCGCTCCACAGTCTCAGCAGTGACATCCAAATAAGATCGGTTCTCGGTCAACTCTGGAACCCAAAGGGTGGATGGATGACTCTGGGACCATGGTGATTCATAACCTTCCTTTTCTTTATCCTCATCTTTGGAACTATATGTTCTGGCTCAGCAAATGGGATCTTCTTGACCAGCAATTCCGAGAAGAGTTGATGATCCGACTGACCAGATCTCATGCTCCCTTTTAACTTCAGATTCAGAGTGTTCTATAGAGGTGATGACGAGAACATTGTTCTTTAGATGTAAAATCAATACAAGTGCCTAATTCGACTACATATACTCAAAAATTCATATCAGATAATGAGTAATAGAGAAAAAGAATGATGAGAATGTTCATCATAGGAGCTCCCAGTCATAAATACTTGGGTATTTATCTTGTAATCCAATGCAGATACCACGTGTCACAAATAATTGAATACAACGGAAATTTCTTGGAGGCTTGGAAAGCTTGATAGAGTCTCACACTTCCACGGACATGTAATCTCTCATGCCCACATATGTGACAGATGTTACAGCGTAGGCTAGATTAGAATCCACATAAAGATACCCTAAACTTAAAACATCACTACCGAATTCGTGAAAAAAATAAAAACAACCACAGTTTTGAGAAGAGAAGCTTTTTATAAAAATAAAATTCACCCAAACATCATTTCAGTATTCTCTATTGTCCAGATATATGATATTTTACAACACATGTAGGAGACCATGGTTTCCTGTATGATAAATTCTATGGAATTGCAAAGTAAGCTTATCATTTAACGAGTCATTTTGCAGACTTCTATACCTGTCCATGAGGACAAATACTCACCCTATAGGGTGTATGTATCTTACAAGGTTCTTCACTCAAAGAACATTCATAGGTTGTATGATCCAGGGAAGATGCTATTACTATTCCTCAAAAAGTGATGGAAGCTCCAGTTTCGGAGGAAAACAATGCAAAGCAACTCGGAACAATTTGTCAGTCAAGTGCTAGTTATACTCAACATATGTCTAAATACACACCTTGGACTGCTTGCAGATGTAGCTAACTGTAGGAGATAATGCACATAAGAAGTTTATACATGTACAATTACACAAGGAGTACTATTATAGATCTTCACAACCCTCGTTCCATTGTAGCACACAATTGCTGTCCCCTTATACATCTGTTTCCACTCTTTTATGGGCAATCCACCATGCATCTTTTATTTCGCCATCAAGGCCTGAATCCCTTTCATGCTGGGACAACGTGGAATAAGAATGATCACAAATGCAAATTGGAAAATTTCAGGCATGATCTTCTTCGTGAGAATGGTTTGGAACCTCTCCTTGGCTGTCCAAGGGCATGTACTGTGCCATTATAGCCCTGATCTCTGAGTCCATATATGACTGCAAAATGGGAACCAAGTGAAACAATCGAGGAGCAAGCCCAATAATATATAAGGCACAAAATTAAACCATATGAACAACAGCAATCAAATTTGTCAAGCTACTTCCTAGTTGCAAATGGTAAACAAATCATAATTTGTTAGCTACAAATCAATGGAAAACATATAAAATAAAGAAATATTTCTTAGTTGGTAATTTATTTTTAAGAGACGACTTCAAAATTGAATTCAGAAACCATGGGCATTATGATCTTAGTAACGATTATCATTGGAATTAATGAAAGACATGCATAGATCAAATCCCAATACCATGCCAATCAATCATGCAAGGCTATTTCTCAATGTAGGTAGCAACAAATGCAATATTACATGCCAAATACAAAACCAATGAAAATAAAATCATATATGAAAGATAGTATCCCAGAGATAAGGATATTAAGATGGATGAATTTAGTTGCTATTAAAGATTGCATAAGATTGAGTAACCAAACTATTTATTATAAGATTGAGTCTGCAGTTGCACTTGCAAGATGAGACTGGAGAGGTGGGTGTAGAGGTAATGGAAGACTAAAATCTTTATAAGAAACAACAAATAGAGATTGATTGCCAACTAGATATATGAACCTCAACATAGCTCAATAAGGGGGAAAGATCCATGTAGCTGATCCAATACAACTAGGAACTTACAGCTTGTTATTATTACCAAGGTCTTCAATTTCGAATAATACCGTCCGGTATGTACCGATCCGTCAGCAGACCGGTACATGAATCACCTGTTACCGGGCGGTGTGTGTGTATATATATATATCGGCAACGTCGCTCCGCGTGGGAGAAGGAAAATAAAAATATATATATATATATATATGATTTTTTTTACTTATATATATATATATATATATATATATATATATATATATATATATATATATATATATATATATATATATATAGGTGACGTTACCGAGGCGACATCGCCGAATTTTTATTTTATTATATATATATTAGTATATATATATTAATATATATATTAATATATATATTAATATATATATATATACCGAATAGTATACCGCTCAGTATACAGTACCATATCATACCGGACGAATATCGAAACTCCGGTACGGTACGATATTTCAATCCTTGATTATTACTGCTGCTGTTGCAGTTACTATTTAAGAGAAAATTTAACTTGTGTTCAGAACCATGGTAGTCATCATGTTGTCGACGGTAACAAGTCTAAAAGGGTCACAGTTGGACTTGCTCTATCCATTGTGTTCCATTTGGTTTCCACTCCCCACTGCCCTGAAACAGTAAATGTCCTACAATATGGGTCGGCTCTAGAGTATAATTCAAATTGACCAGGATATGTCAAGGATCCAATAAAGTTACAAGCAAAGTTCCTGATCTAATATCAACCAGCTGAGGTTAGAACCAAATTCATATTTAAGGCAGTCATAGGCAAGGATCGCCTAGAAACCTAAATGATAATGTGCCACAGAAAGATTATTTACTTTTTTCATACGTAGTTTAAGCTCTTGCAATCAACGAATTACTATTCCCTAGATATTAGGTCTAGGAAGAAAAATCAACAGGTTTTGTGACTGAGTGCAGTTACCATTACAGAGTCTCCATTAAAGATTCCACCAACAACTTGCACCAATTCTCCCAAATTGACTGCACTAAAAAATTCAAAAAATTCTACAACTAGTTGCAAATCACTATCAACCTTGTGTCAACCCTGTTAACCAGGTCTCAAAATTCAATATTAGGCAGTATAAAACCTAATAATGGATTTTAAGTCATATAGATGCTTTCAAATAAAATCCCATGATGAGAAAATCATATCCTGTGAAAAAGCAATGATGATATAATCGTGCTATCTTGTTTACTTACTCTTAATCTGTACTTGTAAATAGCATATGCTCCAAATGCAGCAACAGCCAACACTATCAAAAGCACCCAAACAGCAGCCCATGTAACCTTTGCTTCACTGGCTTTCTTGCCTGCACATTATTCATTAGAAAGATATTGTGATATGGTGTCTCAGATCATACCATGGACAAATTAACTTGGAATCTCACTTATGCAAGTATCATGTTCTTTGATGTATAAAAGGTCTCCACTGCAGGTGCAATCATAACTTCCCCAGGTATCTTTACAGCTACAGTCAGGGCACTGACAAGCAGTTTTCTTCTTGCATTCATTGATATCTAAATCAAGAAAAGAGAAAGCTTATGACTAATTTGATCATTTGGCGCAAGTGCAGCTGTACTAGATTGGATCTCAAAAGCCTGCTAATCTTTAAAGTGAAAAGGAATTGGCTATTGCATTGCAGCAACACCACATTTTTTAAAATTATAAAAAATTTTCTTTTTTATGCAACTTTACTTGCATGAAAGAGCAACTAAGTGATCATCTTACCTTCACATGCTTTGACACCATCACCTTCAAATCCAGCTGGGCACTGGCATTTACCATCTCCAGATTCCTGTACAGACAGATTCATGTAGATTGAAATCACTCTGGAATCAGCAAATTGCACTAACAGAACAGTCAATTAGCCCATAGGCCATAGCTTAATTGATCAACATTGATATATTATTGCAACATTATAGGTCATAGAACTGGACTGACCTGACATGCAGAATATGTCTTGCCATCACGACTTTCTTGCCAACAGCCACCATTGTTTATCCTGCACCTTCCAGGACCAATTGCTGAAGAGAAGATGAAGAAACTACTATCATCAACTGACTACTGTGGATGGTGCATAAGGAAAAATGTTGAAGCAAGAAATATCTTGCACAGAAAGTCCTTTCAGTGACAGCTTTTGCAGGAGAGGAGCTATCATATAGTATAGTGAGCAATCAACTATAAAGCTATTCTCTCTGCTAAGATCACAAAATTTAGTGGAGTTTCTTGAGCAAGGCAAAGCAACATTCTCTTGTGACACTCTTAGAAACTTGTGAGGAGTTGATTCAGAGGCCGTCTTTTCCATTAACTAGATGGAGACATAAGGTCAACGCTTTTGTTTCCAACGAAAAATTAGGCACATTTTGAATGATAAACCAACAGTGAGAAGCTATTGTCCAGGCTGCTGAAAGATGGGTCCTCTGTCATCCTATTTGCTGACAAGCTTTCAGCAGGATGCAATTATTTGAAAACGATAAATGTATTGACTAATTTTTAAGTCCAAGAGCATCTTAAGTACTAGTGTAGGCAACTGGTACTACTTCCATAATGGTTTCTTTGTCTTTAGCTCTCTTGTCATATAATTAACACTCAGATAAAAAAGCAACTGCAATCTTAAACATTTCAATGGTATTAAGGCATGTAAATAGCTTGTTCGTCTTAGGTCATATAGACCAGATAAATTCATCAAACATCCTTTTATGCATAACTTTCTGTAGCTATAAAATACTCCTTTCATCCAAAGCTTTAAATGATTAATTATGGGATTAATCACTTTAGTTATGGTGGTTTGAGACAACAAAAAATTTTGTGTTCTCTTTTATTTGTTTGTCAAGATCCTAGCACTCATGAAGGTTAAAAAAAAAAACCATCCAGAGATTCCAAGGCGAACTAAGAAGCTGGCCAATATTTCCTCCTATATAAACAATCAAAATTATGATATGATTTTTAGTGCTTTGATATCTAACAATGCAGGCATAATACAATTATGAAGAAAATGAAAATACTAGGTCCAAATGTAGTAACAAAAGCCAATGAACTAACAGAAAAACACCTTGATTCACATACATGTTCAAACAATGTTTTCACAAGCTAATAAAGGTTGCAAAGAAAACCGTATGACCCTGATGAATGTATGGTTTTCCTTTTTTTGGGAAAAGGAAAGCACCTAAATTACTCTAAGGAGTGAGTACAAACTGCTGAGCTCGCAGATCATCCGCAGAATACAGAAAAAAAGAACTATGAGACCTACCAAAAAATGCCAGCGAGTGGCATACATTGTTAGAGGTTCTAGGAATATGGATAATTTTCACAACCTTAAGTTTGTCAACAAGAATGGGGGTGTCACAGAAGAGACATCACAAAAACCATGGTGTGGGAGTTAAGCCCTTTACAAAACGAACAACTTGCAAAGAGTCGGACTTGATCCACCTGATGAATGTATGTTGGGTAACTTGTTATGACAAACAAAAGATAATATACACAAGAAACCTGTTTCTAGGAGATGATCAATCTCCTTTATATGCACAAGCAGGTCAATACAGCACAGTGAAACAAAGATGGATTGGAAGACAACAGGGTGATAGTACAAGTTCTTCACTCTGAAAAAATATTCACTAAGTAGAAATAATTAGTCTTCTTTTACTTTCATTCAGCTAGTTAAGGATCCAAATTCAAGTTGATGAAGATGTGATGCATATTGGGAGGTTCAAATTCTAGATCTCTTAAGAAAGGACCTAAAGACTACCTTCACAATTGTTATAACCATCACCCTTAAACTGCACACCACCAAATGCAGGACACTCGCAGACTCTGCCACGGAAGGTATCCTGAAAGATGATGAAACCATTAAACGAAGAATATGCTGCAATCATGTCAAAACATCATTGAATTGGTACCTTGCATGCGGTAATGTTGGATGCTTTGTCTTGCCAGCATCCACCATTATTGTCCAGACATTCATTTGTTTCTATGTCTGTGTCATGACCATTGGCAATAGTGAAAGGTTTTTATCTTTCAGTTTCAATCATGAAAGTAAAAAAAGTTGAAGACTAGTACAAAACTAATGAACCTCACCATCACTCAAACAAGCAGGTGGCTCAGTATTTTCCTCAAAACCAGCACAAATAGCTTTCAAGACAGCCTTTTTCTCTAATTTTCCTGCAACTTTTGTTTCATCAATATTTTTATCAAAAAGGTTAGAATATATTTTATTTATGACCAACCTCGATACTGTCGATTATTAACAATGAGGGTAGGCAATATAGTAACGTCGCCCCTTGAACCTGTTCCTACCTACAGAGAGATCCATCCAGAAATTAAGTGTTGGTTCAGATTGACATTTTAACTTCAAGTATGAAGACATAAGCCTCACTGCCACAACAAAGGTCATGGCTGCAGATTGCTAAAAACTACCTAAAAACACATGGCAATAAGACTGACCTGAGCATCTTGCTCCATCTTCAGAATTGGATTCTCACTATCAGCATTTGGGTCTCCCATGCACTGGTCAACCTTCTTGATGTCTAGCCCTGCTCGAAATAAGCATGTTACCTTGGTCTGATAAATGATCTAAGGATACTTGCAGTCTTGGGGTTGTACATTATCATAAACCATCAACTTGGCAAGAACAATACATTGATGTAGCAAGTCATCATAAATTATCATATTTGATGAGTATAAATACCATCTTCTTGTTATTCCTACCACATAGGTCAATCAGAACTACAAGAATTTGAAAAACCATATGTATGCCAGAAGGAAATGCCATGAAATATGAAAGATATTGAAGCTTGTCAGATAGTAATAGTGTTGGAAAGACTTGTTTTATCTAATTGCATTCTAAAAGTGCACCTACCTAGAGACTTCATAACAGTTTCTGCACAGTCTTTGTTGTACTTCTTCTCCTTCATAGGGCACCTTATGTGGAAATCAGTTACGTAATCCCACCAAATCCAGGGTCTTTTACTTTCATTTGCAACTCTAAACACACACAGTTGTCTCAAGTTCTCAATAACTACATCCTTCCCATCATAACCAGTGCTGAAATCTTGCTCTGGATCAGGGGCACAGTATCTCCCATTATTGATGCATTGAGATTTGCACTGTTTACTGATGATGAAAGCTTGGGGACAGTACCAGGTAATATAATGGGGTGTAAATTGACTATAACCACCTTTCTCTAGCAGTTGAGCAACACCTTTAAACGCTTTTAAAAAGTCCATCAGCATGTCACATTTGGTGCCACACTCATCATTGCTATTGGTCCACAATTCATATTCCACACGATCATCAGGGTGTGGAACGGCTTCTCTCCAATCAAGGTTCACATTAACCATTTCACCGCTGCGGACAGCCTTCTTTAACTGTTCGCCGAATTTCTTATCAATAAGAGCAGATGGAATAGTTATATTCTCAATATACTTTGCAGCTTCATCGTCCTCCCGAGGTAAATCCATAGTTATCAAAGGTTCGTTCTTGTCATCTACAACAAGCACAGCAGAGGCACCAGCATTCTGTGCATTCCAAACCTTTTTGGCGAAAAGGCAGTCTGTAAAAGGAAAGCAGAAAAGGATCATGATGGTGGTTACAACCATAAACCATAGTTTAAATCAATCCTTAGAAAAAAAAAGATCATTGCTCTTGTTGTTCCATAAGAAGATAATGATCCCAAGTTCATTATTGAACTCAAAATTAGCATGATCACATGAGTCAAGTTAAATTCATGAAAACTTCATAGCAAAGTACATATGGTGCACAGAAACTTTCCATATGATTCAAGCTTGCAAATGTGTTTTGTCGAAACAAGATTTTGTTAAGAAATTCGACAAGTTTACAAAAGTATATTGTAGAGTTCACCAACATGATAAAAAATATTATGAAAAGATCCTCAATGTTAGAAATGAAAACTTTTATGTGGTAACTTATAACAGGTTTTTCAATACAACTATAATCACATAGATCACAATTTAAAAACAGACTTGTTTATTTTCATTATGACACTTTATATAACCAAGACAGATTCCATCAACATTTATGAAGAAACCTTTCAAGAAATTCAACAACCAATCTGTATCTCTGTGGAGCATGTAATTCAGCAAATAACTTCATCCCTCCCATTGAAATGAAAGAATAAGAACCAGGAGAAAATTGGGCTTCATATATCTCTAAAGAAAAGACTAAGATCTAGAAGAAGAAAGATCTTCTATATGGAGAGGTACATAAACTTTAATTGACTATTTGGATGTTAATCACCGAAATTATCGATATTATATACATAATGAATATTCAATTCTTTAAATTTGCATAATCCCTAAAATTCACAATTCACAAACCATAATGCCTATATGTTAGCTGAGTATTTTTAACTGCAATAGAAGTAATGGCTCCAAAATGTTCTTAACAAATCATTGACATTAGCAGCAAAATGGCAATGATTTACCCTTTCTTCCACACATTGAAAAACATATATTTCTTTATTTTTTTTTAAAAAAGTTACTTTTGTGTCCCTCCTTATCCTCCTAAAGCTTTCTAAACTCTTATCTCAACCACAAACGAACTGTCAACAATTAACCCCTAGAACTCAAGTGAAGGTTTCGCTTCCCTATTCTTCTGAGTAATTGATCTATCATCCATTATATCACAAAGTTTAGATAACAAATAGAATCTGATAAATAAAGGTATTATAAGTCATTCCATCATGTCGCGCTTTCCTTTGAACGCCAACGGAATCCACGAAAGGACAAGCTTTAATGGCAAAGAACGCATTCGACGTCAGTCTTTCGACAAACCGCCAACGATCTCAAAACGATTCACAATTTGACGGCCAAGGAAATGAAAGGACGACTTCGAGAAGAAGGAAAAGGGCAGGTTTCTTCTACCTCCGCGATCAATGAGAACAAAGTTAGGAAGCGCCCCAGCCTTCGGCTTAAAGAGATCGGAACGCGAGAACTGGTCGCAGGCCCTGGCGTTCTCCTTGGGGTACACCACCGCGCCGGCCATGCTCCCGCCGTACTGCGGGATGCCGAAGTTTCCGATCGCGCTGTCGTGCTTCCCCTTGAGCTCCGAAGGCGAGATGACCATCAGGCTGTTCTTCTCCACCACGAATCGCCCCGCCGCCGGCGGCGCCCAAAGCCCCAGGCCCAACCCCCAGGCCACCAGGAGAAACCCTAGAGGGAAGCCTACGTATCGCCCCATCTCTCAAAGGGCCGAATCGAGAGACTTGGACAAAGAAATCGGAGCTTCGAGTGATCTCCCTTCTTTTATTTGGGTATATTCTTTTCCGCTATTTATTATTTGGTCGTCGGAGACCAGTCGGTGTAAGGAGTCAAATCTTGACGACGAAGAAGAAGAAAGTATTAATAATATATATATATATATATATATATATATATGCAAAGTCAGTGATTTACGCATTTATTTCTATAAATTTTAGTTTAATATGTAGATTCTTTCAAAATCTAAAATGTTATAAATGTTTAATATATTAAAATTTAATTTTGTGATAATATTTTGGGTAATTTTTAAAAATAATATTAATCATGATTAAAAGATATTATAATATTTGATAGGATATATATACTACATTAAAAAAATTATCAATAAATATTCTATTTTCAAACGTTGTAAAACTTTTCGAAAAATGGGAAGCATAAGATTTTGTGTGAATAATGAATTCTATTTTTTCAGTGACGATTTAAAAAAAATGTTTTATTTTTTCTCTTGTTTTATTTTTTTAAGATGGATTTGATTTTGTTGCATGAGATACTTGAAATTGTTCATAATCTTCTCTCTAATGCTGCATATTAATATCAATCTCATGAAAACAAACATGCAGATCAGTACGAGAACATTGTATGATTAATTAGAAGCAGTTGCAATTAAATGCCTTCCTTATAAATGTTTTTTTTTTCGTGTAAAAAATCCAAACTCAGATGAAGGTCAGAAATAATTATAATTTTGGGCCAAATTGATCCTTGTTTTCATTTCAACCTTATTAGACAGTACTAAAATGACTTGAGTTTTTAGTACAACCGATTTAATCTTTTGTATATACACGACACAAACACATAAATTTTGTTTGAAGTCATGATTGTATTATCTTAAAAATAATAATTTTTCAGATACAGTTACTCAAAAAATAGGATCGATCGTATCAATTTCATCAAGTTAGGTTGACGATTTTTTTTTTTGACGATCAAAGTTGATTATATATTATAAATTTAGCAATAATAGATATGAACTTAGAATTTAATATCCAATAATTTACAGATAATGATATAATATCCTACAATAAAAATAGACTAATTATATATTATCCTTTATACTCACAACTATTAATATGGTTGTCTTTGTATTTAGAAGATTTACATTATGATCTATATAGTTTTGAAAGTTGAAATAAATAATCCCATTTGTCATGATGTCTTTATCTACATTATCTAAACAGAAAACACATGACACCATCAATATTAAAATGATAGACAAAAAGATAATTTTAATATTCTTTTTATTTTCGACACGAAAAATATTAAAATTATTTTTTTATTAATAAAATCGTTAAAAACGTAAACGATATTGAAATTATTTTTTTGTTCAATCACTTTCGTATCGGTCCACGTGTTATATTTTTTTATCAATTTAGTTGATGATATTAGGATAAATAAAATTATTTATTTTTATTTTTAAAATTATAAAAATCTTAAAATAAATTTTTTAAATATAAAAATTATGATATTAATAGGATCTAAGCATATAAGATAATAAATAATTAACCAAGTAAAAACCCATAGTTGACTGCTACATGTCCTAAGAAGTTGTTCTTCTAATATACTAATATACTGGTGTTTATACAAAGTGTAGCCAAGCCACCCTCACTTCTCAAGTAGACTGCCTTCTCAGTTCATCCATCAAGAGCGTCAACAACAGGTATTTAAACAGAAATGCCATGCGGTAGCTTTCAGCTTCACAGAGACACAAGCAGAAGTGACCCATGACATGACTGCTTTTGAAATGTAGCACTTGCAAGTCTCTCTCTCATGGCAATGATGCAGGAGCTGCGACAGTAGAGAGGTAGGGTCCTGGCTTTGAATCCTTGGCTTTTCTCTTCAGTACCATTGAAGAGGGCAGATAATTTCGTTTGGTTACCAATGAGAAAGGAGAATGGCATCAGATCCGACAAATTCCACAAGGTTTGACAGCTACTCAGCTTTGTATTCCAGCAGCTTAGTTTGTGTTCATGGAGTAGAAATGTGGAGAGATTAATTCATGGTTGGTTTTTTTCTTTTTCTTTTTTTTTGTCTTCTGTATGACATGGAGGACTGATTACAAAGAAGACAGTGACTGGAGTCATTATCCACAAAGGTGGATCTCCATGAGAAGTCCAGAATGCCTATATTTATTTCAGATAAACTGTGACACCACAAGTTTATTCTCACATTTAAAACGGGTAAGATATTTTGGATTTAAGTATTTTGAAAGATTGATTTAGACTTTGAAAAGTTTGAATCAATTATCTCATTGGATTATGATAAATAGTGATAGAGTTGATCTAATATTAAATATAACATTCATAAATATTTTTAGGATTTTAATTATATTTAAATTAATTGATAGAATCCTAATTAAATAAAAACTTTTTAATAAATTATAGTTTGTTCCTATAAATACTTTTTGAGTCTCAATATTATGATATAACGAAGAGATAAAAATACTATGAGTGCTTCAAGAGATGATCTCTAATGTTTCTAAAGAAGGTTGAGAGAGAAAATTTTAAATTTATGTAAGAGGTATACAAGAGGAGTCATACTTAAATAACTTAGGAAGTCTTATAATTGATTTTATATATTAAAAATTTTAATTTTTTTTATGAATGTAAGTAGGATTTATCGAACTAATTCAAGTTTTACGTTTTTTTGGTATGTTTTTTTAACCGTTAATCTTCGATAAATTTCTTTTTTGATTTTTAATTTTTTCTCTCCCTCCCTAACAATAATAAGAATGAAAAGATTATTTACAGATGAGATTCCAGAGTATATCAGAGCCATCATCAGGTTAGATTTGATTCTATTATATTCCAGAAGCTCAAATCTCATCTTGCACTTTCAATATCCTCATAACTGTGTTTCTTGGCCTTTATTTGATCATCCGAAATCTCACATGCAAATGAACATTTCCAGGCGAAACTATTCACTTTTGCACAAAAGCCTCATTGATACTGTAATAATGGATATACAATTCCAATTCAAACAATCGAAAACCTTTTCTTTAGGACGATATTAATTTGGAATCATACTGTAATGTATGAATCCAAATTATGTTATCTGATGGGTGCATTATTATTAATTTAAATTTAAATATTTTAATTAATGATTCAAGCTCAATAAATTTAATGAGTTAATTATCGACTAAGCATTCGGAGTGAATGATTCATACACAACAAAGTTAATACATTAGTCATCTATGACACAAGCCCTGTGCCAATTGCATGGCAGTGGACTAATTAGCCTCACAAAGCCTGTCTCTGCTATCTGTGCTCTCTGAATCATGCTACTGTAAGAAAGCAAATTCCCACTTTGTTATCTGAAAGTTTGTGTGGGCAGTGTGTGTGTTCTTTACCTCAGAAAGTTCTTTAGTGGCCATATTGGCTCCTTTCTGGGATTTTAGGCCAGATGGAAATCAGTCCAAGTACATTTCTCTTAAAAGTTCTTTAATGGCCATATTGGCTCCTTTCTGGGATTTTAGGTCAGATGGAGATCAGTCCAAGTATATTTCTGGTGTTCTCACAATAAACCCCCTTTGCTTGAAAGAAATCAGTCTACTATGCATTTGTACTTCAGAATTTTCTTTTCTTTCCTTTCTGGAAATTTGCTGCCTTTACACATACTTGAAAGGTGTCATGGAGTGACTGACAAAAGGTAAGGAGAGTATCTGATAAATAAATCAACATCATTCTTGTGAATATGCTGCAAACTATTCTTATGGAATTAGGTTTTTTTTTTTTTTGATGGAACAAGATGGAATTAGAATGAAACAAATGCAGAGAGATTTAATTAAATAAAAATAAAAAATATATGCAGAAAGTTTTAAATGGATTTGAATTATCAGATACTTCTGTTTTTGAGTCTCAGCAACAAAATAAAAGGTTTTATCCAAAAAGCCTTGTCCTTTTCGGTAATATTTTATATGAACATCTATGTGCATATAAATGAGAAGCTTATCAATTTATATGCAGCTGAAAAATAAGAATAAAGTCTTGCATTATTCAGCACAAAAGAACTTAGCTATGCTTACTGAATGATCATTGTGTAAACATGCTTAGAATCCAGTTCTTTAATCCACTGCAGTGCTGAGCTCCAATCATTCAGAGGTTGCAACAGAAGTGACTAACACTGACACAATGCTTCAATCAAGAATCCAGAATTAACAAAGACTGAGGTAGCAGAAGGCAATTAAAAGTTGGTAGATCTTCATAGGTCTTGAGGCCCACAACGAGTATCAGATAAGACTTGTAGGAGATGCCAACTTGGTCTGGTTTTGGATCTTGTGTAGCTTTTGCCAATCTTTTTAGTTTACCAATGTTACTGTGTGCATCTTAATCAATGCTCCTATAAGATTCTTGATCCAGTCTTTCAACATTAATGCCATCAACATGGAGACAACCCATCAGGCCTACTCACAAGACCCAATTAGAGGATTACTAAGGTTCATCCCCTCATCTTCTTCACTCTTGACCTGCTTGGGATTCGCGAGATTAATTATGAAATGAAGAAGAGTGCCAATTAGACATTGTGATCGTCTTCAGCTTTGGTTTTTGGTTAAGTTCTTCAGATTAGTCGGGCACAGAGAATTTTGGGTCACGTGACTGAATCTGAAGAACAAGAGAATCTTCACTGATCTTTCCGTAACACGAATTATAATTGATCTAAAGGGAGAAATACATCTTTTCCATTTTGAATGTTACTAATTCAGCCATAGCAGCAGAATTTGTAACAGCAGAAATAAGCATTTAGCTAGCAAGAGGAGTGAGAAGAGCTATATGACAGCAGAAGCAAGTAGTGTGCTCTTTAGCTGCATGTCAAATCTGTGGTTGTAGATGGAATGCGTTTCTGAGGAGAGCCTATTGAATGAGATTCCATTTTTTGCCTTGTTCTAAGCAGAGAATGGATCTATAGAACAGTGTCCCAAAAAAGAGCAGCAAATACGAACAAATATTCTCATGTAGATTTGAGTCCATAGTCTTCGAGTTCATGAAAGGTTATGGACCAAATATACCCCCTTCTATAGAAGCTCGAGAGCTCAAGAACAGCACTCCAAACACTTGCCTTCTCTCACCCACCAAACAACTCTGACCTCAAACATGGCTGATTCGGGCTGCATGGCTTCCCTTAAAGACGACGAGGTGTTATGCGAAGACACACTCATGCTTGAAACGGATGATGAATACATAGAGTTTCTGCTTAGCAAAGAGAACCGCTGCTGCACCAGAGCTCGTGCTGCATCGTCCGATGACTCGCTTAAATCTGCTCGTTCTGATGCTGTTCGATGGATTCTGAAGGTTAGTTCGCGTCCATATATTCATCGAGTCATCGCAGTTTCTGTGCTTTCGATCATCATGTCTTTATTGCTGTTCCGATGCAGATGAAGGTCCTCTTTGGCCTCGGCATGAGAACGGCGTACGTGGCTGCCAGCTACCTCGACCACTTCTGTGTTCATCGATCAATTGACTCGATGGTAGGTGTTGCAGATCATGTAGTTTTCTTCCTCCTCTTCGCGTGCCGGTACTTGCAATTTGACCAAGTTTCTTACTGAATGGATTAGAGAGATAAGAGCTGGGCAATTCGATTGCTGTCACTGTCTTGCTTATCTTTGGCCGTGAAGATGGAAGAACTCAAAGTCCCAGCTTTATCGGAGTTCCGAACAGAGGACTACCGATTCCAAACTGAAGCCATACAGAGGATGGAGCTTCTCATTTTGAGTACGTTGGAGTGGAAGATGAGCATGATCACTCCTTTCTCTTATCTGAGCTATTTCGCTTCCAGATTCCAAGAACATGGATCAGAAGACTTGGCGTGGGAGGCCATTACGCTCATCCTTGCAAGTATTGAAGGTCAGATACTAGTTAGATCAATCATGTTCAGCATTCAATCTTTCAATGTTTTGCCATTGTTGTCGCTGAATGCAGCAATCAATCTAGTGGAATATCGACCTTCAGTCGTAGCTGCTGCTGCAATTCTTGCTGCATCGCATGAAAGACTCACTCAAAAGTCAGTGGAGCTCAAGCTGAGTGCAATCTCATCATTCAGACCATTGGACACTGTAAGTTCTAAACCTTTAGATTCCATCGTCTCCAATGTTAAAGAACACTCGATGGTGAACACGATCTTGTTTGGGTTGTGACACAGGATCGTGTTTTCTCCTGCTACAGTCTGATGATCCAAGAGACAGATAGAGAAGCTTCACACATCAAAACATTTAGCTTTAAGTCAATCGGCAGCAAATCGTTAGACTGTCAACAACTCTGTTGATGCCAATGGCAGCATCTCCTTTGCAGTAGAAAGCAGCAAGAGGAGAAGATTGCAGTAATGTTCACAAACCCATGCAGGGCCTTTTTTAGGTTGTCTATGGGCATTGACTTGATTCTCTGACAAAGCATGTATATCTTATAGTTGATTGATGTTTTAGTTGAAAGGCTCGGGTTTGTGGTTTTGAGAGGATCTTTCCCACATCAGTTTCTGTAAAGAGAAGGGAAAGAGGTGAAAAGGAAGGGTTAAAGCTACAGCTCAAAGTGAAAGAACACTGACCGAAGCCAAAAAGCTGGAAGAGATCATCCTGTGAGGACAGATACTGTGGAGTGTTCTTGTGAACAGAGCTGCAAAGCAACACTTGTTCTTCCCAATGTGAGAAGTGGAGCCTGGTGTTCATTGCTTGTAAGATTCTGTAGCCAACCACTTTCAGTGGAGGTGCTTGGGATGCTTTCCTGACATTGAAAAGATCATGAGATCAGATGCACTGGTGCTGCATGCATGCCAGATGAATGTGTGTAATGTGGGTGAAGAGGTTCTTTTTGCTTGGATCTTTTTCTTAGTGTAATATGTGATGTTTCATAATATTATATTTTCACCAAAATGAGGTGTTCTTTGTTCATAAACTTTGCAATGATGATAGATTCTGAATGAAATTATCACACTTATATGTTTCAAACCAGAGTATCTCACTTTATACAATTAAAAGAAGTTTGACAGCAGCTAAATTGGTTCAATCATCCATATGATGGCTGAGCAGATCCACAGATTCTAATGCTCCTTAACATTAATTACCAAAGATACAAAGTTTCACCTGTCACATCTGATAAAAAGATCACTGACAAAAGAAAAGCCAAATGACTTTCTCAGTTTCTACCACCTGCTGTTGCAAGTTTCTTTTCTAATGTAGTATGCTGGCCACAGCAGCATGTGAATAGTGCCACTGTAATCTTTTCTTGCCCCCCCAAACTTGAGTGAGGAACATGTCCAAGGCTCCACTTCCAGTAGCTAATGTGGGGTCTTGTAATCTACACAGTGATGCAGTCAAAATGATGGTGTAATTGGAGTAAAGTGGACTGGGCACAGAAGCAGCAGCAGAAAACGATAAACACCAAAAACAAAGCCAAGGATCTCTCTCCCAAGGAGCAGTAAGTAAACAAATCTTACCAGACTCAATGAAAAAACAATGGCATCTCCATCTTGACTTGGCAACCAAAACACTCCTCCTGGCTCTCTGAATGATGAAATGCCATTTGGTAAATCAGCAGTGACAGACAAAAAACCAGCAGCTGTTTAGTTCATCTTGAAGTACAAAGTACAGTAGCTAGTGGCAGTGATGATTGTAATGTATTCAGTAGCTTAAGAAATTGGTCAGTCTTGTCCTTCTCTATCTATGAATTCAAGCCAGGAAACCAGCATACCTGATTTCCAACCTTGCCACAAGTTGAACACTTCTAAATAGCCCTTGACTACTTTGAAGCTTTGGATTGGCTTTTGCAAGCTAAGAGTGATTTGAAATATTGCATTTAAAGATGCTTAGAGTCAGAATATAATTGTTTACCAACATGCATTGCAACTAAAAGGCTTAATCTTAGTAATCTGCATCTGCACAGAGCAACTTGCAGCTTGATGGAAGAACTAATTCATTTATTCAACCCCAATTGTCAATTGCAACTAAAATAAAGTTAAAAAGGTTTTTAATTGTTGACAGTCCTGCTGCTTCAACTGCAGCTTCAGGGAAAATTTCTTCACTCTCATCCATGTTGTCAGCAACCCCTCTCTTCTCATGAGCATTGAACAAGACTAGGTTAAAAATATCAAGTTGATATTTATCGGTCTGATAAACATTTCAAACTACCAAATATTGGCAGATAAGAATCATATTACGTATGAGTGTTGGTGCATCAATCAATGTTGATATCATATCAATCTGGCCGCTGACTAATATTTTTAAACCTTCCTTTGTGTGATTAATGTGTCAAATCTATTTTCTAATCTCACTCAACTATCTGCTGAAAAATCTCTAATTTGCCTAAGCATAAAATGTGGTCAGATAAACTCATTAAAACCCAATTGGCCTGCACATGCAAAATGCACTACAACTGTCTACACCTGTTTCTGACATATGACAAGGTAACAACAAAATAAAGAGAAGCTGTCAAGAAAAAATTATTACTAAGTTAATGTATCAGTATGAGTATTTTGCTTGTAACATATACATCAATTGGGATTAAGAAGAAACTGTATTTTGGAACTAATGTAGAATTGCATTAAATTAAGACAGATCTAGTACAAAGATGGTTAGCAGTCTGCAGTATCAAGTTGGTTAGCTCTCCATGAACACTTCGAGTATAGATGATCTGGAAGAGTCATTTAAAAATGGCCAGGAATCCAACTGACTATTACCAGAGATGCAATCCCATTTTGCAAAAGAATATTACCGTGACTGGTAGGGAAAGCACTGAAAAGCACAAATTTAATGCCTTCTGCATCACTTTTGCACTTGGATTTTCTACTTGGAATCCACAGGAATCATCTTAATGGCGGCAGCAATGGGCATGCCAAGAAATCCAATCAATGCGCTCACAACCCACTCTGACAATGTCAGAGGAGTTGTGTCTGCAAAATCTCCAAGGAATTGGACGATTATGAATTGAAATATGACGGTGCAAGTAATGACAGATACAAATATGTAGTTTTCCAATATGCCATGCAATACATCTATATTCTCGATCTCTCTGGAGCTAATTTCATTGAAGACCTGCAAACGAAATTCTAGATATTAGTTAAATTTAAATGCATTTGCTAATACATTGAAAAAAGAGTTGCAAGAAATGCTGAATGCATGATATGTAGAGCATACAATTATGTGCCCACTTCAGCAAGTAATTGCAATCAAAATCAAATTGGCTGTCAATTGTTAAGATGAACAAACATTTTTTTTTTTGGTGAACAAACATACTCATTTTCCAGTCAAGATCAGCAATTTAGGTAAGCCCATCCAGATAATAAAGAAATGTCTTTCTTAGCGAATTTTATAGTAATGTAAGAACAGACAACCAGAAAGATCTGCATGAGCACTTATCGTTGCAAATCTATATCATCTTCCAATGATAAATCTGAAAAAATATGAGATAAGATCACAGGATCCTTATGTTCAAAGAAGAGCACTTCAGTTTCGTATGTTATATGCATTCTGCAATAAAGTCTTAACTTCTAAGTATACAAGTCAACAACCATGATCGACACCAAAGTATTTGCTTCTCTTAAAGGAACAGAGAGAAAAAAAAGTACTGAAATATTGTTGAAAATTAGTTTGCACTCTATTATACCTGCAGGCAGAAGAAATGAATATATGAATATTTCTACAACTGAACCATTGAACAATACATACAACAAACATAATGGACATGAATGATTGATAATCACTTTCTTGAGGTGTTATACATAGATATTCTCCCTACTTATGAACTATTTGCAAAAACGATGTTGACTCCTTGCATGGTTATGCCTGTTCAATTTAGCAGTCTGCATAAAATGACTAAGACTTAGAAAGCAATTTTAGTTGCATAATACTGGAGTAAAGATATCATTCTTCATTAGTAAAAATATAATCCATTAATCATTCACTGTATTCTTCCATCAATTAATATAATAACATGAAGTAATGTAATAAGATAAGCATGTAAATCATGAATCTTTACCTGACAAAATACAAAAGAATTAAAGATGAGTGTATTGAGTGTAAGATCAGAATCAGGGCCCACAAGTTGAAATAGCTCTTTCCCTTCTGTCTGGAGATACCATATCACAATGAACTGATAGAAGGCTTGTCCAAAGATATTCCTCCACATTGCATTGCTTATAAAATTGTCTTCCCTTCCAACTGGAGCTTGTTTCATCAGTTCATCATTAGGAGGCTCAGTGGCTAATGCAAGTGCTCCAAGTGTGTCCATAATCATGTTTACCCAAAGCAGCTGAACAGCAGTGAGTGGAGCATGTCCTAACATGAATGCGGTGAAAATAAAGAGACTGGTGAAGGATCAAAGTAAAATTATATAGTTCATACCAAAAAATTAAGAAGTATATAATTGATTGAGTATTAACATTGGAACAAACTTACCTGTTAAGCATGCTGATGAAAAATTTACAACTAGAGCAACAACATTTACAGTCAGCTGAAATTGTACAAATTTCTGAATGTTTATATATACAGAACGACCCCACTTTGCCACAATTGCGATGGTTGAAAAATTGTCATCCAGTATAATAACATCAGCACTTTCTTTTGCCACCTGCATAATCACATACAATTCAAGAATAAGCTTTTTAAGAATAAGTTTTTCTAATTATTGCAGATACAACTAAGTAATAATGGAGCATCTGGCCCAAACCATGACTAAATTTGAATGATCACCGAGAATGATTATCTACTTTAAGCTACTCCATGATCAACAAATACATGAATTTAAACATAGAATTGACAAACATCAGAATGGAAAATTGTGACCTCCAAACTGGTAGTGCTTTCACTTACATTACTTGACACTTTTGAATGTATCGTTATACTATAAATGAAAGCACCTAAATAAAACTATAACAACAGCTCAATTTACAAAAAAGTATATTGTGGGAATGCACAACTTGAATTGCCACCATATTTTCACTGAGTTATAGTTAAGCTATCAGGAAGGGCAAATATGTTAGGTTAGTTACCTCAGTTCCCGCAATGCCCATTGCAAGTCCAATATCTGCCTCATGAAGTGCTGGAGCATCATTTGTGCCATCACCAGTAACAGCAACAACTTCTTTAAACATGGTTTGTAGATGCTTTACCAATGTATACTTATCTAATGGTGAAGATCTAGCCATTACCTGTACATAAATTAGCGTGTCAACAAGAAGATTCTTTTGTTAATTTAATGCATATGAATTAATGCCTCAGTGAAGGTCAGAGAAAAAGAACCTGAAGCTTCGGAATCAATCGATTCATTTCTTCTAGACTCTTTTTTCTGAAGTCCGGGCCTTCAATAGCCACTCCATCATCAGTAAGAATACCACATTCCCGAGCAATGGCTTTTGCAGTATTTATATTATCACCAGTGACCATTCTCACAGTAATCCCAGCAGATCTACAGACTGCAACAGACTCTTTTACACCGGGTCGAACTGGATCTTTAATGCCGACAATTCCAATACAGGTGTAACCATCAACAGGAATTTGCTCATCAGCTGAGAAGCTCTTATCAATCTCCATATAGGCAAGGCAAAGAGTGCGAAGAGCTTCATTAGCAAAGGTATCAATCGTACTCTTGAGATGACCAACAGTAACTTCATCAAGTGGAACAGCAGTACCTGCAGGATCTAGAACGTTGCTGCAAGCAGCCAATATAATTTCTGAAGCACCTTTACAATGGGCACGGCATCCTCCTCCTGGAAGTTGGAGCACTACACCCATTCTTTTCTTTACAGAATTGAAAGGTTCGACTTTGACAAGATTGGTTTCTTGACGCACAGCCTGAAAATCTCCACCAAGTGACAAACCAAATTCTAACAAAGCAGTCTCAGTTGGTGTTCCAAGGATCTCAAATTTTCTTTCTTGATTGAGAGCAACCTCTCCACTAGTGTTATTAAAGATTGCTTCCAGGAGTATCTTGATAGCATTATCTGGAATTTGGGTGAAGTTTCTAACTTCCTCACGATCACTTACCTCATTAATATTGCCACATATACAAGTTTTCACTACAGTCATGTGATTGGTTGTCAGCGTCCCAGTTTTGTCACTGCAAATTGATGTGGCTGAACCCATAGTTTCACAAGCAGCAAGATGGCGAACTAATGCTTTGTCATTCATCATCTTTTTCATGGCAAATGCAAGACTCAAGGTCACAGCTAAGGGCAACCCTTCAGGAACAGCAACGACTACAATAGTAACTGCAATGGCAAAATAATCCAACAATTCAAGTGCATCATCTATGGACCAGCTAAGGTACAGACCATCTTGAATCTTATGTCTAATTAGCCCCTCAGCTAGAACTGCAAATGTTACAACTGCAAAGAATAAACCAATTTTCCCTATGATAGTTGCAACTCCATTCAGTTTGACCTGCAATGGAGTTTCATCATCTCCTCCTTCACCAAGTGTTGCCATCAGCTTACCCCATTGGGTTCTCATGCCAACTGTGGTTACCAACATTTTACAAGAACCATCTCGAACCTTAGTTCCTGATAAAAGAAAAGGATTGTCAGAATTAACAACCACAGGTTCACTCTCTCCCGTTAGACTGGATTCATCAATTAACAATGAAAATCCAGATATAAATAACCCATCAGCAGGGACTTGATCTCCAATTGCCAAGTGCACAATATCACCTGGAAGTATATCATATATTGAGATCTTTTGTCTGAACCCATCTCTTGTAACTTGTACACTTATCTTTTTCTTTTCCTTATCCAAATCTTTGAACTGTAAAGATTGACGGTAATCACTCGTTGCTGTGACAAAGACAACCAAAAGTATGCTTGCAGCAATCCCAAGCCCATCATGTGAGCCTTTTGGCCATCCTTCTGCAGACACGCCAACAATTAGAGATACAAAGGCACACACCGCAAGAATTATAAGTGTTGTGTCTTGAAGTGCTTCCCATATAAATACCCAAAAACTCTGAACTGGACATTCAGTAAACTTATTTATTCCATAAATCTCTTGTCTGCACATCATCTTGTCCTCTGAAGCAATCAGTCCATTATCTATTGATGTGGAAAGTTTGTCTGCTATTCCATCAACACCACCATGAATTTTCAACTTTTTCACATCATGGCCCTCGACAATTGAACCCAGTTCATCGGCACAAATTCGAAAGCCTGCTGCCTTTACTTCCTCTGGTACACTATATTCACTTGGTAAGGTCACACCTAAAGCATGTTTCTACAAGTCAGGCTTTCAGAGAACCTATGTGCAAGGAAGTAAAAGTTTGCTGTATTCCTGAATCTAAAACTGTGACTTTATGGTGATACAGGAAATTACCATGAACAAATTGTAGCGCGGCTTTTGAAACCAAAACAGCAACCCTCAATTTCTCCTGAAAAACATAACGTTAGTATATTAGCGTCTACCATAAGAAAAGCCTTCACTTCATACTCTGACTACAGCTCAAATACAAACAATAGATGCAGCAAATCAATTATGCATTGTGTCAGATAATGATGCAGGATCAGCATAAAAGAGGATAAAGACTCCTTAGACTCAGTTTTTGTATCTAAAGGTTGATTGGCATCCTCCTATCCCCAATCATTTATTCTCTCTTACATTATTAAACTATCAAATCGATGAGAGCATGCAACTAGATTAAGCTTAGTTAAGATCGTATTACGATTTCTTTTACATTTATTGCTATATTACATGCTCTTTTTCTCTATTGATATGCTAATGTGATGTCACGATCTTGACAAGCTCACTGCGCTCGTTTCATCTGCTGGCCAGTTAGCTTCCACCAGTCACCATCGTTTCTTGCAAGAATTCGTTCTAGCTATTAGTACACATCAGCCAGCTTTTGCTCAATGCCCGAGCTAAAAAACTCGACAACAATGGGGCTCTCAAATCTCTAGATACGAAACTTTGAAATCCCTCAGCAGATACACAGTCCAATCGAGTGTCTACTACAGTAGCATAGTCGGTTCCAAACCCAACGTCCAGGATCCAACAACCCCGTCAAACAATATATAGATCGCATCAACTGGAAGCTAAGAGAATCAACCGATCATAAACACCGATATACACGAGCAGACCTGGTTAGACTTCCTCATGGCGGAGGCCTCGGACCGCTTGGATAGGTTGGCCGTGAACCGGAACCGGCGCTTGGGGTTCTTTACGACGCCGCACAGCTTCCGCCATCGCTGGAGGGCCTCTTCCGACGAGTGTTTCGGCTTCACACCGCCAAAGTTCTGGTTCAGGTAGCTCTCCATACCTTCCTCCCTCCCCCGCACCCCTCCCAAAGTTCGAACTTTTCTGTATATCTACGTCAAGAAGCTACCTTTAAAGGCCTCGGGCTCAGGAATGGCCGCTTCTCTCTCGCAGGGGCTTTCAGGAAATTCTGCACGAGCTAATGGGACGAGACTTCCTAAAGGGGAAGAAGAAGAAGAAGGACGCGGTGGGAAGGTATATGGCGCAGGAAGAGGAGAACAGAGGAGGAGACATCAGAAAGGGAGGAAACGAAGAGGTCCGAAATAAATCGCGACTCACGACACTGTCACCGAAGTGTGATTGAGTCAACGTTGACGTACAACGTTCGATTCAAAAACACGTGATATCGTTCGGGTCTAGTCGTGTGTCGAACCGTACGCTCTGCAGAAACCGGACCGAACCGAACCGAAGCGCATGGTTCGGTTCCGTTCGGTTTGCTTGGGAGGTCTAATTAAGCTTCGCCCTCCGACACGGCGCGGCTTGCAAAAATCATCGAGGATGAGAAGTCCAGCTTTACCTGCTTCCTCTCCTTCTTCCTGCAGCAGAAGGGACGGTCCAGTGTGCGCCTCCTCCGGCTCAAGCAGCGGCCGCCGGCGGAGAAGCGAGATGCGGGGGACGGCAGGACCAGCGGCGGTGGAGAACTACTGGCGCCGGTGGCGGCGGAGACGAGCATCGCTGGCTTTGTCTTTCTTTAATCGATGGAGAACTGTGGGCGGGGGAGGACAGACGAAGTAAAGCAAGCGAGAGGAAACGAAGAACTGGCTCAACTGATGAACCAGTGAACGCGAGCGGATCTCTCAGCCTCGTTCCACGGTCGGATCATCTCCGGCTTCACTGATATTTTCTTTGGCGGCTTAGATATCGTTCCATCTCAGCTGGGTCAGACATGGTTCTCGGGTTCGGACCAAGCTTTGCGTTCAGTGAATCCAGAGGAAAAGCGTGCTGTGGACTGGGTTCTGGATAGATGATGATATCCGTGGGATTTTGATGGGTTTGGACCAAGTTTCTCCTTCGAGATTCAAGTCTGGCAACATCAACCAAGTTCTAGATAGATGATGCCATCCGTGGGGTTTTGATGGGTTTGGACCACGTTTCTCCTTCAAGATTAAAGTCTAGCAACATCAATCTGGCGTTGGTCAATCATGGTGGCGTCCCCAGCGGCAGCAGACGTGGTCTTCGCAAGCTTCAGCGACAAATGGTCCCACGCTACGCTGTTGACAACTCCATGCCTACATTTCTCATGTCTACTTTCCATACTCTTCTCTTCTCTTCCATTTATCTCCTCTCTCGTTTTCATTTCTAGAACAACTGATATCAGCCATTGCTTTGAACCATACTAATACTCCAAAATATCATTTGTATGGCCATGGATGATTGAAAGTATTGGATATTATATAATTTTATTTAATTAGATAAAATATATTATAAATTTAATTAGATTTTAATTATATCATCGATCAATAAATCATGATACAATTCTTTAGAAAATTATCTTGATAATAGAGACTCTCCTAATTACTATGCTAGATAATCGATTATCATTTATAAAAAGATAGAAACTCCTAAAAGATAATCATCAGAAATTGAGATTATAAATCTATTCTCAAATTCCTGTAATTCCTATTTCAAAGCTCACAATGGTTTTGTGAACGATGAAAAAAGAGAAAAAATACGAGTTTAATTCTTGTTGTAGATCAATATTGCTACAGCTTTCGAATTTGATGATGATATATTTACATATCATATAATTTTTTTTGAATAATATCGAAAAATATGTAATACTAATCTTATTCTATTGTTATTTGATTTTGATTCTATCATTAAAGTTATGAAAATTTGTCGTTGATAGATATATCAGCATGATGGGTCCCTTGATCCGAGTGTGAGAAGCTATCCGAGGTGATGTGTGCTCTTTCTCTCATTGTTCCTATACAAAAACAAAGGTCGAGAAAGCTTCTTCAAGGAGTCCCTCCAACGTCCAAGTTAGTAGCTTTATTTTTTTCTCCTGAATTTTGAGTATGTTTTTATACTAACATCTAGCGGAAGAGGAGCATCTCGTGTAGATCTTGTAGACGGAATAGTTTGTAACCGACCCGAATTGCCTCTTGATCTTCTTGAAATATGTTGGTAACCGATGGTAGATGATTCAAACCTTAATCTTAGAAGCCTTTTTCGTGGTCTCGATTCCGAAGAAGCAAGTTATCTAGTGCCCGGTCTCTCATCTCAAGTACCTTCTTAGAAGTCTCTTCCTATTCGTTTAAGTCCCTCCCAATCTTCTAATTATCGATTAGTCGAAGTCCACATATTGTCTTCCGATAACCTATCACGGTTGCTGTAAAGGTCATCGATTAATCGTGGACATGCACAGTTGATAAGATCGTGCAGTGGTGATAATCATGAATGAGAAAAGAAAATGCTAATGAGGGATTGCCTATGAATGATGATCAGCAAATGATGGCTGTATTGTATCATCAAACAGTGTTAGCTATCGGTGAAGTCTGATCGGCCACGCACATAAGTCTCACAAAGGGAGTTGTCGATCGACCGTGGAGAGAATTCAAGTTGACAATAAGCAAGTAATAGATGACCATGCATTGCGATGATTGTAGGCGACGTGCAAACGATGGATGACTACTCACCATGATGGTTGCATGGCTCACACATACTACGACAAGAGAAGGGATTAAGGTTTCACTTATTAAAATTATAATTTTATCCTTATGTATTCTTTTAATTCAAATCGATGTCATTTTGATAATTCTACCTTTTAAAAATTAGATATTTTCAATATATATCCTAGAAAATTATAGTTTTACCTTTCAAAAATAAAATATTATTGACTTGGATTGTCAACTTTAAAATTGACTAGTTTGACCTGTTATTTTGATCGTTCTAATTATATTTTCACTACTTGATTATATTTAGATTCGATCAATCTCATTTTCACCAAATTTAATCAATTTGTGACTTTGTTAACTTTAATTTTGATTGACCTAATTGGGCTAATATTTAGCCCAATTTTAGGCCTACCCAATTAAATACGGTTGATCGGTTTAATTTAAGGTATCATATGGAATTAAAAAATATAAATAATAATTTTTTTTATAGTTTTCTCATATAAAATATTGATAACTATTTATTATTTATGATATTTAAATTCTAATTAATATTTTGAATTTTTTTAGTTATTCATATGTATATGTTTAAAAATACGAGATAATATTTATTTTTCATATAAAGTTATGATTTATATTTTATCATGATTATATTTATCATATATTTTTTAAATACAAATTAATATTTAATAATTATTATGATTATTATTAAATTAATTTTACATAAATTAGATTAAAAGATATTTGATGAATATTATTTATAACTTATATCCTTAAGTTTTATTTGACTAGAAACTACCAAAGTGAATTAGTCCAATAACTTATAAAATAATATTAAAAATTTAATTCTAAATGATATTTAAAATATTTATAATGAATGAGATTTAGATAATCGAGAATCTAATTCAAATAATTATATGATGAAATATGATGATATTATTTTAAATATCATTATAGTTTAGGATTATATACGTAAAGATAATAATATTATTTTATAAAAATAATATTAGTCATCTATAAATAATTTTGACTGGATACTGAATATGTCAATATTTCACTTAAATGTGAAATATTTTGTGTGAATTGTCTTCTTTCATTTCGTGTATGCACTATTTATTTTCACTAACAATTCCTAATTTAATAATATTAATAAAAAGTGGATTATTGAATTATAGTTTGAATATATTTGAATAATATTTAAATTGAGTCGATGAAAGTACGAGTTTAGTAACTTCTCAATCGGCAGCCGATTGAGATTTTTGGATACTTCAATGTATTTTGTCCTCTTAAATCAGCCTCTTGAAATTGAAATGTGGATATATTTGAATAGATTAATATGTATTGGAATTGGTTTTCAATTTGGATGAAATTTGTGAATACCATCACGGTTGTTATCGCAGATACATAATTATCTTATTATATGATGATTATATATGTGAATAAAATTAAATTTGATATCACGTGCGTGACAGGTGCTAATAATCTATTAAAGTGAAAATTTAGCTCCTGATCCACGAAAATCGAACCCGGGTGGGTCCAAATGACGGTCCGACGGGAGCGGGTCGGGCCGGCACTATAAACGGTACGCCCGAAGCCCTAACTAGACGACCGGTGCTCTCGGATCCCATCTTTCTTGCGACCAAGATGCCGGAGGAGCGGAGGCGAAGGGAAGGCGGCACCGGAGGCGACTCGATGCCCCGACGCGAGGGCCGCGATCACGGTGGCAGAAGTCACCACTCACGATCGGAACGGGAGAGGGAAAGAGAAAGGGAAAGGGAAAGGGAACCCAGGTGGTGTCCCCTCCTCACCTCCCTCTCAAATGAAATCTTGACGCTGCAATTTGAGTTCTTGGACTCTTTCTTCCGCGTTTTTGTTACGATATTAGGTTAAGTCGGTGATAGCTATCTAAAAACCTGCGTTTAGTCGCAAGAAAGGTAGTTTTAGTTAGGCATTGTTAGGGTTTTCGAAAGTTAGCTGTTAGGAAATTTTTTTGTAGGAGACAAGCCTAGAAGAAGAGGCACAAACATTGTATAAAGAGAATGACCCTTCTTTTGATATTTTGCAAGAAGCATGAGAAATAGAACACTGTACATGTCTTTCGGAATCTTGATTTGTTGACTGAGAACTCTAGGATTGTATGGGTATTTAATTTTTATATTCAGTTCCCTAAAAGAAAAACATATGAAAATTTTAGCTTTTCGTTTCCTTGGGAAAGCTCCTTGTTTTTTTTTTGTTTACCAATAATTTCCTTGCAACCAAAGCATGTTAGATTTGATTGTGACTACGGGATAAAACCCTTGACATTTTTGTCCATCGACCCTCAAATTGCAGTCTTAGAAATAACTCTCTAAACTTCTTCTTGTCTAATATTATAATATGTTAGATAAGTTTTCATTTGTCTAATTAAACTGTAAAGGCAGTTAGCACTAAAGAAGTTAGCATATAGTCAGCTTACCAGGTACATTTTACGGTCATTGAGCGTCACTTGTATGCTTGTCCAAGACAACCAAACCAACAGATAATGTGGATGTTATTGAACATGTATTTATTTACTATATCTTTTGTTCTGTTGGATAACAATTACAAACAATCATAGCTTTCTGAGTGCCCACATTATCAATGCTACTAGACAGAAACAAATTGTCCATACATACCAAGCATATTTCTGCAATAAGAAAATTTGAAATGGTTGACTAGATGAACCATTTGTATGTTGCCATATAACCACAATGAATTTGACTCCTTGTCATGATGTGTATTTGTTAGAAGAAACTATGTTGGTGAGACTATTGTCTGTATTACATAGGATGTCGATATATTTGTCATCCTAAGTGTTTTTCATCTTGTAATAAAAGAATCAGTTTTTCATTTATCATGGTTCCCTCTACTACATCCATGTCTGCTCATGAATGAATCTGTCCAATTTATTATTAGTAGAGCAGTGATTGACCTTTTTAAATATTAAATTATTATGTTTTAATGCTAAGATTTATTCAGGCTGTTGAGCCTTCTTTTTCTTTGTAGCTCACCATTTTATATGTATAAAGTTTTACCTTAGGTAATGTAAGAAATTTTACATTAGGTTAGTCATTAGTGACTTCTAAGAATCTTTAATTTCCCTTAGCACATTACAATTAAATTGCTGTGAAAAATCTTATGTTTGTCTTTTCTATAGTGTTGTTTACTTCAGTTTTAGTTGCATGTGGATATAATTTTCTTAGCTATGATGTTTTTGATGAATATTTGCATGAAAACCTTTAACAACAAGAATATATATTTTAAAAAAGTTCAAACTATAAATGTATCACTTTAGCCAAAGTAACTAAGATTTTTTCCGTTGCTAGCTTTGGGTATTTCTTTCTGCATTCATCATTAGGAGATGGTGTAGCTGCTTATTTAGGTTGTTTATTTAGCTAACTACTTTTTCTTTCTTTTTTTTAAAGTCCTAAAAGACCAAAAAGAGATGGAAAATCAGCATCTGAGAGAAAACTCTCTGGTAATCATGATTTGAATGTTGATGATAATAAGGAGCGGAAAACTCGTAGGCGGTTTCAAGATGCTTTGCCTGTTGAGAATTCTTCAGCAACTGATACCAAGGTGAAGTCTGCAAATCTTAAAGATGGTTCTCACAGGAAGGTTGACCCTGATAATACCAAACAATCTGACCAAATGGATGCACCATGGGCTCGATCCCACTTTCAGGTCTGAAAATTGGTTGATACATGAAATTTGTTTTCCAAGAAGTTAATCTTTGTTTTTTAATGAACCAGATTGCCTGTGCATGTTTTTTGCATCTGTATCTGAGATAATTGTTTGCAGTTATTTGATTTCAGTAATATCTTTGTTTTATGTTGTATATGTTCTGCCCCTTGTCATTGCAGCCCCTTTGACGTGATATTGTGATTAAAAGTCTCTTCATATGGAAATTATTATGTCTGGACAACTTTTTCTGCATCTGGTGTGGTCCTTCTTTATTTTGAAGGGGGATGCATCTTCAAGCATAGCTTCTTCTTGAATCTTATTTTTTTTCACTTTTTTTTCCGTATCTACAGTTTAACATGTTCCTAATAGAATTCTCTGTTCCACCTTGACTAAAAAAGTACTTGAGGGTATTTACGTCACTTTCCATTTGAGGCTTTGCTGAATGTTACTGTTGACTGATATGGGTTTTGAAAAGAAAATTAAAAATTTTGAGATAAAAAGGAATAATTAAGAATGCAGCAGTTTTGGTTCATTTGCATCATTGGATGTAGCAGTTGCTCAAGCTAGCTTCTAAATCAGCATATCCTATCTGCTTCCTTAAGAAACCATAGAGTTGAAGAACAATTGAATGTACTTTGATCATACAAGGACCTTGGCATCAGTATCTTGTCTGTACAATTAATGTTTTATCTCAAGGAAAGAATGATTACTGATGTTGAGCTTCCTTTTATGTTTGGACTTGTATTTTGAAACTTATTACCAGTAAAATGGCTCTAGGTATAGCTTTGTGGATGAAGAAAGGATTAAAAAGAAAATTAGTACTAAGTTCACCACTAGAAGGTAATGGGATGGCTTAGAGGTATTTATTTTGTACCAATAGAGCAAAAACAATTAAATGGCTGACGTGGTGGCTTTGTAGCATAGGACTCTTTTTATGCATATCAAACAGGTACAGACTGCCAACTAATATGGTGCAAATTTGTACTGTAGGATTGAAGATGATTGTTTATTTTTAAAGATTTGATGTAATAGCTCCCGTATAATAAAGCATGTGATCATATACATGGAAGGTGATGCTGGTATGGCTCACATAGTTAACCCTAATCTGGTGTCTCAAATAATATATTTAAGTAGATATTGATGGTTTTTATCATAGACAGAATAATAAAGGTTTACATTCATGAATAATTAAGTGTAGTTCTGATCTAGGATGAAATAAGGGGAACCTTTTGTGATGATATGGATACATCTAAAGGGACGAGGTGAATCAATTAGGACTCACTTAGAATTGGTGGTGTGAGAAGTTAGAATAAAACATAGAAAATTCTGTTGGCAACAATAAAATAAGACATGGCTGCTTTTAGTTTAACCAGATACTGTCCTCAACAAGGCTTGATTTTGAGGAAGGAACTATGAAGCAGGTTCCACATGGTTCTGACATTATGATTTGCTGTAGCATCCAGGATCAATGTGTATCTGTTTAATGTATTGTGTTAGTAATGGTACTGTTTATGTTAATGTTTTAAAAACACCCACTCTGTTCCCTTTCCTAGTCATTAACCAAAACTTTGCTTTAGGAGAGGTTAACTGGCAGTGAATTATGTACACCATTTTCTAACAAGAGGGCAACTGTGTTATCATGATGCCAAGGGGAACCATGTTGTATTGATATCAGTGTTGCAGGCCTAGTTCTTTATGCTAGTGTAACTTATTTTTGAATTTTTAGCATTTGTTTGTAGTGAAGTGCATGTTTATTATGGTAAGGTTGTAACGAGCTGGTCCTACTTCTCCAGGTAAAATATTCACGGGTGATGGTTTCTCTGCGGTGGCTTCTCCCATGACTTTCGGGTTCCTCTTTTTACTTTTAGCATATGCATGTGTCTTCATTAAGATGCAATTTTGAGAGACATAACTGAAGCAATGGTGCCCAATAATATGATCATGTTGTTATATTAGTCTTGTTGGGCCAACTTTAGCTTGTTCCTACCTGCGAAATGCTAGTAATGCATTCAACAACTATGTCAATATGGGCATACAAACTATATTCTTATATTATTTGTGTTTCATTTAGCATTGTCTCAATTTTGTCATCAGATAATGCAAAAAAAAAACATTAAGTTCTTTTGGTTGGAAAAAGGAAGGTGAAGAAGGAAAAAGAACAAGAGAGGGGGTGTTACTTTTGTTTTTGTTTTTTGTTTTTCTGGGGGGGTGGGGTGGGGTTGGTGGTTTTGGGGTGTTGGTCTTCATTTCCTAATTAGATAAGTAATGTTGCCTTTATGCTGTTGAAGTTCTGTGGAAGCAACTTTGCCTTTGTAACTCAGTTTTGTTAATTTAATTTTGTTATTCATTGCATACAAAACCTATTTTCCTCCTGATGTAGCGGGGTTCTTGTTCGGATCCATGCCTTCAAGTACCTCATTTTATATAACAATCTAAGGCTACCTATGCAGCACGACGAACGTGGCGGTGCTGGGCATGGTGGTCGAAGCTATGTTCGCAGAGATGCTGGTAATTAATCATCTAATGTGTGTCAATCAGCTGTGTCCTCTAATTTTCATGTCTTATTTCTTTGACTTATTTGATATTTTGTTTCTTTATAAAGATGAAGGAAGGAATAATGCAAAGGAGCAGACTGGTGACAGGGTGGACAAGATAGAGGCATCTGACATGCAGAGAAAATACGACAGCCGGTCTAGAGCTCATGCAGGTGACAACAATGAATGGAGACATGATGGATTTTATGAGTTGGAAGTTGAGGCAGCAGCTCCCAGGAAAAGACCTGCTTTCAGTGAAAGAAAAATGGCTACAGAAAAAGATTCTGTGGCTGCCCCTCCCACCGGACCAGAATCAAGAAACCACCATGATCATCAAATGCTTGGTGCTGTAAGAAGGGAAGAAAAGGGAAACAACTTTTCACGTGGTGATAAGCCTGAGAGATGTTTCAATCGAGCTGATGATAGATATGATAAGAGAGGAGACAGATATCTGCAAAGAAATGAAATCAACAGAGCTGGCTATCAGTCAAGGGAGATGCATGGTGGCAGGGACGTGAGGGGTAGGGAAAGATTCACAGGAAGATATGGTGAGAGAAATATGTCCCGAGAGAGTGGTTTCCAGGCAGAAAAATGGAAGCATGATCTTTTCGACGAAGCAAATAGAAGCCCTACTCCAAAGAATGAAGAAGAACAGATCGCCAAGGTTGAAGCACTGTTGTCTCTGTAGTTTGTGCCCCTCTCAAGCGGAATGGTTCTGTTCCTCCACAAGGCTTTCTGCTCAGTGAAGTATGCATCTCCGTAAGGCTGTTGGAAATTTAGTTGGAGGTTTGTCTTTTTGTGAATTTTATGTTAACTCCATACAAATTCTCTGCGTAAAAGAAGGCTGTGATTTGTTTTTTCTACTTTTGGACTATCTGGATTTTGTGAACTGGTGATCTTATATTCTGTAATCTTGTGGACTAAATGTGTTTCAGAATTGCTATGGATTGTCGTTAGAAACAAAATTTTGTACGTGCTTGTTTCTTCTCCTCTTAACTTAGTTGAGTAGTTGCATGCTCCCTTGCCCATATGGCAACAGTGGATTAGATAGAGAAGGAATTCTGTAAACTATGCGTCATTCTTGAAGGCGATTTTGGCTTTCATCTGCACAAACAAGCATGCATCTGCCCATCCCCTGATCTACGATGCGCGAATAAGAAAGCTGGGAATTAGTTAAATTTCTCATGCAAGGAGATTAATAAGATTATATATATGCAATATCCATTCCTATATCTCACCCTACTGAGTCAATTCAATACATTCCTCTCTTCACCAAGAGCAATCTAAATTTTGATTCACTGTCATGATTTTGCTAAGTGATGTGACAGTTATTGGTGATGTCCAAAAAGATAAGTCGAGTTTATGCGGAATAGTGGACTTGTATAAAGACTGAAGTTAAAGGAGTCTCAAGTAGTCCTACCTTTAGTTTTTAAATCATCGGTTCGATTTTCTAAAATTAGAAATCAGAACCGAATCTCCCAGGGCCAAATTTCAATTCAAGCGGTTTTGGTTCGAGTATGAATCATTAATTTTTATTATTTTTAATTAAAAATAATTTAAATATGATAAATATTAGGATCGAGTCGGTACTAAGAGGGGGGAGGGGATGAATTAGTGTGGTGGATAAAAACATCGGTTTGAAAAATATTCGTACGATAAAAATCGATCTCAGAAGATAAAAATTGAATGTTTGTTCGTAAGCGTAGTGGAAGTAAAGCAAGTAAGACAGTTTGAGATGAAGGTAAATAACAAGAATATAAATGTAAACCAAGTTTTATAGTAGTTCGATCGTTGTGACCTACATCCACTCCCGATTTCTCTTTCGTCGAGGCCACCGACATTCTTTAACGATCTTCCTTCAACAGACGAAGATCAACTATCATTTTATACTCTTTTTTCCTTTTGACACACCATTTTTACAAAGCTTTCCTCACACTCTCCCTTATAATGGTTTCTAAACTTTAGGAGGAGGAACTCTACACTTTACAAGGGTTTTCAACTTTAGAAACATAGAGTTTTTGTTTACCTTTCTTCCTGCTCCATATAGGAATAGTTGGGATATTTATAGACCCAAAATGACTTCAAAACTTGGAGCTAAAATTCAAATCCTCGAGATTTCAGGGTACGGGCGGTACCATTGCTTGCATTGACACTGGACAGTACCACCACCTAGTCTGACGGTACCACCGCCTGACACACTATCACTAGGCGGTACCATCGCCCTTACCGATGGTACCATCGCCTAGATTGATGGTACCATCGCCTGACACAATCTCGGAGACTGTGTCACGACGGTTCCCCTTGTTGGGTCACTGTTTGGGCCTTTTACTTGGCCCAACACAACCTAAACTTGGGCCTAATTGGCTTCTAATTGAGTTGGCCAAATTCTAACCTAATTACGCCTAAAACCTACTTCGATATAGACAATTATTACAAAGCTAATCAAATGTTGTCCGACATGTCATTGGTTCATCGACGCCTCGTCCGATTCTTCAGCGCATCGCTCTCTCTTGCGATCTATTGCCCAATCAGGCCAGTTGACCTCCGCAACTTCGATTTTCTTGGCATAATTTTCGCTCTTCTTAGCCCGATGCTTGATCCCATGGCCTAAGGCCTTCTATCGATACGTCGATCGATCCTCCGGCTCGACGTCCAATCTTCTAACATGTTCTACTCCAGCCCAACATGATTTTTCTTGCTTTAATTGTCTCTCCCTGATTGAAGCTAGTCTTGCGTTACTCAAAACATAGATTAGATCACAAACACTATCAATTGGTTTCATCATCAAAATCAGAGATTTAACAATCTTCCCCTTTTTGATGATGATAATTAATTAATGACGGAGTTAACCTTAACTCCCCCTATCAATATGCCATATTGATAGAACATTGAATTCAAGTCAAAGCAATATTTCATCATAAATATTTGTAATACGTCATTATACAATCATGCATAATCAAAATTTTAATACATCATTCTCTGTATGATTGTCATCATAACTTCTCCCCCTTTGTCATTAATAAAAAGGAGAAGTGCAACTATCAAGTTTTTGAGATATGCAAGTTTTACAACATAGTAAATTTTTCATCACTTTATAACATACATAATCACTAAATTTTACAAGTTTGCACTTTTGGTTTCTCAAGATTGCAAGCTAGGTGATGTTCAAGGTAGCAAGTTCTTTCTTCTCTTTTGATAAGTGCAAGCTAGCAATTTTGTATCATTTTAGTGTTGAATCTCATATTTTAATGATGAAACCAATTGATAAGTATTTATGATTTGTTCTGTATTTTTAGTGATGCACGATGCTTCGATTAGGATGAGACAATTAAAGCAGGAAGAATCATATTGGGCCGGTGGAACATGTTAGAAGATTGGACGTTGAGCCAGAAGATCGATCAGCGTATCGACAAAAGGCTTCAGGCCATGGATTCAGGTATCGGGCCAAGAAGAGTGGATATTGTGCCAAGGATATCAGAGTTGTGGAGTCAACTAGCCGATTGGGCAATAGGCCGCAAGAGAGGACGATGCGCCGAAGAATCGGACGAAGCGTCGATGGACCAATGACATGCTGGACAATATGATTCATACTTAGTATTAATTATCTAGATCGAAGTGTATTTTTACACATGCAGGATTAACTACGATAGCAAGGCATAAAGCAAAATGAAGTCTCAAAGTCAAGAATGTGATTTCATTGGGAGTTCGAGAGTTCGTCGGAAGTCCGGACGTTCATCGAAAGTTCTGTCGGAATTGACCAAGAAGTCCCAGAGCTTGCCAAAGAAGCTCATCAAAACTTGTCAAGAAGATCATCATGAAGTCCAGGAGCTTGCTGGAAGTCCGCGGAACATTGTCGAGAGATCGTCGAAAGTTCACCGGAAGAAACCTAGACTTATGGACTTTGTTTAGCTTAGTAAATGTCTTAAAATTTATAGTTAGCACATAATAGGGATTAGAATTGAGCCAACCCAATTAGAAGATAGTTGGGCTAAGTTCGAGCTGTGTTGGGCTAAGAGAAAGGCCCAAACAGTGACCAAACAGGTGAAACCATCGTGACACAATCTTCGAGACTGTGTCAAGCGGTGGTACCGCCAGTCTGGGTGGTGGTCCTGCTCAAACTCAGTCCTCGAGACTGTCTGGGCAGTGGTACCACTAGTTTGGGTGGTGGTACCGCCCAGTATCAAGCTGTAGGCGGTGGTACCGCCCAGTGTAGGCTGTGGTACTGCCTGTACCGTGAAATTTCGAGGGTTTAAATTTTGGGCTCCAAATTTAACCCATTTGGGGTCTATAGATACCCCAGCTATTCCTGCATGGATAAGTAAGAAATATTGAGCAAAACCCTATAATTCTAAAGTTGTAAACCTTAGAAAGTTGAGTTCCGTTCTCCCAAAGCTTAGAGAGAGTTCTAAGAGAGGCGTGAGAGGGATACCTTATAAAAGAGGATTGTAAAAGGTTATCTCCTAAACCTGTGAAAATGAGAAGAGGGGTGTAAAAGGGTAGCTGGTCTTCGCCCATTGAAAGAAGGCCGATAATGGATGCCGGTGGCCTCGACGGGAGAGGAATCTGCGAAGTGGATGTAGGTCACGACGACCGAACCACTATAAAAATCTGGTTTGCGTTTCTCTTATGTAATTTATTTTACTGCAAACCACTTTGCTTGCTTTACATCCACTATGCTCTTCCGTATGCTTTCAAAGTTAATACCTTTATGAAATGATTTTTCGTCGGAAATGGATTTAATCGCAATGAAGTTTTGAATCGATGTAATTTTTATCGCTGCACTAATTCACCCCCCCTCTTAGTGCCGACTCTTTTCCTAACATTTAGAGCATGCAAGCTAGCAAATTTTACACATATGAAAGTTAATAAAATTTTACATCTTTTGAGATGAGCAAGCTTTTTGCTTCTCTTTATAATGTGCAAACTAGTAGCTTTTGCTTTTCTTTGAGATGTGCAAGTTAGCAACTTTTCTCTCCCTTTGTCATTGTAAAAAAGATGGGAAGAATATAATTTTATAATTCTTTTCCCTTTATATCAATTTTTAAATCATGACAAAGATAATATATCAATCTTATTTCAATATGTTTATGCATCATTATAGTTTCAAATTAAAACATGCACAATTTCAAAACATTACATTTCATCCTTCATGCATGATACCAAAAATAAATCAATCATCACTATGGGCATATCATATATGATACTCAAGCATTTATAATACATCATTTTGAGCATAACATTCATGATGCTAAGACATTAAAATTTTTAAGCATTTATCACTTCATGCATTAAATCAACATTTTGATCATGATACTAAATATTCATCATTTCTCTCATGTATGATACTAAAGAATTCATGATACCAAACATTAAATTAATTTTTTGAAGCATTTATCACTCTGTCGATACTCAACAGCCCTCGTAAGATTGATTACCACTCCCGAAGACCGACTATGATAGATTTGAGACATCCAAACCTATAAGTCCAGTATCAAAGAGTAGAGCAATCATACAAGATATCCTTGGTGTCTCAAGTCTAAAGACCAGATGCACCACTAGGACTACCGAATCGCTGTCTAACAATAAGGCATCATTAACCATCCAGTATTCCGTAAGCAGATCAATCAGTGAACTCATTCGCTAATGAGCACCTGTACTATATTCCTAGTGTCCCCACACGAGTAACTATGAGACCAACTGCATCCATCATATGGATGGGTATACAGCACACTAGTCTGTCCGGTTATCTCGATATTCCTCTCGAGTAACCTATGACCGGGATTATCTAGGATATCTGTTTAAAGGCGGATCAGTCTCATTATCATGATCTCATCACGATCTGATTTCGATTAGACAGATCTAAGGACATATATATATATATATATATATATATATATATATATATATATATATATATATATATATATATATATGCAATAGTCAATATAAAGTGATAAAATGCTAAAATATAATAAGCAAAAAGATTGATTGTCAAGTCACACGTGCCATCACTCACGTGATTAGCTTGCCGCACATATATGACTAACAATCTCCCACTTGACTTAAAGCCAATCACCTATGTGTCTGATCCCTATCAGACCCTTGTGATGTTCAAAGACAATCTGAGACATCACTTTTTCAATGGATCTGCAACGTAATATTCGGATGAAACTCTTTCCACTCCTACATCTCCTCGGGTCACGATCTCTTTGATTAAGAGGAACCTCCTCAGAACACTTCTGATGAGACCTGAGTTCCTTCACTTGAGCAATCACCCCGTTGTTGTCGCAATATAAGGAAATCGACTCTTCGCTACCCGACACAACTCCAAGATCTGTGATGAACTTCTTCATCTAGACTCACTCATTTGCTGCCTTTACCATTGCAATATACTCTGCCTCTGTGGTTAAATCAACAGTGGTATTTTCCTTGGAACTCTTTCAGCACACTGCTCCTCCATTCAAGGTATACACATACCCGAATTCGACTTACTATCATTGACATCGGATTGAAAACTTAAGTTCGTGTAGCCTTCAACCTTGAGGCTACTACCTCCATATATCAGTAAAAGATCCTTAGTGCTTCTCAAGTACTTAAAGATACACTTTACTGCTTTCCAGTGCTCCAAGCCTAGATCTGCTTGATACCTGCTTGTGACATTTAGAGCATACACTATATTAGGCCTGATACATATCATGACATATATGATAGACCCTATTGCTAAGGCATAGGGTATCCTATCTATATTCGCTCATTCTTCAAGAGTCTTTGGAGACATATTCCTAGAAAGCGATATCTCATGTCTCATCAGTATGAGACATCTCTTAGAATTTTCTATGCCAAATATTTTGACAATAATGTCTATGTACTTGAACAAGGACAAGCCAAGCATCCTCTTGGATCTATCTCTATAGATCTGAATCCCCAAGATATAGGATGCTTCCCCAAAGTCCTTCATAGAGAAGTGTCGAGACCAAGTTTTTACTATAGATATCATTCCTACATCATTCCCAATGATCAGGATGCTATCCACATATAACACCAAGAAGGTGATAGCGCTCCCACTTACCTTCCTGTATACAAGGCTCATCTTCATACTTAACGAAGTCATAAGATCTGATTGCCTCATTAAATCATATGTTCTAATTTCGAGAAGCTTGCTTTAATCCATAAATGGATCTAAGCAACCTATACACCTTATCTGGGTAGTCCTTAGACACGAATCCCTCGGGTTGTATTATATACACCTCCTCCTCAAGGTTCCCATTGAGGAATGCAGTTTTCACATCAATCTGTCAGTTCTCATAATCATAGTGTCCTGTAATAGCCAATAGAATTCGGATGGATTTTAGCATTGCTACGGGTGAGAAGGTTTCGTCATAGTCAACACCTTGCCTTTGACGATACCCCTTAGCCACTAGCCTTGCTTTATAGGTCTCTACCTTTTCATCGACTCCGATCTTTTTTTTAAAGATCCACTTACAAACGATGGGTACAATACCCTCAGGCACATCAACTAGGTTCTAAACCTTTTTGGAGTATATGGAATCCATCTCAGAATTCATGGCTTTTTGCCACTTCCTAGAGTTTATACTCATAATAACCTCCTCGTAGGTATGAGGATCAATATCTTCAACATTCTCTTCTCTAATATGTTCCACATATCTCTCAAGAGGTTGAGATACTATGCCGGACCTATATAAAGTTGGAACTTGTATATTAGGTACCTGAATAGACTCGGGCTGTAGAGTGGTGCTTGAGCTATGTTCTCCAACCTCGCTCAACTTTATCATGCTCCCACTGTCTCTGCCAAGAATGTGTTCCTTCTCAAGGAACATCGCTCTCTTAGCTACAAAGACCTTTTGATCAACGAGATGATAGAAATAATACCCATAAGTTTCCTTGGGGTATCCCATGAACTTACACCGCTTCATCCTTGATTCCAACTTATTGGTGTTGTGTATTTTAACATGGGTAGGGCAACCCCAAATCTTAACAACCTTAAGATCGAGCTTCTTCCGTTTCTATATCTCATATGGTGTAGACACTACCGACTTAGTTGGAACTCTGTTCAGAAGGTAAGTTACGATCTCTAGGGCATATCCCTAGAATGTGATGGGTAGGTCAGTGAAACTCATCATGGACCATACCATGTCTAACATCGTATGATTCATACTTTCAAAAACACCATTGAGCTGAGGTGTATAAGGAGGTATCCATTAGGATAAAATCTCATGGTCCTTGAGGAACTGGGTAAACTCTGTACTTAAGTACTCACATTCTCGATCTGATCGAAGAGTCTTGATACTCTTTCCAGTCTAGTTCTCCACTTTATTCTTATACTCTCTAAATTTATCAAAGGCCTCAGACTTATACTTTATTAAGTACACATATCCATACCTTGAGAAATCATCAGTAAAGGTAATGAAGTAGGAGTAACCACCAATGACATGAGTTGACATGGGTCCGCATACATCACTATGTATGAGTTCTAGTAGCTTAGTGGCTCTCTCTCTAATTCCACTAAATAAAGAGTTGGTTAGTTTTCCACGAAGGCAAGGCTCGCAAGTTGCATATGGCTCATAGTCGAATGGATCTAGATATCCATCATTTAGCAACTTTTGAATCCTTCCCTCACTGTTCACCTCATCTCGTTTCCTCTTAGACACACTTACATTTATGATATATGGAGTAGTGTCTAGCATAAATAAACCATTATGCAATATTTCTCTTGTCAATCTCCTCGACTTTGCCAGAATCTACAACAAATTATAGATGTGATAAGCAATACCGGTATCCAATACCAATGCACTATCACAAAAATCTAACAATTGAAGATTGATCATAAATATACCTGAAGCTTCTCCAAGCTTCTATTTCACCCTCTCTATAAGGTACTCTTTGTAGTTCCTCTTCCAGTGCCCATCTTTGCCATAGTAGAAGCACCGACCTTTGTCCTTTGCTAGGTCTTTCTTAGCAACCTTTGTTTTACTTGGTCTGCCCTTGTCCTTGCCCTTCTTAACGGACTTTTCTGCTTTCCTTTTCTTTTTGGTCTCACCAGTGTATAGAATTGGCTTCTCTTTTTTTTTTATAGTGCTCTCTGCCTCCCTCAACATATTGAGGAGCTCCGAGAGAGTCACATTAAGATTGTTCATATTAAAATTCATTATGAACTATGAAAAGGAATCTGGTAGGGACTGAAGCACAATGTCCATAAATAAGTTATTATCTCGGACCATTCATAGACCTATGAGTTTCTCTATCCACTCAATCATCTTTAGGATATGGTTCTGAACTGGTGTCCCCTTAGTCATCCTAGTGCGGAAGAGGCTCTTGGATATCTCATATCGCTGACTCCTTCCTTGTTCCTCAAACAGTTTGTGGACATGTAGGAGAATAGATCTAGCATCCATCTTTTTATGTTGTCTCTATAACTCAGGAGTTATGGAGCCCAATATATAACACTAAGCAAGAGTGGAGTCATCGATGTACTTCACGTAGCGATGATCTCATCCTCGCTTGCCCCTTCCTCGGGCGTAGACATCACTGTATCAAAGACGTATGCGATTATATCCGCCGTGAGAATAATTCTCAAGTTGCAGAGCCAATCCGTATAATTTGGACTAGTGAGGCGGTTGACATCAAGTATGCCACGTAAAGAATTTGAAAGTAACATTTTCTGAAAATAATGATGCAGCAGAAATAAATAATATGCAGATTTTATAAAAAATAAATAATCAAGATATGAACTTTTATCTTCATATGCTCACACTATTTTACTAGCAAGTCATGCGACACCCTCAGCACGTGAAATGGAAGTCTCTAGCAAACTTTAGTGGGGATCAAGATCCAATCAGCCTCTTAGTTCAACCTCGAGGGACTCGACGAATCACACTAAGCCCAAAAGGTAGGCAACTCTTGCCGATCATAACTTTTTGTGATTCCCGTCCTATTCAGCCTCTGAATCACCATAGTCTCGAGGGACTCGACCAACCATGATGTTCGGTTAAGTCAACACCATCGTTATAAGATAAGTTTGATTCGATAATATACCCTCGAGGGACTCGACCAAGCATACCATGTCCTTAGGTCATCGATGACATCTCTATGTCGTAGGCAAGATAGCGAATTGCGCTATAGGTGAACCTCGAGGGACTCGACCAACTCAACTTATACTGAGAATCGGTCTATACCTACAACGATGAAAGGCCACGTGGGTCAATTTAATTGTTTTATGTTTACCGACTTAATATTATCGAGAGAGGGGTTTCTATGATTTGGTCTCCTAATATTACATGTCACACATATACATATTTAATATATATCTAAATCGCATGCAAATATATATACATATCTAGTAGGTGTATAAGCAATCACACCAGATGATCATGGACCACAACCTAA